>NC_053027.1:147257579-147578396 GCF_003073215.2 Triticum urartu | reverse complement strand
ATAACAATATCAGGGGCACTAAGATTTCCATAGTTCCCGCGACTAATTAAGCATCTACTAGCAAATATTACAAAGTAACGTAGAACAGGAAAATGTATGCTAGTAATTCTTGCATCGGAAACCTTCCTCATTTCCCCTACAATAATCATATGAATGAATCCTTCCACATCATTACGATGTGGTTCCTCTATGCTGCCCACAAAGGGTATCCTACAAACCCGGCAAAAATCATAAAGTGACATCTCCTTATACTCATCATATAAATAAAAATTCACATAAGGTGGCGACCTCCTAGCATGGAAATGAAAGTTTTGCAAAAAAATATTAGCGAGTAGGAGATACTGTTCGCCTAAGTCGTGGAGGAAGTCGGTGAGGCCTGGCATTCTCAGCCAAATAATAAAAATCTTCATAAGCCCAAGCTTCTCTCAAGAACTCATCACAAGGTCATTCACACAGCCGAACCTCCGCAATGCGAAGGAGATTATATTTTGGCTTCTTATTCTCTTGACTTTGCTTATCCTTCGAGCTTCGGCTCGAAGAGCCCCTCAAAAATCTCTTCATCTTTTTTGGAAAATTTCTGAAATTTTTAGTAACTCGGAATAAAAGTGAACCAAACTCAACAAAATTGATAGCAACTACTCCTAGAAGTGCCTAGAGGCCATATCATGCATTAAAACTACTTTTGACCACATAAATTTGACATGCAAGCTCAAGAATAGGGTCACCTAAGCAGCAAAAATTTGCAATAAATAAAGCACTAGAACAAAAACTAATTGGACCATTGGAGGAGTCACATACCGAAGAACAATCCCCATTGTAGTTTTGTGAACGAAGCTTTGAGCAAGGAGATCAAAAATGGCAGCAAGATGAGCTAGAACTCGGGTTTGAGATGGTGGATGATTTTTTCTGGAGGAAGACGAAGTGTGTGGGTGCAAGAATAAGTGGAGGGGGCCCACATGGGGTCCATGAGGCAGGGGGGCGCGCCCAGGAGGGTGGGAGCGCCCTCCACCCTCGTGGGCACATGGTGAGGCCCCCTGGTGTGTTATCAGTGCCAATAATTTTTAAATATTCTAGAAAAAATCATATTTCATTTTCAGGACATTTGGAGAACTTTTATTTTCAGGGTATTTTTTTAATTGCATGGATAATTCAGAAAACAGACAGAAAATACTAAATTTCCATTATTTAATCTAAATAACAAAAAGTAAAAAGAGGGTACAGAGA
This sequence comes from Triticum urartu, assembly GCF_003073215.2. NCBI lineage: Eukaryota > Viridiplantae > Streptophyta > Magnoliopsida > Poales > Poaceae > Triticum > Triticum urartu. Next base: position 147,577,172 of record NC_053027.1, on the reverse strand, counting down.
GTTGTGCTTTCTAGCTTCATCCATCTCATGCTCATCAAAAGGAATGCACTAACAAGGTTGATCAAGTCTTGTTAACAAACTCATTCCGAATCGCATGAAACGAGAGAAATTTTTAATAACACTAGGTTACCTCAACGGGGATATGCACATCCCCAAAAATAATAATATCATATTTCTTCTTGACAGTAGGAAGAGGAAATTCAAAACCTCCAATAGTAATTGTTGGAATTTTTCCAATAGAATTGATACTGTGAACTTGAGGTTGTTTCCTCGGAAAGTGTACTGTATGCTCTTTACCATTAACATGAAAAGTGACATTGCCTTTGTTGCAATGAATAACAACCCATGCAGTATTCAAAAAGGGTCTACCAAGGATAATCGACATACTATCGTCCTCGGGAATATCAAGAATAACAAAGTCCCTTAAAATAGTAACGTTTGCAACCACAAAAGGCACATCCTCACAAATACCGACATGTATAGCAGTTGATTTATCAGCCATTTGAAAAGATATTTCAGTAGGTGTCAACTAATTCAAATCGAGTCTACGATATAAAGAGAGAGTCATAACACTAACACCGGCTCCAAGATCATATAAAGCAGTTTTAACATAGTTTCTTTTGATGGAGCATGGTATAGTTGGTACTCCTGGATCTCCTAGTTTCTTAGGTATTCCACATTTAAAAGTGTAATTAGCAAGCATGGTGGAAATTTCAGCTTTTGGTATCTTTCTTTTATTTGTAACAATATCCTTCATGTACTTAGCATAAGGATTCATTTTAAGCATATCAGTTAAAGGCATACGCAAAAAGATAGGTCTAATCATTTCAGCAAAGCGCTCAAAATCCTCATCATCCTTTTTCTTAGATGGTTTAGGAGGAAAGGGCATGGGTTTCTGAACCCATGGTTCTCTTTACCGTGCTTCCTAGCAAAAAGTATCTCTTATAATAATGTTGATTCTTTGATTGTGGGTTATCAAGATCAACAGCAGGTTCAATCTCTACATCATTGCCATTGCTAGGTTGAGCATCAACATGAACACCATCATTAACATTATCACTATGTTCATGTTCATTACTAGATTGTGTTTCAGCATCATAAATAGAAATATCATTGGGATTCTCAGGTGTGTCAACAACAGGTTCACTAGAAGCATGCAAAGTCCTATCATTTTTCCTTTTCTTCATCTTAGAAGAACTAAGTGCATCAACATTAATTCTCTGAGAATCTTGCTCAATTCTCTTAGGGTGGCCCTTAGGATACAAAGGTTCCTGAGTCATTTTACCCCCTCCAGTCATAACTCTAACAACATTATCATTTTTCTTATTATTTAATTCATTGAGCAAATCATTTTGAGCTTTAAGGACTTATTCTACTTGAGTGGTAACCATAGAAGCATGTTTACTAATGAGTTTAAGTTCACCTTTAACTCTAGACATCTAATCACTCAAGTGTTCAAGCATATCAGCATTATGTTTCAATTGTCTACCAACGTAATCATTGAAGTTTTCTTGTTTAACAATAAAATTATCAAACTCATCTAAGCATTGGCTAGCACACTTATTATGAGAAATATCACCTTCATCAAATCTATAGAGAGAATTTACCTTTACTACCTGTGTCGGGTTATCAAGACCTGTGGTAAATTCTTAACATCTTCAGCTTTAATACCTTTTTCTATCATAGATTTCTTTGCCTCTTGCATATCTTCAGGACTGAGAAATAGAATACCCCTTTTCTTCAGAGTTGTCCTAGGAGTTGGTTCAGGAAGTGTCTAATCATTTTCATTACTCAACATATTATTCAATGGCCATTCAGCTTGATCAACAGTTCTTTCCCTGAAAACACAACCAACACAACTATCCAGGTGGTCTCTAGAAGCATCGGTTAGTCCATTATAAAAGATATCAAGTATTTCATTTTTCTTGAGAGGATGATCATGCAAAGCATTAAGTAATTGGAGAAGCCTCCCCCAAGCTTGTGGGAGACTCTCTTCTTAAATTTGCACAAAGTTATATATTTCCCTTAAGGCAGCTTGTTTCTTATGAGAAGGGAAATATTTAGCAGAGAAGTAATAAATCATATCCTGGGGACTACACACACAACCAGGATCAAGAGAATTAAACCATGTTTTAGCATCGCCCTTTAATGAGAAAGGGAACAACTTAAGGATAAAGTATTAGCGAGTTTTCTCATCATTAGTGAACATGGTCGCTATATCATTTAATTTAGTAAGATGTGCCACAATAGTTTCAGATTCATATCCATAGAAATGATCAGATTCAGCCAAAGTAATTAACTCAGGATCGACAGAGAAATAATAATCCTTATTAGAAATAAAGATAGGTGAAGTAGCAAAAGCAGGGTCATATTTCATTCTAGCATGCAAAGACTTTTCTTTAAGCTTAACTAATAATTTCTTAAGATCATATCTATCATTGCAAGCTAAGAAGTCTCTAGCAGTTTCTTCATCCATACATAACCCTCAGTCACAACAGGCAATTCATATCTAGGGGGAGAATCTTCATCATCACTTTCATCAATATTATTAGTTTCAATAATTTCATTCTCTCTAACCCTAGCAAGTTGTTCATCAAGAAATTCACCTAATGGCATAGTAGTATCAAGCATAGAAGTAGTTTCATCATAAGTATCATGCATAGCAGAAGTGGCAACATCAATAACATGCGACATATCAGAATGAATAGCAGGAGTAGGTGTCGCAAGTTTACTCAAAACAAAAGGTGAATCAACTTCAGAGCTAGATGGCGGTGTCTTACCTCCCCTCATAGTTGAGGCAAAAATGTTGGTTCCTTTATCTTTCAAGTTCTTCATAGTGATCAGTAGATATAAATCCCAAGTGACTCAAAGAATAGAGCCATGCTCCCCGGCAACGGCGCCAGAAAATAGTCTTGATAACCCACAAGTATAGGGGATTGCAACCGCTTTCGAGGGTAGAGTATTCAACCCAAATTTATTGATTCGACACAAGGGGAGCCAAAGAATATTCTCAAGTATTAGCAGCTGAGTTGTCAATTCAACCACACCTGGAAAACATAATATCTGTAGCAAAGTATTTAGTAGTAAAGTAATATGATAGCAGCGGTAACGGTGGCAAAAGTAACAGTTTTGGTTTTGTAGTGATTGTAACAGTGGCAAAGAAAAATTAAATAAGAGAAGATCAATATATGAAAATCTCGTAGGCAATGGATCAGTGATGGATAATTATGTCGAATGCGATTCCTCATGCAATAGTTATAACATAGGGTGACACAGAACTAGCTCCATTTCATCAATGTAATGTAGGCATGCATTCCGAATATAATCATACGTGCTTATGGAAAAGAACTTGCATGACATATTTTGTCCTACCCTCCCGTGGCAGCGGGGTCCTATTGGAAACTAAGGGATATTAAGGCCTCCTTTTAATAGAGTACCAGACCAAAGCATTAACACATAGTGAATACATGAACTCCTCAAATTACGGTCATCACCTGTAAGTATCCCGATTATTGTCACTTCGGGATTAACGAATCATAACACATAATAGGTGACTATAGAATTGCAAGATAGGATCAAGAACTCACATATATTCATGAAAAGATAATAGGTTCAGATCTGATATCATGGCACTCGGGCCCTAATGACAAGCATTAAGCATAGCAAAGTCATAGCAACATCAATCTCAGAACATAGTGGACACTAGGGATCAAACCCTAACAAAACTAACTCGATTAAATGATAAATCTCATCCAACCCATCACCGTCTAGCAAGCCTATGACGGTAATACTCACGCACGGTGGTGAGCATCATGAAATTGGTGATAGAGGAAGGTTGATGATGACGATGGCGACGAATTCCCCTCTCCGAAGCCCCGAACGGACCCTAGATCAGCCCTCCAGAGAGAGATTAGGGCTTGGCGGCGGCTCCATATCATAAATGTGACGAATCCTTCTCTCTATTTTTTTCTCCCCGAACACGAATATATAGAGTTGGAGTTGAGGTCGGTGGAGCACCAGGGGGCCCATGAGGCAGCGGGCGCGCCCAGGGGGGTAGGAGCGCCCCCACCCTCGTGGAAAGGGTGTGGGCCCCCTGGCCTTGATTCTTTCGCCAGTAATTTTTTATATATTCCAAAAATATTCTCCGTTGATTTTCAGGTCATTCCGAGAACTTCTATTTCTGCATAAAAATAACACCATGGCAATTCTGCTGAAAACAGCGTTAGTCTGGGTTAGTTCCATTAAAATCATGCAAGTTAGAGTTCAAAACAAGGGCAAAAGTGTTTGGAAAAGTAGATACGTTGGAGACGTATCAGGCCACATCGGAACGGCACCGTAGTGAATTCTGCCGAGCCCCTTTTCGTGGCAGAGTGCCCCGAGACTCACCGGAAAACGGCGATGAGCCATCATTTGGCACGGGGCCGGCCGTGTTCGGACAAGCCGACGAAGCGGCATCCACTCGTGGCTGTCTCATAGGGAGGGGTGGTCGGAGCTGTGAGCTACGACGACAGCGGGCGGCGGCTCTTCAGGTGCTCCATGGGGATGGCAAGGCGGGGCTCCCGCGACCCATCCAACCACCTAGGCGGCACCTAGGAAGCACCGGGAGCACTATGTCGCCACTAGTTATCCGGCCATGGTGGCGGCCATGGCGGCGGCCGGAGCTCGGTCTTGTGGAGGAGTTAGGTAGGGGAGGGGATCGCCACCAAAGAGAGAGGGGAGAGCAAGAGGGCTCACGTGAGCCTGTAGTTGAGCAAAGCATGCACAGGGAGGACTCGTCAGCGACAAACGGGCGGCGGCGATCTGCAACGATCGAGGAGGAAGTAGAGGTCTATTCGAACACTGCTGGGGCTCCGGGGTCCAACCCGTGGTTGTAGAGGATATAGGCGATGACGGTGGTTCCCCGGAACATGATGGTGTGGCGTAGGTCAGCCAGTGGCCACGCCGACGGTGGCAACACGGCGACGGCAGCGTTCGGGCGATTGCGTCGAGCGAGGAGAACGAGTGGGAGGGAGAGGGGTGTGAACTAGGGTTGGTCGACGGGATCGGAGGCGACCCAGAAGGTGCAAGGGGGTGGCCGGATGGCCGCCGCGTGGCCATCCGCGGCCACGGACGATGCGCGCACGTCCACCATGCCCTTGATCAATAGAGGTGGGGGATGGCCGGGGTATGTGGGCTGGGCTGCACTGTTGCGCGGCTAGGCCCAGTGCACAGAGCAGCCTGGCCTTTTCCTTTATTTTATTTTCTTTGCTATTTTTCTTTTATTACTTTATGTTTCCTATTTCTTTTCAACACATTTTGGCTTTACACAAATACAACACATACACCTAAATTAGTACATTAAAATAGGCCATTGTCACAATTAGTTTGGCTCTAAAATAAAATAGTTTATTATTTTTATAATTTAAAAAGCATTCAAATAATTTCTTTAACCATTGTTTTGATTATTTTAGGACATTAAAACACTTTTTAAAAATGTTGGTCCACCTCCATAATTAGTTATGGATTAATTGTAACCTTATGAGTTTTTTAGTTTTCCTGTTTGGGAATTTTAATTTTTGACTTTAAATTTTGATTTGAATTTGAACTGTGATTTGGATCAAGTGAAGATTAGCAACAGTAAAGTGATGACATGGCACCATTAACAGGGGATTACTGTAGCATGATTCTCGGGGTGTTACAGTAAGCTAGACACCACATGAAAGATGCAACCAATGTGACTCTGCCAAGTTAAAAGCATCCCATCATAAATGGCGTTTCAACAAATTAGAAGCAGCGCATGCTATAAATCATATGAAAGATGCAACCAATATCACACTGCATATACTAAAGGTGTCTCGTCATATTGATTGATGCGGGATACAAAAAAACCTCTGTTGGAAAAGGTAGTGCCTAGGAGGCGCTTAGGCATGCCTAGGCACTAGGAAATGACCAAACGCCTCGCCTAGGGCATAGGCAGAAGTCTAGGAAGAGCAAGTAAGAAATTCTCTACCCAAGCGAGAAATCATGAATTATTGCACTGATATGCCAAAAGGGCCATATTCCAATCGTAGTTGCTGGTAGTTAACACACTTATGTGCCCTAAATTAATAAAATACACATATACACCCTGATAGTAAAAATTATATAGCCGCCTAGGCTATGCCTAAGGCACATAAGCAACGCCTAGGTGCTAGGCGAAGGCCAACCAGCTCGCTTACGCCTACCGCTTTTTCTAACCTTAAAAACAATAGTTTTATGTAAGGGCATGCTTAATAGACAGATGTACTATGTACTAAAAACAAGATGGCTTGTCACATTAATAGGTATAATGTATAAACTAAGCAAAATAGCACATGCAATTTAACCGGATTGGAAGAATTACAATCTAGACACTATATGCAACATGCAACCACATATCACGCTGCCAAGTTAGAGCAAGCACATGCGATGCTGGTGTAGGGGAAATGAGGTCATCAACTATAGAGCTACGTTCACTATCTTCATCTAGCCTTGATGTTTCTTGAGAATCATGTGGGTAGGCTGACACTGCATCCTTTAAAAGGGCACATTTTCTCACAGTAACCCACTTGCTTGACTATCGCATCATAAGTGATTGATGAGGGATACACAAGAGCATTAGTTTGATGTAAGAACATGGTTAATAGACAGATGTACTAGTATGTACCAAAAATAGGAAGGCATGTCATATTCAAAGGTACAATGTCTAAGCTAAACAGATGTAATTTAGCCAAATTGGAAGCAATACAAGCTAGACATCTGGCTGGAGTGGTGAGCATGATCATTGAGCACCTGAGAGCCTAGTGGGAGGAAGGCTGCTTCGCCACCTTCGTGGCTTTTTAGTTGGCTTCGAGGTGATGCCTGCATGTGCTTGGCTTGTCACTGGCTCGGCCAGTGCCCTGACTAGCTATTTGTCTTCTGGTGCTCCCGTGATGGTGGTTCATGTAAAAAATATATTTCCTTATCTTAATAAAGACCAGCTTCGGCCTTTTGAATACAATCTAGACACCATATGCAACATGCAACCACATATGACACCGCGAAGTTAAAGCAAGCACTTGGGATGGTGGTTCATGGCGAGCGAGATCATCAACTCCAGAGCTACATTAACCGTCTCCATCTGTTGAACACGCAACCTTTAAAGCACTGAAACGTATCTTGCCTACCAATGAAGAAAATAGGAGCGACTTCTCTCTTTTATTTCGTGCTTCTGTCAATGGTTTGGCAGAGTCTGAAATAGTCATGCATAGCAAAACAATAGTGAGAGTATGGGTGAAGTGTCTGCAGAACTAGTGCACTGTAAAAGTAGAAAATAGCAGGTGGCTGAAAAATAAATTAAACGAGACATATGATAGCTCTACAACATTGCATGGCAAATAAAATAAAATTCTACTCCATATGATTTTGTAATATATGAGCACATGGATGGATGGGAAATGCAGGTACTCCTCCAGCACACCACCACATGCGGTCCTATCAAAATAACAGTCGAGTGAAAATAAATAGGTCAGTCGATTTTTTTATGAACCGTCCGATCTACAAGGAACGACAAGATGGCCTTCGTCTACCTCCCGCCAGTCACTATTGATGATCTTTCTCGAACTGCCAGTGACCACCGGCCCAGACCCCTGCCTCCGCCGCCCCACCCTCCCCTCGACCTCACACCACCGTTGTGCGTGGCAGCGCCCCCCCGACCATCCCTTTAAGCCTGGCCGACCTCCAGATCGGTGGCCAACAGCATACCCCTAAGATAAACACCGAGGTGCTGCTTCCCCGATGTAATAGGAGGACCATCTGCCCATGCTGTGTCCTCCTGATGCCGTGGCCGTCTACCCGTGCTTGTAAGATTTGCACGAATAAGGGAAGAGGTGTAACACCCCGGATGTAACTTTCCCTATTTGTATCCAACTCTTGCCCTTTCCGGTGTTAAGTTATATTTATTTCTCGGGTTCGGGTCTTTGTCTCCGTGTGTGTTTTTCTTTTCCATGCATCTCTTATCATGTCATCTCGTGCATTGCATTTGCATACATGTTCATCTCATGCATTCGAGCATTTTCCCCGTTATCCGTTTTGCATTCCGGCGCTTCGTTCTCCTCCGGTGGCCATTTCTAGCGTTCTTTCGTGTGTGGGGATTAAACATTTCCGGATTGGACCGAGACTTGCCAAGCGGCCTTGGTTTACTACCGGTAGACCGCCTGTCAAGTTTCGGGTCATTTGGACTTCGTTTGATACTCCTACGGTTAACCGAGGGACCGAAAAGGCCTCGTGTGTGTTGCAGCCCAACACCCCCCAAATTTGGCCCAAAACCCACCAAACTCAGCTCCATTTCCTAGAGCGTTCGATCACGATCGCGTGGGCGAAAACCGCACCTCATTTGGACTCTCCTAGCTCCACTTATGCCTATATATACACCCCTCCATTCGGATCTCCTCTTCCCCCGTCCAAAACCCTAAAAAAAACAGATCCATCTTCCCCCGCGCCGGGCCGGACGTGTCCGCCCGCGCCGGACATTGTCCGCCCCGCCGCCGCCAGCCAGACTGGCCGCCGCCACCTGTCCCCGGGGCGGGACCGGTTCGCCGCCGCCACCGACGCGGGCCCGAGGCCCAGCGCCGGCCCCCTCCTCCTCCGCCCGGGCCAGAGGCGCCCGTGGCCGAGCTCCGCCGCCGCCGCCCTTCTTCTCCTCCTCCGGCGGGCCGCCGCCGCCCGCCATCGTCGCCGGCGCCCCGAGCCGCGGCCCCGCCGTCCGCCGCCGCGCCTGCCGTCCGCCGCCGCGCCCGCCGCCGCCTCCTCGCCGCGCCCTCCGCTGCCTCCTCGCCGGCGCCGCCCCCCCCGGCGACCTCCTCCTCGCTCCGGCCGCCTCCAGCCTCGTCGCCGGCGAGCGACCTCGCCGGATCCAGCCTCGGGAGGCGCGCCCCGATCCAGATCCGCGGGTGCTACAGTAAACCCTAACCTCGTTTTTTTTTGCCCAAGTCCTAAAACTCTTGATCCAAGTTGACCTATTCGAGGACCCGTATCTCCGTAACCGTTGCTCCGTTTTGGGCATAAGATACATCAAAATCTTCGCCTCGACATGTACATCATTTCATTCCATTGCACAATTTGCATTTGAGGTCATCTTGTTGCCCAAAATGCTGTTAGAAGGAGCCTTCGTGAGTTAAATTGCAGATCCGTTAGTTCATCATGCACTTTTGTCATTTTTTCCATGTTTAATCCGTGCATGATATGCCTGTGCCCCTTTGGGATGTATTGTTAAGCATTATGTCTTCTTTCCAGAGGTTCCACCCATGCATTTTTAGGATGTGTGTGTTGTCTTGTGCAAGCTTGCGAAGAGAGGTACCTGACATTGCTGATTTCAGGGACTTAGTGATTTTCGCTAAGTCTGGGATATTTTAGTCCATGATGCTATATGTCCAGCTTGTTTCCTAGTGATCCGTGCCTCTTTTGAGGATGATCAGTAAGGGAGTTTTGATATTTATGTTATGATCTATCCATCCATGTCTTTGTTCGCATATTTGGAGTGCTCTAGGTTGACTCAATCGAGCTCAACTTTTGCTTCGTTGTTAATCTGGGCAGATCGTCAACTTGTTTGCGATTTTGCCGATGCTACCGTTAGTGTTCCATGCATGCTATGCCTTTGTTCTGGCCATGTGTAGCTAGAATATTGTGCCTTCTTTCTATATATATGCTTGCCTTGCCATGACTTGCACCGTAGTGAGTGCATCGAGCTCGTTTATATGCCTTCGTGAGTTATAATTTCAGCATGTCTCAGTTTTCACTAAGTCTGAAAACTGATTGTGTTCGAGCTATGTTCGTGAGCTCGGTAGAGTATTTTGTGAACCCTTTTGGCCCCAGGTCACTTTGGGTGTTTTGTTAAGCTTGTTGAGTATCTCCATTCCATGTTCTTACTTGTCATGTTCAGGTTTTGTATCATGTTGTTTTGCTGCTCCGAAGAGGGCTTCGTGATCTGAAATTTCAGGATAGTGTTAATTTCACTAAGTCTGGAATCTGTTTTGCATATTCATTTTTGCCATGCTTGCTTGAACCTCTTAATGGATGATTTGCCTATGGCTCAGTGCTAGTGTTTTGTTAACCATCTTGTGTACATCACTGCCATGTATTTTGTTTTCATGTTTGGTGGCTGTAGCATGTTCATTTCGTTGCGTTTAGATGCCTACTTGCTGTAAATCGCAGACCGGTGTCATATCTTAAAACGCTCGCCATTTCCAAACCGTAGCTCCGATTCCTATGATCTTTATATCGTTTTCAAGCGATTTCATCCCCTCTATCCAGTGGCACACTTGGTTTTCCAAGTTGGGGCCAGGTTCATGCATTTCCTGTCATATCTTGCATTTTGCATCCCGCATCGCATCCCGCATCGCATCCCGCATGGCATATCATCATTTCATCATATTGCTTGGTCTTGCACGTGGTTGATTGTATCCTTGTTGCTTGTTTGTCCTGTTGGGTAGAGCCGGGAGACGAGTTCTCTATCGAGGAGCCCGTTGAGTTTGCTTGTGAGGATCCAGTCAACTCTGACAACGGTGCAGGCAAGATGACCATACCCTCGAAATCACTACTATCTTTGCTATGCTAGTTTGCTCGCTCTTTTGCTTTGCCACTGCTACGATGCCTACCAGTTGCTTGTCAGCCTCCGAATTGCATGATTTAACCTTTAACCTACCATTGTCCTAGCAAACCGTTGATTGGCTATGTTACCGCTTTGCTCAGCCCCTCTTATAGCGTTGCTAGTTGCAGGTGAAGTTTGGAGGCCGTTCCTTGTTGGAACATCATTTATTTTACTTGTTGGGATATCATTATATTGCTATGTTATCTTAATGCATCTATATACTTGGTAAAGGGTGGAAGGCCCGGCCTCTCGCCTAGTGTTTTGTTCCACTCTTGCCGCCCTAGTTTCCGTCATATCGGTGTTATGTTCCCGGATTTTGCGTTCCTTACGCGGTTGGGTTATAATGGGAACCCCTTGATATTTCGCCTTGATTAAAGCTTTTCCAGCAATGCCCAACCTTGGTTTTACCATTTGCCACCTAGCCTTTTCTTTCCCTTGGGTTCTGCAGACTCAAGGGTCATCTTATTTTAACCCCCCCGGGCCAGTGCTCCTCTGAGTGTTGGTCCAAAACGTCAGCCGCTGGTGGCTACCAGGGGCATCTCTGGGCTGGCCTACCGGAAGTTTAGACAATCTGAGTGTGCCCTGAGAAAGAGATATGTGCAGCTCCTATCGGGTCTTGTCGGCACATTCGGGCGGTGTTGCTGGTCTTGTTTTAACCTGTCGAATTGTCTTGTTGTACCGGGTTACCGAGTCTGATCGGTGTGTCTCGGGTGGAGGTCTTATCCTTCGTTGACCGTGAGAGCTTGTCATGGGCTAAGTTGGGACTCCCCTGCAGGGATTGAACTTTCGAAAGCCGTGCCCGCGGTTATGGGCAGATGGGAATTTGTTAATGTCTGGTTGTAGATAACTTAAACCTTTATTAATTAAAATGAATCAACTGCGTGTGTTGCCGTGATGGCCTCTTCTCGGCGGAGTCCGGGAAGTGGACACAGTGTTGGAGTAATGCTTGCGCAGGTTGTTTCTTCTAGTCTCTCGCTCGCGCTTTGCCTCCTCTTCTCGCTCTCCTGTGCGAATAAGTTAGCCTCCATATACGCTAGTCGCTTGCTGCAGCTCCACATATACTTTCCGTATCCTGTCCTATAAGCTTAAATAGTCTTGATCGCGTGGGTGTGAGATTGCTGAGTCCCTGTGGCTCACAGATACTACAACTCCAGATGCAGGTCCAGGTGATTCCGCTCCAGGTGACGAGTACGAGCTCAAGTGGGAGTTCGACGAGGACTCTCAGCGTTATTATGTCTCCTTTCCCGATGATCAGTAGTGGTGCGTAGTTGGGGTTATCGATTCAGGGCCTTGTCGCATGTTGGGGGTCTTTTCTATTTGGCACCGTAGTCGGGCCATGAGTGATTTGTATGATGGATGTTATTTATGTACTTTGATGTGACGTGGCGAGTGTAAGCCAACTATGTACCTCCCCTTTATATTATTTATGTACATGGGATGTGTGATGATTTCCTGACTTGCGACATTGCTTTCAATGCGGTTATGCCTCTAAGTCGTGCCTCGACACGTGGGAGATATAGCCGCATCGAGGGCGTTACAAGTTGGTAATCAGAGCCTTCCCCGACCTTAGGAGCCCCCATTGCTTGATCATTTTTAGCAGCCGAGTTGTGTCCAGAAAAATGTTTTGAGTCACTTAGGAATTATATATCGGAGAGTTAGGAATTCTTTTTACTTCCCAGTCTCCTCATCGCTCTGGTAAGGCATCCTGACGTAGAGTTTTGACTCTTCTCTTCTCAAATTTCACTAAAAAAATTTTTAGGATCACGCGAGTATCTTGGTTTTGTTCCGATGGTTTTGTGACGAGAACATTGTTCTTGGTGCCTCCTGTCTTCAGGGGTTGTGGCAGTGTCCCGGGGAGTTGAGCTCCGAGGTGTTGTCGTCACAATTTTATCGTTGCAATTCTGGTATACTTGAGATTTGTGCGCGACATCGAAAATCTCCTTTATGCAGTTCGTTGGTGAGATAACCTCGACGCCACCCAGTACTGGGGCGGGAGTTCGGGAGTATCGCCATAACTTGTATAACGGATGCTTTTCGAAGGTTGAGATAGATGGTTTCCGAAGGTTTCTTGGTTATGTGTTGAAGGATGGATACAGCTGGATGTAGGATTTGCTAGCTTGGGTGAGATATTATGCTTCCCCTGTATCCCCAACACTTGATTGCATAAGCGGGAAAATTTCGGGAATTTCATAGGTGGGAATTCAAGTAGCCTTAGGATATCTTTCCGACAGATGTATGATTTGAAATTGGGGTTCGACGTCTAGTGGTTCGCCTATTCATGGTCGATTTTACAGTGGTCTCGTTGTGTCTTAAAGAGTCCTTGGCTATGCTGACTCGGGACGCTTCGTATGTCATGTGCACTGCCTTGTACATGATGGTGCTGTACGATCGAGCCCGTGTAGGTCCCACCACGAAAACTTTGGACGAAATTTCTATCATGTATTTGTTCCGGCTTATTCCGCAAGCCAATCATTGGTTTTATTTCGAGTTGTGGCATTCGTCTTGCTTCGACGTCATATGTTGATTCCATCCCTCGTTGTTGTACCCCTTCTACCTGATTCTTCGTGGCTTCGCAATTTAGGAATATGTGACCACTTCAAGAGAAATGCATTCGTTCATTTTGTTCGGATGTGAAGACTTTATGTTGCAATTTTCATTCCGTTGGATTCAGCTTCAATATTTATCTGTCATGTGCTAATGGTGGTCAACCTGTTCAGGATGGCTCCTCCAACGCGCACGACTCCGAATCCTGATCCGCCACCACCTCCACCTCCTCAAGAGGCATGGCAAGCTGTGATGGCCGCAACCAATGCAAACACTCAGCTGATCATGCAAATTCTCCAAGAGCGCAATCAAGGCAGTCAAGGGAATCAAGGCAGCAACCAGGGTCACTTTGCTACACTCAACCAGTTCCTTGCTAACGGGCCAAAGACTTTCAGCAATTGTGTTGAGGCAACCAATGCTGACGATTGGCTTGTGGATCTGTGTAAGCATTTCGAGTGCAGTAACGTCAGGCCTGAGGACTTTGTGAAATTCGCTTCCTTCCAACTCAAAGATCAGGCTGCAGAGTGGTTCCAGCAGTACAAGGATTCCAGAGGTGGACGTGTTATCACTTGGGATGATTTCCGTCAAGATTTCCGCGCTCATCACATTCCGCAGAGCGTGGTTGAAAGCAAGCGTGAGGAATTCCGCAATCTGAAGCAAGGCTCTTTGTCTGTCTATGACTACAACAAGTTGTTCCAGAAGCTCTCCCGTTTTGCCAAGCAGGATGTTCCTGATGAGAAGAGCATGATCTATCAGTTCAGAGGTGGTCTTCGTGAAGAAATTCAGCTCGCTCTTGTCCTCTTTGAGCCGTTGAGATACGATGAGTTCTACAACATGGCACTGAAGCAAGAGGCTGCTCAGTTGAGGTGTGATGCTTCCAGGAAGCGCGTCAGAGATGTTACTCCGTCTTCCTCTACTCAAGTGGCCAAGCAGCAGAAGTATTGGCTTCCTCCTCCTCCGTTCCGTCAGCCGTATCAGCAGAAGAGCAAAGGTGGTAGTGGTTCTTCCCACCCACCCAACCCAGGCTTTCAGAACAAGGCTTCGTCTCAAGCTCCAAGATCGAGTGCTCCGTATCACCGTCCGCTTTCAGAGGTCACGTGCAACAAGTGCCAACAGAAGGGTCACTATGCCAACAAGTGTTTCAACCAGAGGCGTCTTCCTCCTCCTCCTCCTATGAGATCGGCAAGTACAGCTGTGGTCAAGCATAACCCTAAGTACGCCAAGGTCAACATGGTGAATGCAGCTCAGGCAGAGGACTCGTCAGATGTGATCATGGGTAACCTTCCTGTTAACGATGCTCCTGCAAAAGTTCTTTTTGACACGGGTGCATCGCATTGCTTTATTTCCAGACCTTTTGCATCTAAGCATGGGTGGTTTTCTCAAGTTATGCATAAGCCGTTAGCAGTGGTCTCTCCGGGTAGATGCTTGCTTGCTAACTACGAAGTTCCGGATATTTCTATCATGATGGGTGATTTCAAGTTTCTGGCTTCCCCAATGATTCTTGGTAACTCGGATATTGATCTTATTCTCGGAATGGATTGGCTTTCTAAGCATAAAGCTCAGCTTGATTGTGCAGCCAGGCAGATTCAATTGACTCATTCATCTGAGGAAGTAATTGTCTTTGCCGCTCGGGATAATACCATCCGTTTGTTTTCTCTCAATGAGAAGGGTGAATTGGATGCTATTTCGCAGATTCCGGTTGTTTGTGAGTATCAAGACGTCTTTCCAGAAGAACTCCCAGGGATGCCTCCAAACCGGCCGGTTGAATTTGTTATTGAACTTGAGCCCGGTACGGAACCTGTGTGCAAACGTCCCTACAAGCTCGGCCCCGAAGAGTTGAAGGAGTTGAAGAAACAACTCGATGAGCAAGAAAGATTGGGTCTCATCCGGCCTAGTACCTCTCTGTGGGGTTGTGGTGTTCTTTTTGTGAAGAAGAAGGATGGATCGAGTCGACTTTGTGTTGATTACCGTCCAGTGAATAAGAAGACCATCAAGAACAAATACCCACTTCCCAACATCAATGAGTTATTCGAACAACTCAAGGGTGCTCAAGTATTCTCCAAGCTTGATCTCCGTATGGGTTATCACCAAATTCGCATTCGTGAAGAAGATATTCCCAAGACAGCATTCAGAACAAGCTTTGGTTCATATGAATACACTGTCATGTCTTTTGGCCTCGCCAACGCTCCTCCGACGTTCTCTCGCATGATGAACTTCATCTTCAACGCCTACACCAATGACTTCGTTTTGGTCTATCTCGACGACATTCTGGTTTTCTTGAAGAACAAGGAAGATCATGCCAAGCACTTGCGTTTGGTTCTTGACAAGCTCAGGGAACATCAGTTCTATGCCAAGTTCTCCAAGTGTGAATTTTGGCTCGATGAGGTTCTTTATCTTGGTCATATCATCTCTGCCAAGGGCATTTCCGTGAATCCTGAGAAGGTGTCCGCAATTGTGAATTGGGAACCTCCTCAGAACGTGAAGCAACTCCGCAGTTTTCTTGGTCTCGCAAGCTATTGCCGAAGATTCGTTGAAAACTTTTCCAAGATCGCGAAGCCTCTCTCAAATCTTCTTCAGAAGCACGTCAAGTACGTTTGGTCTCCGGAGTGTGATATTGCTTTCAACACTTTGAAAGAGAAATTGATCACTGCTCCAGTTTTGACTCCGCCTGATGAATCCAAGCCGTACGAGGTCTTTTGTGATGCCTCTCTCCAAGGTCTTGGCGCAGTTTTGATGCAAGAGAAGAAAGTTGTTGCTTATACCTCTCGCCAGTTGAAGCCTAATGAGAAGAACTACCCCACTCATGATCTCGAGTTGGCGGCAGTTGTGCATGCTCTTTTGACTTGGAGACATCTTCTATTGGGAAGAAAAGTGGACATTTTCACTGATCACAAGAGTCTCAAGTACATCTTCACTCAGCCTAATCTCAACCTAAGGCAAACTCGATGGGTCGAAATGATTCAAGAGTATAATCCGAGTATTGAGTATACTCCAGGCAAGGCCAATGTGATTGCTGACGCTTTGAGCAGGAAGTCCTATTGCAACAGTCTGATTCTCAAGCCTTATCAACCCGAGCTTTGTGAAGCTTTCCGCAAACTGAATCTGCAAGTTGTTCCTCAAGGTTTCCTCGCCAACCTTCAAGTCTCTCCTACCTTAGAAGACCAGATTCGCCAAGCCCAGCTTCTTGATGCTATGGTGAAAAAGGTGAAGATTGGGATTGCCAAGAGTCAGTCCAAGTACAAGTGCTACCGCCTTGATGACAAGGACACTCTCCTCTTCGAGGATCGTATTGTTGTGCCCAAAGGTGAACTTCGTAAAGTGATCATGAACGAGGCTCACAACTCTCTCCTCTCCATCCACCCTGGTAGTACGAAGATGTATCAGGACCTCAAGCAAGCTTATTCCAAAGTCCAAGCGTGGCAATGATGCTATATTCTTCGTCATCGACAAGCTCACCAAAGTGGCTCATTTTCTGCCTATCAAAGAGTCGATCACTGCAGCTCAATTGGCGGAACTCTATACCTCTCGCATTGTCTCTCTGCACGGTATTCCTCAAGTGATATCTTCAGACCGTGGCAGCATCTTTACCTCCAAGTTTTGGGATTCTTTTCAGAAGGCCATGGGCACCAACATCCGCTTCAGCACTGCGTTCCATCCTCAAACAAGCGGTCAAGTCGAGCGTGTCAACCAGATTCTTGAAGATATGCTCAGGGCTTGTGTGATCTCCTTCGGCATGAAGTGGGAGGATTGTCTTCCTTATGCTGAATTCTCCTATAACAACAGTTTTCAAGCAAGTTCGGGCAAGGCCCCATTTGAAATTCTGTATGGCAGGAAGTGCCGTACCCCTCTCAACTGGTCTGAAACCGGTGAACGTCAGCTGCTGGGTAATGACTTAATCACAGAAGCAGAAGAAATGTGCAAAGTCATTCGTGATAACCTCAAAGCAGCCCAATCCCGCCAGAAGAGCTACTATGATAGTAAGCACCGTGATTTGGCTTTCGAGATCGGAGATCATGTTTACCTCCGTGTCTCTCCTATGAAAGGTACTCGTCGCTTCGGTATCAAAGGGAAGCTTGCCCCTAGATACGTGGGACCTTTCAACATTGTCAGCAAGAGAGGCGACCTCGCCTATCAACTCGAGCTTCCTTCAAACTTTGCAAATGTTCATGATGTGTTCCACGTCTCTCAGCTTCGAAAGTGCTTCAAGACTCCTGAACGCACCGTCAACTTCGAGGACATTGAGCTCCAAGAAGATCTTTCTTATCGTGAGCACCCAGTTGCTATTCTTGAAGAGACTGAACGCAAGACTCGCAACAAGTCAATCAAATTTCTCAAAGTCAAGTGGTCTCACCATTCCGACCGTGAACCTACCTGGGAATGCGAGGATCACCTCCGTTCTGAGTACCCGGAGTTCTTCAGTCCTAGATCTCGGGACGAGATCTTTTCGTAGTGGTGGAGTGCTGTAACACCCCGGATGTAACTTTCCCTATTTGTATCCAACTCTTGCCCTTTCCGGTGTTAAGTTATATTTATTTCTCGGGTTCGGGTCTTTGTCTCCGTGTGTGTTTTTATTTTCCGTGCATCTCTTATCATGTCATCTCGTGCATTGCATTTGCATACATGTTCATCTCATGCATTCGAGCATTTTCCCCGTTGTCCGTTTTGCATTCGGGCGCTTCGTTCTCCTCCGGTGGCCATTTCTAGCGTTCTTTCATGTGTGGGGATTAAACATTTCCGGATTGGACCGAGACTTTCCAAGCGGCCTTGGTTTACTACCAGTAGACCGCCTGTCAAGTTTCGGGTCATTTGGACTTCGTTTGATACTCCTACGGTTAACCGAGGGACCGAAAAGGCCTCGTGTGTGTTGCAGCCCAACACCCCCCAAATTTGGCCCAAAACCCACCAAACTCAGCTCCATTTCCTAGAGCGTTCGATCACGATCGCGTGGGCGAAAACCGCACCTCATTTGGACTCTCCTAGCTCCACTTATGCCTATATATACACCCCTCCATTCGGATCTCCTCTTCCCCCGTCCAAAACCCTCTAAAAAAACAGATCCATCTTCCCCCGCGCCGGGCCGGACGTGTCCGCCCGCGCCAGACGTTGTCCGCCCCGCCGCCGCCAGCCAATCGGCCGCCGCCACCTGTCCCCGGGGCGGGACCGGTTCGCCGCCGCCACCGATGCGGGCCCGAGGCCCAGCGCCGGCCCCCTCCTCCTCCGCCCGGGCCAGAGGCGCCCGTGGCCGAGCTCCGCCGCCGCCGCCCTTCTTCTCCTCCTCCGGCGGGCCGCCGCCGCCCGCCATCGTTGCCGGCGCCCCGAGCCGCGGCCCCGCCGTCCGCCGCCGCGCCTCCGCCGCCGCCTCTCGCCGCGTCCCTCCGCTGCCCTCGCCCCCGGCGCCGCCCCCCCCCGGCGACCTCCTCCCGCTCCGGCCTCCGGCCTCCGTCGCCGGCGAGCGACCTCGCCGGATCAGCCTCGGGAGGCGCGCCGGATCCAGATCCGCGGGTGCTACAGTAAACCCTAACCTCGTTTTTTTTGCTAAGTCCTGAAATCTTGATCCAAGTTGACCTGGTTCGAGGACCCGTATCTCCGTAACCGTAGCTCCGTTTTGGGCATATGATATATCAAAATCTTCGCCTCGACATGTACATCATTTCTTTCCATTGCATCATTTGCATTTGAGGCCATCTTGTTGCCGAAAATGCTGTTAGAAGGAGGCTTCGTGAGTTAAATTGCAGATCCGTTAGTTCATCATGCACTTTTGTCATTTTTTCCATGTTTAATTCGTGCATGATATGCCTGTGCCCCTTTGGGATTAATTGTTAAGCATTTTGTCTTCTTTCCAGAGGTGCCACCCATGCATTTTTAGGATGTGTGTGTTGTCTTGTGCAAGCTTGCGAAGAGAGGTACCTGAGATTGCTGATTTCAGGGACTTAGTGATTTTCACTAAGTCTGGGATATTTAGTTCATGATGCTATATGTCCAGCTTGTTTCCTAGTGATCCGTGCCTCTTTTGAGGATGATCAGTAAGGGAGTTTTGATATTTATGTTATGCTCTATCCATCCATGTCTTTGTTTGCATATGTGGAGTGCTCTAGGTTGACTCAATCGAGCTCAACTTTTGCTTCGTTGTTAATCTGGGCAGATCGTCAACTTGTTTGCGATTTTGCCGATGCTACCGTTAGTGTTCCATGCATGCTATGCCTTTGTTCTTGCCATGTGTAGCTAGAATATTGTGTCTTCTTTCTAGATATATGCTTGCCTTGCCATGACTTGCACCGTAGTGAGTGCATCGAGCTCGTTTACATGCCTTCGTGAGTTATAATTTCAGCATGTCTCAGTTTTCACTAAGTCTGAAAACTGATTGTGTTCGAGCTATGTTCGTGAGCTCGGTAGAGTATTTTGTGAACCCTTTTGGCCCCAGGTCACTTTGGGTGTTTTGTTAAGCTTGTTGAGTAGCTCCATGCCATGTTCTTACTTGTCATGTTCAGGTTTTGTATCATGTTGTTTTGCTGCTCCGAAGAGGGCTTCGTGATCTGAAATTTCAGGCTAGTGTTAATTTCACTAAGTCTGGAATCTGTTTTGCATATTCATTTTTGCCATGCTTGTTTGAACCTCTTAATGGATGAATTTGCCTATGGCTCAGTGCTAGTGTTTTGTTAACCATCTTGTGTACATCACTGCCATGTATTTTGTTTTCATGTTTGGTGGCTGTAGCATGTTCATTTCGTTGCATTTAGAGCCTACTTGCTGTAAATCGCAGATCGGTTCGTTTCGTAAAACGCTCGCCATTTCCAAACCGTAGCTCCGATTCCTATGATCTTTATATCGTTTTCAGGTGATTTCATCCCCTCTATCCAGTGGCACAATTGGTTTTCCAAGTTGAGGCCAAGTTCATGCATTTTCTGTAACGTCTTGCATTTTGCATCTCGCATCGCATCCCGCGTAGCATACCGTCTTTGCATATTATTGTTGCCCTTGCACGTGGTTGATTGTATCCTTGTTGCTTGTTTGTGTTGTTGGGTAGAGCCGGGAGACGAGTTCGCTAACGAGGAGCCCGTTGAGTGTGCTTTTGAGGATCCAGTCAACTCTGACAGCTTTGCAGGCAAGATGATCATACCCTCGAAATCACTACTATCTTTGCTAGGCTAGTTTGCTCGCTCTTGCTATGCCAATGCTACGATGCCTACCTTTTGCTTGTCAGCCTCCCAATTGCCATGTTGAACCTCTAACCCACCATGTCCTAGCAAACCGTTGATTGGCTATGTTACCGCTTTGCTCACCCCTTCTTATAGCGTTGCTAGTTGCAGGGAAGATTGGAGCCGTTCCTTGTTGGAACATTTATTTACTTGTTGGGATATCATTATATTGCCTATGTTATCTTAATGCATCTATATAATTGGTAAAGGGTGGAAGGCTCGGCCTCTCGCCTAGTGTTTTGTTCCACTCTTGCCGCCCTAGTTTCCGTCATATCGGTGTTATGTTCCCGGATTTTGCGTTCCTTACGCGGTTGGGTTATAATGGGAACCCCTTGATAGTTCGCCTTGATTAAAGCTTTTCCAGCAATGCCCAACCTTGGTTTTACCATTTGCCACCTAGCCTTTTCTTTCCCTTGGGTTCTGCAGACTCAAGGGTCATCTTATTTTAACCCCCCCGGGCCAGTGCTCCTCTGAGTGTTGGTCCAAAACGTCAGCCGCTGGTGGCTACCAGGGGCAACTCTGGGCTGGCCTACCGGAAGTTTAGACAATCTGAGTGTGCCCTGAGAAAGAGATATGTGCAGCTCCTATCGGGACTTGTCGGCACATTCGGGCGGTGTTGCTGGTCTTGTTTTAACCTGTCGAATTGTCTTGTTGTACCGGGTTACCGAGTCTGATCGGTGTGTCTCGGGTGGAGGTCTTATCCTTCGTTGACCATGAGAGCTTGTCATGGGCTAAGTTGGGACTCCCCTGCAGGGATTGAACTTTCGAAAGCCGTGCCCGCGGTTATGGGCAGATGGGAATTTGTTAATGTCCGGTTGTAGATAACTTAAACCTTTATTAATTAAAATGAATCAACTGCGTGTGTTGCCGTGATGGCCTCTTCTCGGCGGAGTCTTCTAGTTTCTCGCTCGCGCTTTGCCTCCTCTTCTCGCTCTCCTGTGCGAATAAGTTAGCCTCCATATACGCTAGTCGCTTGCTGCAGCTCCACATATACTTTCCGTATCCTGTCCTATAAGCTTAAATAGTCTTGATCGCGTGGGTGTGAGATTGCTGAGTCCCTGTGGCTCACAGATACTACAACTCTAGATGCAGGTCCAGGTGATTCCGCTCCAGGTGACGAGTACGAGCTCAAGTGGGAGTTCGACGAGGACTCTCAGCGTTATTATGTCTCCTTTCCCGATGATCAGTAGTGGTGCCTAGTTGGGGTTATCGATTCGGGGCCTTGTCGCATGTTGGGGGTCTTTTCTATTTGGCACCGTAGTCGGGCCATGAGTGATTTGTATGATGGATGTTATTTATGTACTTTGATGTGACGTGGCGAGTGTAAGCCAACTATGTACCTCCCCTTTATATTATTTATGTACATGGGATGTGTGATGATTTCCTGACTTGCGACATTGCTTTCAATGCGGTTATGCCTCTAAGTCGTGCCTCGACACGTGGGAGATATAGCCGCATCGAGGGCGTTACAAGAGGAGTACCATTCCCGGTTCCCAGTGTTGTGTCCTCCTAATGTCGCGGTGATTTTCTTCTTTTTACCAGGGGAACGGATGTTTTGGAGGAGGGTGGAGCCATGGACGAACCCATGGCCAAATTGTTGACTGTGTTGCGGTGCCGTCTGTGGGCGGAGGGGAAGTGGATCCGAGGTGGCGAATGACGGCGTACCAGGAACAGTTCCGGTGCAGTGGACAGTGGCGACATTGGAGCGGCAACGCATGGTTGAACTGGCTTGGGTACGGCGCACGTCGACTACCTGGAGGCAGCTCAACCTCGGCTTCAACTATTAGCCGTGCAGGGTGTTGCGGTTGCAGTGGACGACGATGTTGGGGTATTGGCTCCGGCTTGATGCAGGAGGGCGGTGGTTGATGGGTGGGATGGGGTGGCGGACGGAGGATGTCGGGGTTTCGCGACTAGTGGAGAGATAGTTTTCACGCCCATAGAGTACGAATAGGGAATCAGACGTGGGGGCGAGGGGAGCTAAGGGGAACCATGTTTCAGTCTGGGACGCGCTTGTTTTTGGGTTTCTTGAATAGATGGGACGCGCTTGTTTGAAATTTGGGGAAATACAAACTTTTCCCCCCTCTTAAATTTCGGACCTACTATGGGTCAGGGGTAGGACGGTAATCCCAGGTGTCCCAAATAGTGGGCGGGAGCAATTTCGGCCGAGTGCATGTGTGCTTAGGAGGCCATGGTGTATGAATGTTTTTCGGAGGAGGTTGCGTGGCGTCTAGATGAAGCTACAAACCTACCCCGGGTTAGAGCTTTGGACGTCGGGCTGGTAGGTTTCACGGGTCAGAGTTAGAAAAGTAATTTCCTTCTACCAAACATTAGTCTAACGCACTTTCGGTTGAGTAGAGGCTCTTTGGTTGCTTCGTTCGAAATTTTGAAACAGAAGCATTCACTTTTAGAGTACTCTTGAACTTTGAGGATTGACCTAAATATACAACATTAAATTTGACCTTGTATGTTTGAAAACCTCATTAAATTATGCGCTTCTTTGTGAAATTTTGACACTTGCAAATCCTATAACTACAATTATCTTGGAATGGAGGAGGTAAATTTGAATCTATTTTGTACAGGACTATATATGCTATTGTGTACAAAAGCAGAGCAAAGATTGGTGCCCCCATAATTTAGGTATGATTTACGAATGTCATGATATTGAATTCAAATAATGGAATGGACTTCATGTTGAATTCGAATTTTTTAAACCACCTTAAGTTGAATTCAAATGTATGCTAGTTCATAGCTAGCTATTTATAATGTTCATTGTGTAACATTTGTATGTATAATGTGCTTTACACATACAACATGAACTATACTCACGTTTATATTCGATTGCTAAAGCAGTGCATTGTTTGGAGTTCAAAGTACTAACTCTATGGATCAATTATGTCGAATAATAACATAGACATGCTCAAATTTGATAGAATATATATGTCTGATGGATCAATGACCGTTCCTTACGCGAATTGTAAATATCATGATCCCATCCTAATATTTGGATACAATTTATATTTTTAATCAATGTGTACATC
This sequence comes from Triticum urartu, assembly GCF_003073215.2. Classification (NCBI taxonomy): domain Eukaryota; kingdom Viridiplantae; phylum Streptophyta; class Magnoliopsida; order Poales; family Poaceae; genus Triticum; species Triticum urartu. The sequence goes on along the minus strand of NC_053027.1, from coordinate 147,553,770 downwards.
AGTCTTTTACGTGTAGTTTCACTCTCCATAGGCCCCTCCTCACACACGCTGACTTTCTCTCCCACACATACGCGCACACGGTGTATATCCATCGGTGGTCTATCACATATGCTCACAAACTCTCTCCCGAGGTGTCTTTCTCGTAGACATGCTCTCGATATAACCCTCACTCCCTCTCATAACCATTTACGATTGTTTTCACTAACCTTTATCACATGCACTCTTCCTCTCACAAGCATACACACACACAATCCCCATCGGCCCTTTCTATATATATAGACCTTCCTACGTGTCTCCCGCAGGCACATTATCTTTAGGCGAGTCTCTCACACATTGTCTCCACCTCTCTTCCTAATTAACGAGTATGATTCTAGCAGAGCATTTTGTAGGATGCCCCTTAAAGTTAGGTTGGATGAATAGTAATATCAGAGATGAGGGGTTACCTTAGTACCAGGACCTAGGGTTACAAATCCTAGCCGGCTTTGTCAGTGGACACAGAGTCCTTCACGACTCTGCTATCTTTGTCTTGTACGACTAGTCCTCCATGGGTCTCCCTAAATGCATCACGGGCCGACCAATGTGGTGCAGGACGGAACCGAACCAAGATCCTCACCTCGGGCCATTGGACCTCACGCGGTTACACACCCTCTACCCCCAGGTCTCGTCATCTTCTCACACCCACACATACCAACACAAACACCACACAAAATATTTTCTACTTGTGCCTCTATCCCCTCCCCCCTTGCATATACACACTCAAGGGCATCTCTCGTCGTGACATTGTATTTGCCTCTCTCTCTCTCTAGACCTCTCTCATTTCTCGTGCTATCTCTCACATGCCCCCCCAGCCGGCCCTTCTATCCATGACTCTCACGAATATGTAATACATACACATACCTCTCTAAGCCCTGCCAAATACATCAACTACACATTCACACATGTTACATCACGTACCCCATTGATCTAAAAAGCCCTCTCTTCACGTTTATTTCGCATACAACATTCCTTTTGAATAAAACCACACAAAGTGTGGCCAAAAAATTATTTTATAATTTCTCCATAAATACAACATTACAAAGTTATATGGAGGAGTATGAACGTTAATTTGCATTGCATGGTGCCCCCAATGATATATATTCCGCACTATGAATTTTTATATTTTTATACTATATATAAAGTTAGTCATAATAAAGAGAAACGAAGAGTATCCCCCTCTCCATCGCATACACGCCTTCTACGCCCCTTTCACGTACGCACACAAACTATCTCCACGTCCTCTAAAAGTACGCCCCAACACATACAGTCATGTTTCATCTTTCTCTCGCGATATATACAGTGACAATCATTGTATTTGAAGCGAAAGCTAGATACATACATTGGAGATTAGAATCCACTTATTATGGTCACCATATGTTTTGTGGCTTTTATACAATCACGGGCTCACCGTACAGCTCTGTATTTTCTCAAGACGTAACTAGTTGACCAGTTAAATGCTCCACATGGAACCTCTAGTGTTGCATCACATTATCTAACTACCATTGGGCCCACCTGTCAGCGTGTATAAGAATGAAAACAAATGATAAAAAAATATTGGATGCTGGTTCGAAGTCATGACCACGGGCACAACGGACAAGGTGGCCTTGTATTGGTATGATGAGCCGTCTGTTTTTACACACATGAGCTGGTGTGGTGATTATACACACACGTACGCATGCACACGAACTGCATGCACGCAACACTCACACGAACACACGTAGCCCCGCATGCACGCAACACTCACATGTACACACATAGCCACACACACACACATGGATGCACACACCACACGACCAACACACACTCTCATGCTCAAGTGCTCAACCTACATGTGCATGCACACAGATCCGGCCCTGACAGACACATACACAACCAGGTGGTTCCCACACATGGGTTAGACTCTTGTCACGCCTACGTAAATTTGTGTTTATCTGACCTTTTCCCTATGTGAACTGACAGGTGGGAACCACAAGGAATGTGGTCAATTTAACTAGTCAACATAGTGCCATGCAAACTATTTGGTCGGTCAACAGAGTGCAATCTGACGCTGAACGGTGAGCAAGTGACCGTATAATCATCGCAAAATGTGTATAGTGATCGTAATGAGCGTATTCTGAAGTCCGGTGACCGCATTACACTTTTCGCTTGAAATACACTGACCGCCCGTGTATTTATCTCTGCTCTCGCTCTCTCTTTGGAGTCGAGTAGGCCAACGTTCTAGTGCCTAAATTGGCGCACGCCACCCCACACTACAAAAAAAAGACACATCCGTGACATTTTGGGCCGAACGAAATTTTTTTCTATCATACTTATGACACTTCTATGACGATAATTGTGACAAAACCCGGTATCATCATAGATGTGGTGGGGTCCTACTTCTATGACAAAAAATCATGAAAAAAAATGGGCTTTTCGTCCTGGGCGGGCCGAAGATGCAGCTGCATGACATTCTTTGGGCCGTCCATGACGGAAAAGACCGTGGTAGAAGCCAGGGCGCGGAAAATATCGGGGAGTCCCTGGTTACGGTGGGTGGTTGGGGGCCGAGCGATGTGCGTTTATCTCATACATACACGCGTGCGTGCGAGGCGTTGGGCTCTAACTGAACCCGAGCGAGGCGTTGGGCTCTAACTATACCCGAGCGATTGCACTGCAGGCTACGCGTTACTGAACCCGAGAGATCGATCGATGGCTGTTAACTAAACCCGATAGAGCGATTTCTTTGCTACTGCTGCTAACTGAAGCCGATCAATGCTGATTCTGGATGAACAGTGAGTGTTGCGGGGGCGGGGGTGGGGTTGGATGAACAGTTCTCGGTGGGGGTGGATGAACAGGACCCCGTGGTGTTGCCTCTGGATGAATAGTACCCCTGATCGATTGAGCCGGTTGGGGCTGGATGAACAGGACCCCGTGGAGGGCAGGATGAACAGGACCACCCCGTGGAGGGAAGGATGAACAGTAGATGGTGGAGGTCAAGATGAACAGTAGCCCGTGGAGGGGTGATTGAACAGGAGCCCGTGGAGAGGGATGGTTGAATAGTAGCCGGTGGAGTAGCGTGCGGTGGAGGCTAGATGAACAGGAGCCTGTGGATGAGTAGTCGCAGGTGGAGGCTGGAGGAGATCGACGGTGGATGAACAGTAGCCCGTGGAGGCTGGAGGGGGTCGGCGGTGGAGATGAACAATATCCCGTGAAATCCCGTTTTGCGGTACGCCACACCCCTACCGATGAATAGGACCCCTGTTTCGACCATAGCGCTCCAACACAAGTCTGTTTCGTCCGTTTTGCGGTACGCCACACCCCTCCCGATCAACAGGACCCCCGTTTCGACCGTAGGAGGTCCATTTCCTCCATTTGGCGGTACGCCAGACCCCTCCCGATGAACAGGATCCTGTTTCAAACATGGCCGGTCAAACACAAGGTCATTTCCTCCGTTCTGCGGCACGCCAAGCCTCGTTTCCAACGGTTGTTCCGTCCAAGCCCTACCGATGGACACGACGACCCATTCCGTTTCGACCCAGCCGGTTGGCTCCCCATGAACACGGCGACGATGCTATTTCTCCGTTCCGACCCATCCATGTACACGAGCCCTAGCCGTACGAATGGGCGAGTAGGCGTTCGAGACCCTGCACGTATGTACGTACGTGGCCGTATTTTATTTCTTGCACACTGGCCGCTGTACGTACGTGTACATGATACGTGCGCGCCTCTACTACGACACGTGCGTGCCTCTACATCGACCAGTATGTACGTACATGTTTGTGACCAGAATGATAACGCTACTAGGTGGGTCCCGACTGTGAGGCACTTCCTTGCGTGCGAAGATGTAGCTGGTGGGTCCCAGCAGTCAGGGGGGCGGATCGTTTTTTTTGCCCGGACGCACTTCCTTGCGTGCGAAGATGCAACTGGTGGGTCCCAGTAGTCAGGGGGAGACGTTTTTTCAAGAAATACGGTGGCCTGTCAGGTGGGTCCCCAGTGTCAGGTGGATGAATAATTATTTTCCGCGTAATAAGGAGGCACTTCCTTGCTGCGGCCGTGGACCTAGCTGTCAGCCTCTCCACGTACAGTCCACGTCCGATGGAAGCCGTTCCTTGACCACGTTGACCATGCCACGCAGAGAGCACCAGGGTGGTGGACGACGGTGAGGCCTAAGAAGGGGACGATGCAGAGCCGGGGAAGACGCGGCAGTGGAATCCCGCGCGGAGAGTAGTACGAGGGTTCACTAGTTCGGCTGCGGTGTGAGGCTGCCGTCGCCGCAGGGCTTGGACAGCGGTGGGAATAGTAGGGGCAGTGAGGCCTCCGCGGCAGCACAGCCCGCCACGGGAGGCAGGAGCATGCGGCACGACCGGCGCTGCTTTGGGCGGCTGGAGCAAGAAGACCAGAGGTTGAAGAAGCACAACGGCCATTGGATGGACATCGTACGGTCACTGGAGCTAGAATCGTTCATATTGACTAAGTTGACAATGCACTCCGTCCCCGTCAACTTACTAGGCCCACAAGTCAGCCTCCCACCAAGGTGGGTCCCAACTAGTAGGGGGAGTACTCATTTTTTTCTGCGTAATAAGGAGGCACCTCCCGTGGGTCTGAGCTGACAGCGGGGGGAACGATCTTTTCGCGAAATACGTTGGCCCGTACGGTGGGTCCCAGCAGTCAGGGGCAAACATTATTTTCGCCAAATACGGTGGCCCGCTCGGTGGGTCCCTGCTGTTAGGTGGAGGAATAAATATTTTCCGCGTAATAAGGAGGCACTTCCTTGTGGCTGTCGTGGACTCATCTGTCAGCCTCTCCACATATAGTACTCTTCCGATGGAAGTCGTTCCTTGACGACGTTGACCACGCCGCGCTGAGAGCACCAGGGCGGTGAACGACGGTGAGGCCTAGGAAGCGGACGACACGGAGCCGGGGAAGATGCGGCAGTGGATGCCCACGCGGAGAGGAGTACGAGGGTTCACTGGTTCGCTGCGGTGTGAGGCTGCCGTCACCGCAGAATAACATGGGGTGTGGGTGAGTAGAGGGATGGCCTGGCCAGCGGTGGGAGTAGTAGGGGGCGGTGAGGCCTCCGCCGCATCTCAGCCGGCCACGGGAGGCGGGAGCACGAGGCACGACCGGCGCTGGTTTGGGCGGCTAGAGATGGAAGACCAGAGGTTGAAGAAGCACTACGGCCGTTGGATGGACATCGTACGGTCACTGGAGCTAGAATCATGAATATTGACTAAGTTGACAAATCCCTCCATCCCCGTCAACTTAGTAGGCCCACAAGTCAGCCTGTCACTATACTGGGTTCCAGCTAGCAGGGGGAGTATTCATTTTTTTTGTGTAATAAGGAGGCACTTCCTTGCGTGCAAAGATATAGCTGGTGGGTCCAAGCTGTCAGCGGCAGTAACGTCTTTTCGTGAAATACAGAGGCCCTTTTTGTGGGTCCCAAATGTCAGGTAGAGGAATCATTATTTTGCGCGTAATAAGGAGGCATTTCCTTGCGTGCGGTCATAGACCCAGCTGTCAGTCTCTCCACGTATAGTCCACTTCAGATGCATGTCGGTCGTTGACCATGTTGACCAGGCCACGCCGAGAGCACCAGGGTGGTGGATGACGGCGAGGCCTAGGAAGGGAACGACACGGAGGCAGGGAAGACTCGGCAGTTGTTTCCCATACGGAGGGGAGTACGACTGTACGAGGGTTTACTGGTTCGTCTGCCGTCGCTGGAGAATAACAACAGGTGTGGGTGAGTAGAGGGATGGCTAGGCTAGCAATGTGAGTACGGTGGGGTGGTGAGGCCTGCGTGGTAGCACAGCCGGCCGCGGGGAGGAGAGCAGGCAGTCCCACCAGCGCTTGTTTGAGCGGCTGGAGCAGGAAGAGTAGAGATTGAAGAAGAACGACGGCCGCTGGCTGGACATCCAACAGTTACTGCTTGTCTGTCAACCTTTTTTTAGGAAAGCCTCAAATCTGTGGAAAACATCATACAGCCCATCTGCCATTATTTCTAATAATTTACAACCCATTTGCTAATTCTTAAGGTTTTTTGGATCCCATATTCTTTTTGTTAGCACTACAACCCATATTGTGGCCACGGTTAAAAAATTATATGAAATTTTGCATATTTCGGTGCGGTTCAAACTATTTTTAATCCTGAAATTTCGAGTCACATTCATAATGATTTTAAAAATAAATGTATATAAATATAAAATCCAACAAATTGTCCACTCATAAAAATCAATGCAATTTAAAATCTTGAAAGGAAAAAAAGAAATTTGAAATTAATTGCCGGTTTGATGTGTTTTAAAAATGTACAGCCCATTTCTCATTACTGATAGGCCATTTTTTCGGCCAGCCGAAGGAAGCTCTCCTCGTCTTGAAAGATTTGTAGCCCAACGGGTGTGACAAAGCGACTTACTTGGAAAGTCACAAAAAAATTGGGCTGTGGCCCTGGACCCAGCTGTCAGCCTCTCCACGTACAGTACTCTTCCGATGGAAGTCGGTCATTAACCACATTAACCATGCCACGCCGAGAGCACCAAGGCGGTGGACGAAGGCGAGGCCTAGGAAGGGGACGACGCGGAGCCGGGGAAGATGCGGTAGTGGATGCCCATGCGAAGAGGAGTACGAGGGGTCACTGGTTCGGCTGCAGGTGTGAGGCTGCCGTCGCTGCAGAATAACAGGGGGTGTGGGTGAGTAGAGTGATGGCCTGGTTAGCGGTGGGAGTAGTAGGGGCGGTGAGGCATCTGCGGCATCGCAGCAGGCCACGGGAGGTAGGAGCACGCGGCACGACCGGCGTTGGTTTGGGCGGCTGGAGCAAGAAGCCCAGAGGTTGAAGAAGCACTATTGCCGTTGGATGAACATCGTACGGTAGCTAGAGCTAGAATCGTTCATATGGACTAATTTGACAAAGACCTCCGTCCCCGTCAACTTGGTAGTCCCACAAGTCAGCCTCCCGCGATGCTGGGTTCCAGCTGGCAGGGGGAGTATTCATATTTTTGTGCGGAATAAGGAGGCATTTCCTTGCGTGCGAAGATAGCTGGTGGGTCCTACCTGTCAGCGGGGGGCACTTTTTGTTCGCGAAATACAGAGGCCCTTTCGGTGGGTCCCAGATGTCAGGTGGAGGAATCAAAGACTTGAGAAGGCGTACAGAACAAGCTAGTGTACCAGTAAAGAGACGTTGCTGAGTTTTAGAAAAAAGAGAGACGTGCTTCTGTAGCTGGTTTGAATACAAACCTAGACTATGACTATATATGGTGTTATGCTACTCTGCATGTAATGAAAACTGACATATCGAATGGTTCGCTTCTCCTCTTCTCTACTTACTCTGCCTAGCATCAGAAGCTCTGGCCGCAGCAACCATGTCCGCTGGCTCCTCGTCCAGTTGCTCTTCAGCAGGCAACAACCAAATATGCGCCAAGTAGCCACCCGTACCATCGCCTGTGGGTCTCATCACACCCCCGCCGGCACGCGCACCGTAGCCGGTTGCTCATCGCAACCCGCTGCCGTTGGTGTGGTGCCACTACTGCAAATCACGCAGAGTCATCCGTCGAGTCTCAACCACAATCCTCAACCCTGGCCGAGTCTTCTACAAATGCCCGAATCATGTGGTAATAATAGGTTTAAGTGTTGTTCTGCTGCTTTCAGTTGCTGATTTTTTTAATAGTTTGGTTGATGATCTTCCAATTTTATTGGTGCAGAAAAGGGAATATTCATGTGATTTGTATTTTTGGGAAGTTGTTGATGTGGGGGAGTGCAACTACGCTGATTATTTGGTTAGCCGAGGAATCCTAATACCAGCAGGTTGGGGTGTTGGACAAGTAACTGAAGGAAAGACAAAAGAGGAAGATGAAGAGCAGAAGGTTAAAGATGCAGTTCCTCTGATCATGTCCAAGCAATAGCTGTTGAACGGCCTTGACAACAATGAGTGGATGAAAGGGCTTGTGAAGATAATGGGAAAAATCGATGTGCTCTGTAGGATGATTGTCTCTTTATTTGTAGTGTATGTAGCACTCATGATGTATTCAGTGGCTATGACATGAGCACTTTGCTGAAACTAGTAAGAATGAAACCTGTGTAGCAGGCTGGGCGTAGTGTTGTGAGCATCTAATGATTTCTATTAACGGAAATCAGGGGGTATCCCCTTTTTCTCATAAATAAATAAATAGTGGAGGCCCTTTTGGCAATAAATAAATAAATTAGCAGAGGACCTGTCGGGTCAGCTTTTCTCTCATTTGAAGACGTCGAGCAAATTGCAGTCCAACAACAAACTATGTCATCAAATTCAAGTTTCACAGCCAAATGAGTACAACTAAACAATAATGTCATCATGTTTTAGTCGTCATACAATCACCAAACACAAATCAACATACATAACAAGTGATGTTCTCATAGGAAAATACTAAACAACATGTTCATCAGGTTTCAGTTGTCATAGCAAACACAATTTCACATAGTAGATAAAAGAACATCTTCTGACAGGCAAATACGACAAAAGCAATGTAATCATCGTCCGCAGCAGCAGCATCAACATCTATGCCATGTGTATCAGTCTGACTCGTAATTCCACATGGTGTCATCTTCTTCTTCATCCTCAATGTCCTCGAACGTTGCCTTCTTCTTGATCAACTCTTGTATGTCCACATCATGATAGGCAATCTTTTCGCCGGCGTCATTGACGTGATGGTTCTCAAATATATTAGGAACATTTGTGTTATCTTGTACACCAGAAGCAGTGTAAGCATCATCTTGTTGTGAAACTTCATTAAACGAATTCCTCTGCTCAAACCTTTGCACTACTCTCCAGTCATCGCTACGTGCGGATGTGTCTTCCAAGAAAAATATCTGTGTTGCTTGATTTGCCAAAATAAAAGGCTCGTTGGTCTGGGACGCCGCCTTGACATTGATGGATTTGAAATAATCATCAGCTCTGGGTTTTGCGATCCTGGAAAACAGGTTATACCAACGACATGACAACATAACCACACACCAATGATCCTCGAAACTGGAGATATACTGCAACTGAACAATGTCTGTTATGTTAGCATACATTTCAATTATCTCTTTGTCATACGTATCCATGCTCATGATGACACTGTTTTGTGTCTTCCTTCCTTCGTCTCGTGCAATGGTGTTGAAGTGCATATCTCCAACAACGCAACATTCATAATGTCTTACCCGAGTATCAGGACCCATTGCTAGTGAGTAAAGGGCATCATCAACTTCCTGTCCATCCTCTCGCATCTTCTTAACCTATGGTTAGAAAATAGACAAGCTGATCATATTATGTAATCAATATATTAAAAAAACTGAGAGTGCAATTCAAAAGCTTACATGGCTCTTGAACCATTTCGCAAATCCTGCCATAACCAGTTTGTCAATGTTTCTTGGATTTTGCGGCAGTAACTCCTTCTTGTAGATGCTGCACAACATAGTGATCGTGTCAAACATATAAATATATAAGAATGTGCTGCAAGTTTAGTAGATTACGATGTATAAGCTGAAGTACTTTGCACTTACTTGATATAAGGTAGTATCTCAAGATAGTTATTCAACACATACCAAACCATTTTGTCAAAATCTTTAGGTTTGTCCTCTTGTCGACTCTTCCCTGTAACTCGAATAGAATAATCGAAAACATTGAGCCCGGGATTGTCTTCATCCACGTCTTTGCTAAGCTGATCAGCTGTTTTAATGTATTTTGAGCAGAATGTCAACGCTACTGTAGCAATGTAGGCCTCTACAATGGAACCCTCGGGTCTAGCTCTGTTACTAACATAGCCCTTGAAAGTGCCTAGCCGGCTTTCTATAGGGTACATCCGGCCATACTGGACTGGACCTCTAAGTAGTGCCTCATCAGGTAGATGAACAGCCAAATGCACCATCACATCAAAGAAGGCTGGAGGATATATCTTCTCAAGGTCACATAGGATAGTTGGTATCTTGTCTCTAAGACGCTCCAAAGCATCTATCCTAATATTTCTACTGCAGAGTTCCCTGAAGAAGTGTCCCAACTCTGGAACTGCTCTGTATAAGTCAGGGTGGCCCAATCCTCTAAGGATAACAGGTAAAACCCTTTGAAGTAGGACGTGGCAGTCATGAGTTTTTAGCCCTTGTACCTTGTCTCCATCTGCACTGACTCGCCTTTCAGGGTTGGAAGCAAATCCATGTTGGATTCTCACACGTGACATGACCTTGCAGAATTCTTTTCTTTTTACCTTGTCCAAGACGTACGCAGCTGGTGCCATATCCCGTGGTTTACCTTCATCTTGCACCTGCAAATCCCGTCTGATACCCAGGTGTGTCAAATCAATCCTAGATTTTAAGGTATCTTTCGTCTTGCCTTCAATATTAAGAAGTTTGCCTATAATGTTGTCACATATATTTTTCTCGATGTGCATCACATCAAGATTATGCCGCAGATCCAAATCTTTCCAATACTCCAAGTCCCACAAAGTGGACCTGTGGGTAAATAATAATCTCTCTTCTTCCCTGCCACACTTCCTTTTCCTGCTACGATTATCAGGATGGTTTCCTGTTGTAATATGCCTGACCATCTGTAATTCCACTTGCAACTCATCGGCGATGATTCTCTTTGGCGCATCACAGTTTTCATGCTTTGCATTGAACACATGTCTTCAGTATTTTCTAGGATGCGACTTGTCCTTGGCAAGGAAACGGCGGTGTCCAATGTAATAGATCTTGCTAAGTATTGTGTATGACAGCGGATTCCTGTCATAGCGAACAGATGCATTGTAACCATGTGTCGTTCGCCCTGACATAGTGCCCAAATCCGGATAATCATGGATGCACCAAATTATAACAACACGCGGAAAGAAATCAACTGGTGGGCTGCTATATAGGTCTCAAGTGAGAACACCCCTCCATAGATTTTGAAGTTCCTCCACAAGAGGCTCCATGAACAAATCAAAATCCTTTCCAGGACTTTTTGGACCTGGGATGAGCAAGGCCATCATGTAGTTTGATTCTTTGGTGCATACATTTGGAGGCATGTTGTAAGGGATAACAAGCACTGGCCAAATGCTATATGTGGCGCTCTGGTGGCCAAATGGGTTAAATCCATCTGAAGCTAAGCCAAGTCTAATGTTTCTCGGGTCAGCAGCAAACTTTTTGTGCTTCTGATTGAAGCTTTTCCACTCACTACAATGTGATGGATGGCTCATTACATTCTGATCTCTGTACTCCTGGTTCCTAGAATGCCACAGTACATCCTCTCTTATTTCAGCATCATGAAACAACCTTTGCATCCTGGTGTAATTGGAAAATGTCTCAGAACATTATGAGGAATCCTCTTCACAGCATCGCCATGTTTCCATCTTGATGATTTGCATTTCGGGCATTCACTTAAGTTGGCATAATCCTCCCGGAACAGAACACAATTATTCTTACAAACATGGATCATATCATATCCAATTCCAACTGCACGAAGGAAATTCTTCATTTTACTGTAGGTGTGTGGCAGCTTCGACACATCTGGGAAAGCTTTGCAGAAAGCAGCTAACATCACATCGAATGATTTGTTGGTCATACGCTCAGATGTCTTCACCTGAAGAAAGGTTACCATAGCTGAGAATACTGGGAGTTTATTTCCTGGGGTGACAGCCACATTGCATTGTTCCAACATCGGGCCCACCGTTTTTCTTCTGCAGGTGAAAGTTCACGAAATGCATGAGCATTTCGTAGCATTGTTTCAATGTTGGTCAAACTCACTAGCTCCGCCACCACCTCCTCCTCCTCCTCCTCCTCCTCTTCCACCTGAGCATCAGGTAGATCAAGATGGTGATCTACAGCTTCCACATAGTCAATAACATCGACGTTCACAGCTTCACCATGATGAACCCACCTAGTATATGTGACCGACATCCCACACAAGTGTAGATGACTTTGCAAAGTCGACTGGGATCTTGTAACTGAATTCATACAACTGCTACACGGGCAGAGCACTTCTGATTTTGGAACACCGTACTCAGCTCCGGCAAAGTTCATGAAGTTTTCAACCACCTCGACATATGCAGTGGAGAATGTTCGAGCAGAAGTTATCCAAGTCCTATCCATCTGTTAGACATACAAATTAGTTCTTCTACTAGATATTACAGGAAAAACATATATGCTTTTTTATGAAGTCTAGAAGAAAATACCTAGGTCGATGTCTAAAGCTATGGAAAGATATTTGGACGAGCAGATCTAAGTAACGAAATATATGTAAAGCTAATTCAGCAAACAGTTTTGAGTGCTAAATTATGGTAGGCTATTTCAGCAGTCAATGAGGCCGAGCACACAACCATCGAACTATCGAAGGCCATCGCAGCAACAAAGATCAAGTATAAAACGGTGTAGAGCTATTTCACCTAACAGATTGGCTACAAGACCATGGCAATCTATGTCACAATAAATATATGGCGGGATATTTTAGCAACTAATCAGCCTTGGCATGCCATCTCAGCTAAGTAGATTGAGTGCAGAACAGGGCAAGGAAGCTTCTTAAGCAAAGTATATTGACTGTAAACTACTTCGGCAAACAGTGAGATTAATAACGTCTATCAGCTAACATTCAGCGCTACACCGACATGCACGGGGCCTCAATCTAGAATGCGCGTACCGTGGGAGAAGCTGACCGCCGTGCTTCTCCACATGAACGTCGCCAGCGGTGGCAGCGCTGACCACCGTGCGCCTCCACAAGAACGTCGCCAACGGTGGCGGCGCGTCTAGAGGACGACAGTCTATGAGAGCGTATTGTGGGAGCGAGAGGACCACCGTGCATCCCCTCGATGAATCGTGGTGCCGACTTATCAGCGTGGCGGGGAGGGCGGCTTTGGCGGAGCGAATGGAGTGGAGGGGGACGGGTGGGAGGGGGGTTTGGGGAATATTATTGGTTAGTTGGCCGAAGGGCGATTGAATCTAGGATTTGGGGGGGAATTTTTGGGTGGGGGAGGATTTTGATGCGGTGGGCGGGGGCAGTTTGACGCATGGTCGGTTTCTCCCAGTGCAGTCCCACGTGTCAGTGAAGAGGCAAGCCGAAGTGCGTTCCGTTTGCGTGAGCCGTGTGCAGGCCCGAACGTGTGTGGGGTGCAATGTGACCGCGACATGGTTGCTGTGAGTGTACCGCCTTTGATACTACTACTAGTAATCCGGTATTCCCAACTAATAGGGCGTGGCCGGGTCTTTTCCCACGTGATATGTTGGGAGGTTGGCTTAGTTCGGTTTTTTTAGGACGGGTAATGCTACACCTACGTAGTCCCAGTTACGTAATTAACATAATGTGAAACGTGTGAGCTATTGATTGTAGATTGGGGGGAGGGAGGGCCCCACCACCATGAAAATCAGGGGAGGACAGAGAGAGGCAATTTACGTTAACCCTTTCGTAGGTTCCCGTAGATGTAGAAAAATGTGAATTGCGTGAATGTGCATTTGCAGATAAGGCCTTCCCTCGTTCATCCTTTTCTCTCACAAGATCTTGATCTTTTGTGCAACGCACGGGCATCTTGCTAGTACTCCTACAATATACTATATTATTGTGAAAGTTCATATACACCAGCCGAGATTAAGGCAAACACGGCAGATTTTCATTACATTTCGAACTTTTATAGTACAGAAAAATAAAAGAAACCTGACCCTAAACCTATTCTACGGCGGCGAACGACGTCCTGCATCTGTGATCTCCATGTACGGGGACGTGGTTCAAGACCCGTGAAGTGAAGGTGCGGTCTCCGGCGAGGAAAAGTAGGACACAGGAGATGGACCGGCCAGTTGGCACACCATGCCCTGCCGCCTCCCATGCCCTACTCATCCTCGGAGGAGTCCCCGACCTCGGCGATGCCGGACGTTAGACGGCAGCAAGTAGGATGCATGGCTGACGATGCTCCCATCGTCGGCCACCAGCGTGGCCACCGCTTGTGCAGCGACTTGAGCGAGGGCGGCGACCTCGAGCTCCATCCCCGAAGACAAGCTCTCCTGCAGAGCGTTCACGCTTGCGGTCATGGCGGATGTGGTGCCAGGTAGGAGGACGATGCGCTATGGTGTGCAGGTTAGCTGGGCGTTGCCTCTTTAAGTAGCACATTCCGGTGAGGCCAAGCGTCCTGGTGCGTCATTAAGTCGCCATAGTTGGTTCCTCAGGCACCGAGCCTCTTAACGACGGCATACAGATGGACGACATGAATGCGGGCAGCTGGCGCCGGCTGGGAACGCACCGCGCGACGGCGCGAGGGCCGAGGGTTTTTGGTGTGCCAGGGTAGTGAGCTACGGTCGTGGCAATGTTGGAGATGCCCTTTGCTCACATGCGATTGAGACACGTCCCGGCGCCCTGTGCATCCTCGACGAGCCGGGTTTTGGGGTGTGTTTGGATTGTGGCCAAAGTGCACCTTACCAAAATTTTGGTCAAGACCCAAAGATTGGTCTTTGTTTGGATGGTTGTCATTTTTTTGAGGTTTTGGTCATGACCCAAAAATGGATGGTTGCCATTTTTTTGGCATGCCAATGAACTCTAGCCAACTCTAGTTCATTTTTCTTGCTGATGTCGGCCAAATCATGGGCAACCAAAACCTCAACCAAATTTTGGCTACCCACTGATTTGATGGGGCAACCTTGGGCATAAACCAAACATACTGTTGGTCGTGCCGCGGCACTAATGCCACCCTCGGCACACTGAAACCGACCGTGTCTAGCGATGATGAGCGTGTTGCTCACCGCGGTCGCCGTGTCTAGAGGCGGTGCTGGAGATGCGCCACGTTGTTGGGCCCCACGACCCACATGAATGTTTGCCAGTGGCGAGGAGGTCGCTGGCCAGCTTCTCCATTGGACTAGTTTGCGCTACGTCGTCCCGACAGGTGTGCCCCACATGTCAGTTTCCCTGTTTTCCCGGCCATATTCGAGTGTCAGTGCTCCGCGTTGCACATTAGGCCTTGCACTATGTAGGCCAAGCGATACAACTTCTTGTTTATTTGAACCACTCAAGTATAATCATGTGGCGTTTTGTTATTTCGCATTCCTCTCAAACCCTCTTCTCCATCGATCATGTCGCCCTCCGGTCGAGTCCATCCTCCCGCATGCCTCGTTTGAACATTCCGCCGAGTATCATTCACATGTGGGCCTAGACCATGCTTGAATTTCCAATGTTTATTTGTAATTTGTCTGACATGGCTACAAACAAACGGTTAGTTTGAAGTTTCACTTTGCCTGCACTATGTGTCGCTTCGCGTCTTAGTTTTGACATCCCATTCGGTTCATGCCCCGACACATGTTGACGAGATCGATTGATGTTCAGAGATCAATTGCGTGCCGTGCAAGGATATAAAGGTGTGGCACCCCGGCTGAGAGCGACCGGTTTACCATGCATTGCCAGCCCAGAGACCATGTCTTCTGGCAACACACAACATCTTGGTACAGAAAAACAACCTCTTTATTGATGCTAGCGGAACAGAGTTACATTACAACAGCTGTCGAGGCCAAGCGGCACACTCGGTGTGGCTGAACTATATGTACATTATTTAGTGAACATAAAGGGTCCTCGACCTGAACAACTGCGTGGCAGCGGAATAACATCATGGTGGAAGCTCCATATCACAGGGACACCGATGTGGACACGATATAGACTCGAACAGCGCTCCTTTCCAATGATACTTTCCTGAAATCTGGCATGACATGCCAGGTCAGTACATTGAATGTACTTGCAAGCTGACAACATGCATAATCATAATGACAAACAATATCATGATATTTAACCAATTGTTAATAATGCAACACTATATGTCAACATGCTGTGATCATGCTCGAATGTCCCTCGGGACAGCTTACCAACCGTGATCATCTCTGGATCAAAAACATACCACCAAAGTGGTCTTTCTCAAGAACAACTCGTGATCCTTACGACGATCACAACCACAACCATCATTTCGTCCCAAATGACTTGATGGCCTTTCTGCCATCCATCAACAATGCAAAGTTAATGGCTTAGTGTGCAATTTTTATTAAACGTTGACTCATGGTGGGACCTACTACGAGGTGTCCGTGACCGTGGACTCGGTTATCGATAGATTACACACTCTACAGAGGTAGCACACTGTACCCACACCACGGAACCCATGGCCTCGCACTCCCCTTCGGGTGGACCAACGGCCTTCCGACAAAACCCTTCCATTGCCACAGCACTCTCCCGGCCACTCCGACCCAAATCCCCAATGGGCTGGTCCTGGGAGGCCCCGTGTCTACCAAAGACACCCTGACCACCGTCGTGGTCAAAACACTCCCACTCGGGGACACTCCCACTCCGGGACTCGGTACCATAATCTCATCAACGAGCACACAAGATTATGCTTGCTTACCGGGCCAGGGCAAGCACGACATAACCTTCCCTAGATGGAGGCACCGACCAGAGGCCGTGTCAATGGACCGAATCAAGGCCTTCCCACAAAGGCAAATGTGGTTGCACTGGAAAGAGACTCGATTCAGTGGCACCATGACCCAGTCAACGGTATATTCAAGTTGAGTTATTTTCAGGTTCAACTTTAAACTAAAAATTATCGGTGTCATAGCATGCCATGAAATGCAAAACAACACATGCATCATAAAATGATAAAAATGACCGATGTCATCCCTATACATACCAAGCATAAATGTCAACAACTCAAATTACTCTACTTGCTTCGAAATGACTCACAACTTAACCAAAATATTTTGCAACAAGTTTTATTAATTTCTTACGCAAGAAAGTAACTCCGATAAATTTGTCATATGCTTGACAAAAAGATTTCACTATCAAAAACTCTTAATTTCTGTATCCCTAAGTAGGGTTCAAACATTCTGTAAGACAAGTAATATGATTAAACAAGTATTTAACAGAACATTTTCTAACAAATTTTTATCAATCTATCAAGGCAAAAACATAGCTTTAAATAATTGCTAACATGCATACCAAAATTATTTCTAACATCACCTCAAATAAATCTTAACTTGCTTTATCCACTAAACTAGTTTCAACTATTTTGGAAATCAAGCATAACAACTAACCAATATTTAACAGAATATAAATAAATCAATAATTACTTAAATGCATGGATTAATCATTTCATTCAAGTAAGAAAATCACAAATATTGAAATGGCATTATGAAAATGTTGTTGTGGCTTGCCTTAGTGCAGATGAGGTTCACAAGCCTCCTGGTGATCCTTAAGACAAGCCTCACCTTCTGGAAATAATTTCAAACACAAAAAGAAAATATCAAGAACACTTCTGGAAGTCACCAGAAATTCTAAACAGCTCAGAAAAATCTCATCTTTGTTGAGCTGCTAGATTTCTAATCAAAGAACACCATACAAAAAGAATCAATTCATTTGGACTTATGGTTGAAGAGTTATAACTGTTTGAAGTGTTCTGTAAATTCAAATGAATTTGAATAAAAGAAATAGACTGGGGGGTGACGTCAAAGGCGTAAAGCCCAGGGGCACCACCACTCGTACCGCTTCACGCGCGTACAGAGTGGCTGACTAGCGGGCCCCGCTAGTCAAGTGGGGGAAGAGGGAGAAGGAAATAGAGGGGGCCGTGGCTTCGCTGGAGATCTCGCCGGCGACGAGGGCTCCTTGGCCCAAATGAGAGGGAGGGATGGCAAGAGGGGGTTGAGGTGCACCTGCCCGTACACATAGCGTGGCTAGGGACGGTCGGACGGCGTCGGACTCAACCTCGCAAGCGGAGGTAGAACATGGAGGTCGTCAGAGTTGCGGAAGACGGCGAGCAGAGGACACTCCTGGGGCGCCAAGCGGGCGAGACGGCTTCACCGAAGAGAGGCGGATGCCCTGGAGGGGTCGCCGAGGCCTATGAGGGGCTGGAGCTACTGCGGCGACCAGAGGGAATCGCCAGTGAGCTCGAGCTCGGGGACGGCGGCCCAAGGCCTGCCCGGCCGGGCTCCAGCTTCCTACTCGATCGTGGGGTGTGTGTGAGTGCTGGATGGTGCTCGAGGAGGCTGGGGGGGCTCTATTTATAGGCGAGCGACGAGGGTGCTTCGGGCTCCGTCGGTGGTCACCTGTCCACGACGCCCGGCGATGAGCGGCATCAGTGAGAGGGGGAGAAGGCGACGGAGGTCACGCGGCCACTGTGGGTGGGTGGAGACGAGCACATGATCAAGAGGATGGCGACGAGCACAGTGCGCTCCGCACTGTTGGGCTGGCCGGACCTTGCTCGTGCGGGCGCCAGGGAGGTGTTAAGGACGTTGAGACGATGATGGTGGTGAGGTTTGGCATGGTTGGGCAGGCGGGGAAGCAAGCACGCGAGCAACAGAGGCTCGGGCGGGTCGCAAAGCGCGTCGGCTGCATGCCAGCACGCCTGGATGAACGCGATCACCGTGTGAACTATGACATCAGGTCGATCTAAACATAAACTCAATGTGTGGCATGTTGTTCGTGGTAGTTTTGAGTGTTACCATGATTTGGTTTGGATCCAGGTGCAGTAGAGAAGTTTTCACACACCAAGTAAGTTTCTGGTCAGTAACTTTGTGATGTTACTGTGGTCAAATGGCTTGGAGTTTGAAGTCGTGCTTTGGAGGCTAGTTATAAGTTACTAAGGTAAAGATGCACAAGAAAGTTCAGGTCAAATGGAGCAAGTAAAATGGTAGTTGCTGTAGAAACAACCATTTTTGTCCAAAACAGAAAAGATTTTCTGTAGGAAAAATATTCCAAAAAGTGATGAAATATTTTTGCTCGGGAGGTGCACTAGGGTTCGTAGAATATTTGTGAATTATCTCAGATTTTTCTGAGCCATAAAAATTGGGGTTGCTTTGAAGCAAACAGATCTGGCTTAGGGTTTTTGAAAGAAAATGCATATTTTTCATTTAAGAAAAATATTCCAAAGATTATTTTTTGGTGGGTCAGAAGTGAAATGATGATTTAGGAGGGAAGTGAAGCACTTGGGTGAAAGCCAAGGATTCCTAAGTGTTTAAGCCCATATGAAAAGATTCAAGAACTCCAAGTTTCAAAAAAATTCAAATAAAAAGTCAAGCAAATAAGAAAGGGCAAAACCCAGGCTATCACAAACCTCCCCCACTTAGAATGAATCTCGTCCTCGAGATTCGGTTGCTTGGGTAAACCATTCTGGAGACTGATCCCTAAGGAATTCTTCTTGCTCCCAAGTTGCTTCTGACTCTGTGTGGTGCTCCCACTGATCCTTGTAAATTTTTTTGACTTTACTACGAGTGACCCTTTCCATCTGATCCAAAATTTTGAATGGTCTTTCTTCATAAGTTATATCTTTTGCCAATTCTATCTCAGCTGTTGTAGTTCTTTTCTCAGGCGGGGATAGGCATCGTCTCAATTGCGAAACATGGAACACGTTGTGTATGTCTGCCAATTCCGGGGGTAGTTCCAGTTGATATGCAGCCGTATCCACTCGAGACATAATCGGGAATGGACCAATGAATCTGGGTGCCAGCTTTCCACGAGTATGACTCCTTTTATACGTGTTCTCCGGGTTCAAAACTGACCTACCGATGATTGGCATCATAATAACTCTTCTGTCGAGATTTGGCCAATTGCAGCCTATCTCGGATTTCCCTAACTTGTTTCTCAGCTTCCAGCATGAGATCCGTTCTGAAGATACAACTATCTCTAGTCTGAGACCAATTTAGAGGAGTGCGGCACTTACGGCCATGAAGAGCTTCATATGGTGACATCTTTAGACTGGTCTGGAAACTGTTGTTATAAGAGAACTCAGCATACGGCAAGCAATCTTCCCATTTAGTACCTTTGGCTAGCACATAGGCTCGCAACATATCTTCGAGTATTTGATTTACCCGCTCTGTCTGTCCATCTGTCTGAGGGTGATAGGTAGTACTATATTTCAGTGATGTCCCCAAGGCTTGATGGAGACGGGACCAAAAAGCGGAGGTAAACAAAGAACCTCGGTCGGAAGTGATAGTTCGGGGTACTCCGTGTAGACTGACTATTCTGGACACATAAAGCTGTGCATGTTCATCTGCTCTGTATCTGGTGCTGATTGGAATGAAATGAGCAAACTTGGTTAGGCTGTCTATTATAACCCAGATTGCATCCTTGCCTCGCTGAGTCCTAGGCAATCCTGTGATGAAATCCATGCAAACGTCGTCCCATTTCCACTATGAGACTGGCAGCGGTTGGAGAAGTCCGGCTCGCTTCTGATGATCATCTTTCACCTTGTTGCATATGTCGCAATAGGCTACAAAATAGGCAATTTCTTTCTTCATTCCATCCCACCAGAATATTTGTCTGAGATCCTCATACATTTTCCTACCTCTCGGGTGAATGGAATATGCGGATTCGTGGGCTTCTGACAGGATTTTCTTCTTCAAGTCCGGTTGATTTGGCACACAAATACGTCCACGGAATCTGAGGGTACCGAATTCGTCCTTGGAGAGGTCAGAGGCCTGCTTTGCCATCTGGCCCTTGGCACATTTTTGTAGATTGGTGTCAGCTGGCTGGGTCTTGTGGATCTCCATCTCAAGTGTGGGGGTAACTTCCAAAATATTAGCGAGGCCAGCATCTATGATGACCAGGTTGAGATGAGCAATCTCCTCTTGAAGTTTGGTAGGCAATGATTTTAACATGACATTTAAGCTGACGGGCTTTCGACTGAGCGCATCGGCAACGACGTTGGCCTTGCCTGGATGGTAATTTATTCCAAGGTCATAATCCTTGACCAACTCTAACCATCTTCGCTGACGGAGATTTAAATCTGGCTGAGTGAAGATGTACTTGAGGCTTTTGTTGTCGGTAAAAATTTGGCACCTGTGGGAGTCCATGATTAGAGGGTCTCTGGACAGCCGGACTATATCCATTGGCCGGACTGTTGGACAATGAAGACACAGAATTGAAGACTTCGTCCCGTGTCCGGATGGTACTCTACTTGGCGTGGAAGGCAAGCTAGGCAATATGGATATGTGTATCTCCTCCTTTGTAACCGACCTTGTGTAACCCTAACCTCTCTGGTGTCTATATAAACCGGAGGGTTTTAGTCCATAGGACAACATACAATCATACCATAGGCTAGCTTCTAGGGTTTAGCCTCTCTGATCTTGTGGTAGATCTACTCTTGTACTACCCATATCATCAATATTAATCAAGCAGGGCGTAGGGTTTTACCTCCATCAAGACTGCCCGAACCTGGGTAAAACATCGTGTCCCTTGCCTCCTGTTACCATCCGCCTGAGACGCACAGTTCGGGACCCCCTACCCGAGATCCGCCGGTTTTGACATGGACATTGGTGCTTTCATTGAGCGTTCCTTTGTGTCGTCCCCGTTAGGCTTGATGGCTCCTACTATCATCAATGGCGATGCAGTCTAGGGTGAGACTTTTCTCCCCGGACAGATCTTCGTGTTCGGCGGCTTTGCTCTGCGGGCCAATTCGCTTGGCCATCTGGAGCAGATTGAAAGTTACGCCCCTGGCCATCAGGTCAGGTTTGCAAGCTTAAACTACACGACCGATATCCGCAGAGACTTGATCTTCGACGGATTCGAGCCCCTGCCTTGTGCGTCATGCGGTCACGATAAGTACGATTTAGCTCTACCATCAGACAACATTTTGGAGATCGCACCTGCAGCCTCTCCGACCCTCAATTCGGAGCCAGTTGTGCAAACCATGGACGGGGGGATGGACCCCGACCCCGCCACGGAGGCGTTACCCTCAGCGGCGATCGAGCCGAACATCGACCTTACCTTGTCCGAGAGTCGTGTTGTTAAACTGCCGAATTCTTCTCCAGCCACGGACTCCGAACCACCTACGCTCGTTCCTATCGAATCTGATTGGGCACCGATCATGGAGTTTACCTCCGCGGATATCTTTCAGCACTCGCCCTTCGGCGACATACTGAACTCATTAAGGTCTCTCTCCTGTTGGAAATATGCCCAAGAGGCAATAATAAAATGATTATTATATTTCCTTGTTCATGATAATTGTCTATTATTCATGCTATAATTGTATTATCCGGAAATCGTAATACATGTGTGAATACATAGATCACAACACGTCCCTAGTGAGCCTCTAGTGGACTAGCTCGTTGATCAAAGGATAGTCATGGTTTCCTGACTATGGACATTAGATGTCATTGATAACGGGATCACATCATTAGGAGAATGATGTGATGGACAAGACCCAATCCTAAGCTTAGCTCAAAGATCGTGTAGTTCGTTTGTTGTAGCTTTTCTGAATGTCAAGTATCATTTCCTTAGACCATGAGATTGTGCAACTCCCGGATACCGTAGGAGTACCTTGGGTGTGCCAAACGTCCCAACGTAACTGGGTGACTATAAAGGTAAATTACAGGTATCTCCGAATGTGTCTGTTGGGTTGGCACGAATCGAGACTGGGATTTGTCACTCCGTATGACGGAGAGGTATCTCTGGGCCCACTCGGTAATGCATCATCATAATGACCTCAATGTGATCAAGTGGTTGATCGCGGGATCATGCATTACGGTACGAGTAAAGTGACTTGCCGGTAACGAGATTGAACAAGGTATTGGGATACCGACTATCGAGTCTCGGGCAAGTAACGTACCGATTGACAAAGGGAATTGAATACGGGATTGATTAAGTCCTCGACATCGTGGTTCATCTGATGAGATCATCAAGGAGCATGTGGGAGCCAACATGGGTATCCAGATCCCGCTGTTGGTTATTGACCGGAGAGGCGTCTCGGTCATGTCTGCGTGTCTCCCGAACCCGTAGGGTCTACACACTTAAGGTTCGGTGATGCTAGGGTTGTAGAGATATTAGTATGCAGTAACCCGAAAGTTGTTCGGAGTCCCGTATGAGATCCCGGACGTCACGAGCTGTTCCGGAATGGTCCGGAGGTAAAGATTTATATATAGGAAGTCCAGTTTCGGCCAGCGGGAAGGTTTCGAGGGTTACTAGTATTGTACCGGGACCACCGGAAGGGTCCTGGGGGTCCACCGGATGGGGCCACCTATCCCGGAGGGCCCCATGGGCTGAAGTGGCGTAGGAATCAGCCCCTGATGGGCTGGTGCGCCCCACCCAAGGGCCCAAGGCGCCTAGGGTTGGAAACCCTAGGGGGCCGTTGCCCCCCGAGGGGGCATGCGCCCCCCTGGTTAGAAACCCTAGGGGGCGGTTGCCCCCCGAGGGGGCATGCGCCCCCCTGGATGGAAACCCTAAGGGGGCCGTTGCCCCCAGGGGCCGCCCCCCCTTTTAGATGGGATCTCCAAGGGGGCATGCGCCCCCTAGCCCATATATATAGTGGAAGGGAGGGAGGGCAGCCGCACCTTGCTGTTGGCGCCTCCCTCTCCCTCCGTAACAACTCTCCTCCCCGCTTGTGCTTGGCGAAGCCCTGCCGGGATCCTGCTGCATCCACCACCACGCCGTCGTGCTGCTGGATCTTCATCAACCTCTCCTTCCCCCTTGCTGGATCAAGAAGGAGGAGACGTCTTCCCAACCGTACGTGTGTTGAACGCGGAGGTACTGTCCGTTCGGCACTTGGTCATCGGTGATTTGGATCACGGCGAGTACGACTCCATCATCCCTGTTCACTTGAACGCTTCCGCTCGCGATCTACAAGGGTATGTAGATGCACTCCTATTCCCCTCGTTGCTAGAATACTCCATAGATTGATCTTGGTGATGCGTAGAATTTTTTTTAATTTCTGCTACGATCCCCAACAGTGGCGTCATGAGCTAGGTCTATGCATAGTTACTATGCACGAGTAGAACACAAAGTAGTTGTGGCCGTCCATATTGTCAATTTGCTTGCCGTTACTAGTATTATCTTGATTCAACGACATCGTGGGATGAAGCGGCCCGGACCAACCTTACACGTACGCTTACGTGAGACCGGATCCACCGACTGACATGCACTAGTTGCATAAGGTGGCTCGCGGGTGTCTGTCTCTCCCACTTTAGTCGGATCGGATTCGATGAACAGGGTCCTTATGAAGGGTAAATAGAAATTGGCAATTCACGTTGTGGTTTTGGCGTAGGTAAGAAACGTTCTTGCTAGAAACCTATAGCAGCCACGTAAAAACTTGCAACAACAATTAGAGGACATCTAACTTGTTTTTGCAGCAAGTGTTTCGTGATGTGATATGGCCAAAGGTTGTGATGAATGATGAATGATATATGTGATGTATGAGATTGATCATGTTCTTGTAATAGGAATCATGACTTGCATGTCGATGAGTATGACAACCGGAAGGAGCCATAGGAGTTGTCTTTATTTATTTATGACCTGCGTGTCAACATAAACATCATGTAAATACTTTACTTTATTGCTAAAGCGTTAGCCATAGTAGTAGAAGTAATAGATGATGAGACAACTTCACGAAGACACGATGATGGAGATCATGGTGTTATGGCGGTGACAACGATGATCATGGAGCCCCGAAGATGGAGATTAAAGGAGCAAATGATATTGGCCATATCATGTCACTATTTGATTGCATGTGATGTTTATCATGTTTTACATCTTATTTGCTTAGAACGACAGTAGCTTAAATAAGATGATCCCTCGTAATAATTTGAAGAAAGTGTTCCCCCTAACTGTGCACCGTTGCGAAGGTTCGTTGTTTCGAAGCACCACGTGATGATCGGGTGTGATAGATTCTAACGTTCGAATACAACGGGTGTAAGACAGATTTACACACGCAACACACTTAGGTTGACTTGACGAGCCTAGCATGTACAGACATGGCCTCAGAACATAGAAGACCGAAAGGTCGAGCATGAGTCGTATAGAAGATACGATCAACATGAAGATGTTCACCGATGTTGACTAGTCCGTCTCACGTGATGATCGGACACGGCTTAGTTAACTCGGATCATGTTATACTTAGATGACTGGAGGGAGGTCTATCTGAGTGGGAGTTCATTTAATAATTTGATTAGATGAACTTAATTATCATGAACTTAGTCTAAAATCTTTACAATATGTCTTGTAGATCAAATGGCCCACGTTGTCGTCAACTTCAACGTGTTCCTAGAGAAAACCAAGCTGAAAGACGATGGCAACAACTATACGGACTGGGTCCGAAACCTGAGGATCATCCTGATAGCTGCCAAGAAAGATTATGTCCTAGAAGCACCGCTAGGTGACGCACCCGTCCCATAGAACCAAGACGTTATGAACGCTTGGCAGACACGTGCTGATGATTACTCCCTTGTTCAGTGCGGCATGCTTTACAGCTTAGAACCGGGGCTCCAAAAAGCGTTTTGAGAGACATGGAGCATATGAAATGTTCGAAGAGCTGAAAATGGTTTTTCAAGCTCATGCTCGGGTCGAGAGATATGAAGTCTCTGACAAGTTCTTCAGCTGTAAGATGGAGGAAAATAGTTCTGTCAGCGAGCACATACTCAAAATGTCTGGGTTGCATAACCGCTTGACTCAGCTGGGAGTTAATCTCCCGGATGACGCGGTCATTGACAGAATCCTTCAGTCGCTTCCACCGAGCTACAAGAGCTTTGTGATGAACTTCAATATGTAGGGGATGGAAAAGACCATTCCTGATGTATTTGCAATGCTGAAATAAGCAGAGGTAGAAGTCAAAAAGGAACATCAAGTGTTGATGGTGAATAAAACCACTAAGTTCAAGAAAGGCAAGGGTAAGAAGAACTTCAAGAAGGACGGCAAAGGAGTTGCCGCGCCCGGTAAGCAAGCTGCCGGGAAGAAGCCAAAGAATGGACCCAAGCCCGAGACTGAGTGTTTTTATTGTAAGGGAAGTGGTCACTGGAAGCGGAACTGCCCCAAATACTTAGCAGACAAGAAGGCCGGCATCACGAAAGGTATATGTGATATACATGTAATTGATGTGTACCTTACTAGTACTCGTAGTAGCTCCTGGGTATTTGATACCGGTGCGGTTGCTCACATTTGTAACTCAAAGCAGGAGCTGTGGAATAAGCGAAGACTGGCGAAGGACGAGGTGACGATGCATGTCGGGAATGGTCCCAAGATCGATGTGATCGCCGTCGGCACGCTACCTCTACATTTACCTACGGGATTAGTTTTAGACCTCAATAATTGTTATTTAGTGCCAGCTTTGAGCATGAACATTGTATCAGGATCTCGTTTAATATGAGATGGCTACTCATTTAAATCCGAGAATAATGGTTGTTCTATTAATATGAGAGATATGTTTTATGGTCATGCTCCGATGGTGAATGGTTTATTCTTAATGAATCTCGAGCGTAATGCTACACATATTCATAGTGTGAGTACCAAAAGATGTAAGGTTGATAATGATAGTCCCACATACTTGTGGCACTGCTGCCTTGGTCACATAGGTGTCGAACGCATGAAGAAGCTCCATGCAGATGGACTTTTAGAGTCACTTGATTACGAACCATTTGACATGTGCGAACCATGCCTCATGGGTAAAATGACCAAGACTCCGTTCTCAGGAACAATGGAGCGAGCAACCAACTTATTGGAAATCATACATACTGATGTGTGCGGTCCAATGACTGTTGAGGCTCGCGGTGGCTATCGTTATGTTCTCACCCTCACTGATGACTTAAGTAGATATGGGTATGTCTACTTAATGAAACACAAGTCTGAGGCCTTTGAAAAGTTCAAGGAATTTCAGAGTGAGGTTGAGAATCAATGTGACAGGAAAATCAAGTTCTTGCGATCAGATCATGGGGGAGAATACTTGAGTCACGAATTTGGCACGCACTTAAGAAAATGTGAATAGTTTCACAACTAACGCCGCCTGGAACACCTCAGCGTAATGGTGTGTCCGAACGTCGTAATCGCACTCTATTAGATAAGGTGCGATCTATGATGTCTCTTACCGATTTACCGCTGTCATTTTGGGGCTATGCTTTAGAGACTGCCGCATTCACTTTAAATAGCGCTCCGTCGAAATCCTTTGAGACGACACCGTATGAATTATGGTTTGGGAAGAAACCTAAGCTATTATTTCTAAAAGTTTGGGGATGTGACGCTTATGTCAAGAAACTTCAACCTGAAAAGCTCGAACCCAAATCGGAAAAATGCGTCTTCATAGGATACCCTAAAGAAACTGTTGGGTATACCTTCTACCTCAGATCCGAAGGCAAGATCTTTGTTGCCAAGAATGGGTCCTTTCTAGAGAAAGAGTTTCTCTTGAATGAAATAAGTGGGAGGAAAGTAGAACTTGATGAAGTATTACCTCTTGAACCGGTAAATGGCGCAGCTCAAGAAAATGTTCCTGAGGTGCCTGCACCCACTAGAGAGGAAGTTGATGATGACGATCATGAAACTTCAGATCAAGTTGCTACTGAACTTCATAGGTCCACAAGGACACGTTCCGCACCAGAGTGGTACGGCAACCCTGTCTTGGAAATCATGTTGTTAGACAACGGTGAACCTTCGAACTATGAAGAAGCGATGGCAGGCCCGGATTCCGACAAATGGATGGAAGCCATGAAATCCGAGATAGGATCCATGTATGAAAATGAAGTATGGACTTTGACTAACTTGCCCGTTGATCGGCGAGCCATAGAAAATAAATGGATCTTTAAGAAGAAGACAGATGCGGATGGTAATGTGACCATCTATAAAGCTCGGCTTGTCGCTAAGGGTTATCGACAAGTTCAAGGGGTTGACTACGATGAGACTTTCTCACCCGTAGCGAAGCTAAAGTCCGTCCAAATCATGTTAGCAATTGCCGCATTCTATGATTATGAGATATGGCAAATGGACGTCAAAACGGCATTCCTTAATGGTTTCCTTAAGGAAGAATTGTATATGATGCAGCCAGAAGGTTTTGTCGATCCTAAGAATGCTGACAAGGTGTGCAAGCTCCAACGCTCGATTTATGGGCTGCTGTAAGCATCTCGGAGTTGGAACATTCGTTTTGATGAGATGATCAAAGCATTTGGGTTTATGTAGACTTATGGAGAAGCCTGCATTTATAAGAAAGTGAGTGGGAGCTCTGTAGCATTTCTCATATAGTATGTGGATGACATACTGTTGATGGGAAATGATATAGAATTCTTGGAAAGCATAAAGGCCTACTTGAACAAGTGTTTTTCAATGAAGGACCTTGGAGAAGCTGCCTATATATTAGGCATCAAGATCTATAGAGATAGATCGAGATGCCTCATCGGTCTTTCACAAAGTACGTACCTTGACAAGATATTGAAGAAGTTCAATATGGATCAGTCCAAGAAGGGGTTCTTGCCTGTATTGCAAGGTGTGCGATTGAGCACGGCTCAATGCCCGACCACGGTAGAAGATATAGAAGAGATGAGTGTCATCCCCTATGCCTCAGCCATAGGGTCTATTATGTATGCCATGCTGTGTACCAGACCTGATGTAAACCTTGCCGTAAGTTTGGTAGGTAGGTACCAAAGTAATCCCGGCAAGGAACACTGGACAGCGGTCAAAAACATCCTGAAGTACCTGAAAAGGATCAAGGATATGTTTCTCATTTATGGAGGTGGCGAAGAGCTCGTCGTAAAGGGTTACGTCGATGCTAGCTTCGACACAGATCTGGATGACTCTAAGTCACAAACCGATACGTGTATATTTTGAATGGTGGGGCAGTAAGCTAGTGCAGTTGCAAGCAAAGCGTCGTGGCGGGATCTACATGTGAAGCAGAATACATGGCAGCGTCGGAGGCAGCACAAGAAGCAATCTGGGTGAAGGAGTTCATCACCGACCTAGGAGTCATACCCAATGCGTCGGGGCTGATGACTCTCTTCTATGACAACACTGGAGCTATTGCCCTTGACAAGGAGCCCAGGTTTCATAGGAAGACCGAGCATATCAAGCGTCGCTTCAAATCCATTCGTGAAAGTGTTCAAAATGGAGACATAGAAATTTGTAAAGTATATATGGACCTGAATGTAGCAGATCCGTTGACTAAACCTCTCCCTAGAGCAAAACATGATCAACACCATAATTCCATGGGTGTTCGATTCATCACAATGTAACTAGATGATTGACTCTAGTGCAAGTGGGAGACTATTGGAAATATGCCCTAGAGGCAATAATAAAATGATTATTATATTTCCTTGTTCATGATAATTGTCTATTATTCATGCTATAATTGTATTATCCGGAAATCATAATACATGTGTGAATACATAGATCACAACACGTCCCTAGTGAGCCTCTAGTTGACTAGCTCGTTGATCAAAGGATAGTCATGGTTTCCTGACTATGGACATTAGATGTCATTGATAACGGGATCACATCATTAGGAGAATGATGTGATGGACAAGACCCAATCCTAAGCTTAGCTCAAAGATCGTGTAGTTCGTTTGTTGTAGCTTTTCTGAATGTCTAGTATCATTTCCTTAGACCATGAGATTGTGCAACTCCCGGATACCATAGGAGTACCTTGGGTGTGCCAAACGTCACAACGTAACTGGGTGACTATAAAGGTACATTACAGGTATCTCCGAAAGTGTCTATTGGGTTGGCACGAATCGAGACTGGGATTTGTCACTCCGTATGACGGAGAGGTATCTCTGGGCCCACTCGGTAATGCATCATCATAATGAGCTCAATGTGATCAAGTGGTTAATCGCGGGATCATGCATTATGGTACAAGTAAAGTGACTTGCCGGTAACGAGATTGAACAAGGTATTGGGATACCGACGATCGAGGCTCGGGCAAGTAACGTACCGATTGACAAAGGGAATTGAATACGGGACTGATTAAGTCCTCGACATCGTGGTTCATTCGATGAGATCATCGAAGAGCATGTGGGAGCCAACATGGGTATCCAGATCCCGCTGTTGGTTATTGACCGAAGAGGCGTCTCGGTCATGTCTGCGTGTCTCCCGAACCCGTAGGGTCTACACACTTAAGGTTCGGTGACGCTAGGGTTGTAGAGATATTAGTATGCAGTAACCCAAAAGTTGTTCGGAGTCCCGGATGAGATCCTGGATGTCACGAGGTGTTCCGGAATGGTCCGGAGGTAAAGATTTATATATAGGAAGTCCAGTTTCGGCCAGCGGGAAGGTTTCGGGGGTTACTCGTATTGTACCGGGACCACCGGAAGGGTCCTGGGGGTCCACCGGATGGGGCCACCTATCCCGGAGGGCCCCATGGGCTGAAGTAGCGTAGGAATCAGCCCCTGATGGGCTGGTGCGCCCCACCCAAGGCCCCAAGGCTCCTAGGGTTGGAAACCCTAGGCGGCCGTTGCCCGCCGAGGGGGCATCCGCCCCCCTGGTTGGAAACCCTAAGGGGGCCGTTGCCCCAGGGGTCGCCGCCCCCCCCTTTAGATGGGATCTCCAAGGGGGCATGCGCCCCCTAGCCCCTATATATAGTGGAAGGGAGGGAGGGCAGCCGCACCTTGCTGTTGGCGCCTCCCTCTCCCTCCGTAACACCTCTGCTCCCCGCTTGTGCTTGGCGAAGCCCTGCCGGGATCCTGCTGCATCCACCACCACGCCGTCGTGCTGCTGGATCTTCATCAACCTCTCCTTCCCCCTTGCTGGATCAAGAAGGAGGAGACATCTTCCCAACCGTACGTGTGTTGAACGCGGAGGTGCTGTCCGTTCGGCACTTGGTCATCGGTGATTTGGATCACGGCGAGTACGACTCCATCATCCCCGTTCACTTGAACACTTCCGCTCGCGATCTACAAGGGTATGTAGATGCACTCCTATTCCCCTCGTTGCTAGAATACTCCATAGATTGATCTTGGTGATGCGTAGAAATTTTTTAATTTCTGCTACGGTCCCCAACATCTCCTTGTCAGGAGAGTCCTGGCCGAACTACGTCCGGCAGGACTGGGATGCGGACGATGAAGAAATTCGCGGCCGACCCACCACCCACTTAGTAGCCACTGTCGATGACTTAACCGACATGCTCGACATCGACTGTGAAGATATCGACGGTATGGACGATGATGCAGGAGACGAAGAGGAACCACTGCCCACAGGGCACTGGACAGCCACCTCATCATACGACACATACATGGTGGATACACCCAAAGAAGGCAATGGCAACGAGACAGCAAAGGACTCCATGAAGCAACCCAAGCGCCGATATCAGCGGCGCTGCTCTAAGTCCCGCCAAAGAAAAAGTGGTGATACCGGCACAGGAGGTAATAACACTCCAGATAGTGCCGAAGACAACAACAACCCCCTCCAGGAAGATTTAGAGTCTCCCTTTCGAAGCAGACGGAGAGGCCCTCCTGAGAGAGCTAGCCCTCCTGAGAGAGCGGCAGACGGAGAGGCGGAGGATGATAATTACATGCCCCCCTTCGAAGACAAGGCAAGCCTCAGCGATGATGAATTTGCCATGCCAGAGGATCCCGTCGAACAAGAGTGCTTCAAGCGCCGGCTTATGGCCACGGCAAATAGCCTTAAGAAAAAGCAGCAGCAGCTTCAAGCAGATCAAGATCTGCTAGCTGACAGATGGACTGAAGTCCTCGCAGCCGAGGAATATAAACTCGAGTGCCCCTCCAAGAGTTACCCAAAATGCAGGCTGCTACCTCGACTGGAGGAAGAAGCGTATGATGCGGCTGATCAGCCACCTCGTGGCCGTGATAGAGAGGCATTCCAGCCAAAAGCTCAGCACCCTGACGCCATTCAAATAAAAAAGCATGGGGAAACATGCCAGACCTGCGAGACGTATTGGAGGACAAAGCAAAACATGCAAGATCGATCTACGGATCATGAGGGCGCGCCACTATGTGAGACGATAAACGTCACGCCGGATACAGTAAAAGTAAATCCAGTCGGGCCGAACACAGTGGGCAAGACCCATTTGAGCTGCGTCGCGATATAGCCCAATACAGAGGCGCCGCACACCCCTTATGCTTCACAGATGAAATAATGGATCATCAAATCCCAGAAGGTTTCAAACCTGTAAATATTGAATCATATGACGGCACAACAGATCCTGCGGTATGGATCGAGGATTTCCTCCTCCACATCCACATGGCCCACGGTGATGACTTACACGCCATGAAATACCTCCCACTAAAGCTCAAAGGACCAGCGCGGCATTGGCTTAACAGCTTGCCAGTAGAGTCCATCAGCTGTTGGGAAGATCTGGAGGCTGCATTACTTGACAACTTTCAGGGCACTTATGTGCGACCACCACATGCCGATGACTTGAGCCACATAATCCAGCAGCTAGAAGAATCGGCCAGGCAATTCTGGACTCAGTTCCTAACAAAGAAAAATCAAATCATCGACTGTCTGGATGCAGAGGCCTTAGCGGCTTTCAAATACAACATCCGCGATGAGTGGCTAGCCCGGCACCTTGGTCAGGAAAAGCTGAAATCTATGGCAGCCCTCACGACACTCATGACCCGCTTTTGTGCGGGAGAAGATAGCTGGCTGGCTCACTGTAACAATATGTCAAAGAACCATGGTACCTCGGATAGCAAGGACGGCAATAGCAGGTCCCGTCGCAACAAACATAAGCGCCGCATTAACAGCGGTAATACTGAGGATACGACAGTCAATGCCGGATTCAAAGGCTCTAAACCCGGTCAGCGGAAAAAGCCATTTAAACAAAGTACATCGGGCCCGTCCAGTTTGGAACGCATACTCGATCGCTCGTGTCAAATACACGGCACCCAGACAAGCTAGCCAATCACACCAACATGGATTGTTGGGTGTTCAAGCAGGCCGGCAAGTTAATTGTCGAAAACAGGGATAAGGGGTCACATAGCGATGACGAGGAGGAGCCCCGGTAGCCACACATTGGAGGACAGAAGAGGTTTCCCCCACAAGTGCGGACGGTGAACATGATATAAGCAACCCACATCCCCAAGAGGGAGCGGAAGCGTGCGCTCAGGGACATATACACGTTGGAGCCAGTCGCCCCAAAGTTCAACCCATGGTTCTCCTATCCGATCACTTTCGATCACAGGGACCACCCCACTAGTATCCATCATGGCGGATTCGCTGCACTGGTTCTAGACCCAATCATTGACGGATTTCACCTCACTCGAGTCCTTATGGATGGCGGCAGCAGCCTGAACCTGCTTTATCAGGACACAGTGTGCAAAATGGGTATAGACCCCTCAAGGATCAAACCCACAAAAATGACCTTTAAAGGCGTTATTCCAGGCATAGAGGCCCATTGCACAGGCTCAATTACACTGGAAGTGGTCTCCGGATCCCGAGATAACTTCTGAACCGAAGAGTTAATCTTCGGTATAGTCCCGTTCCGCAGTGGTTATCATGCACTGCTCGGGCGAATCGCGTTTGCGAGATTCAATGCAGTACCGCATTATGCATACCTCAAGCTCAAGATGCCAGAACCTCGCGGGGTTATTACAGTCCACTACTAGGAAAAGGGCTATAGATAGGATTGATACTAATGGCGCACGAGGGAAGTAGTGCGCCACTACTATATACTAATGGCGCACCAGATGGTGATGCACCATTAGTGTGGAAGACACTAATGGTGCACCAGAAAACTGGTGCGCCACTAGTGATAATTTTTTTTTCATTTTTACATACATACTAATGGCGCATCCTACCGAAGTGCGCCATTACTAGTTCTAACTAGTAATGGCGCAACAGACATGGAGTGCGCCAGTACTGAATTTTTCTTGTTCTTTTTTTGCAAAACTACTAATGTCGCACCGCCTCACAGTGCGCCATTACTAGTTTAAACTACTAAGGGCGCACCCTGTAAAAGTGCGCCATTAGTATATATATATTTTTTTTAATTTTCTGCAAAACTACTAATGGCGCACCACCTGCAGGTGCGCCATTAGTAACCAGGGTTACTAATGGCGCATTTGCAGGTGGTGCCCATTAGTAACCTGGGACCCAACAAGATATTTTGGACTGCCCCACACCTACCCACTCACTTTCCCCACTTCATTCCCTCCACCTCCTTCTCCAAGCTTTCGGCTGCCTCCTCCTCCTCACCTCATTTCCACCATAGATTCATCAAAATTAAGTGGCGAAATTACCTTTTTTTGATAGGTAAGTAAGGGGAAAGCTATCTTCATGATGTAGATCTACTTTTTTTCTCCCTAGCTCGCTCCAACAAAGTGCACATGTACTTTTTGTGGCCTAGCTAGATCTATGTATGTTTGTGGTATTGCATGTGTTTGTGGTGTTGCATATATGTTTGTGTTTGCAGGTACCCGTATTTGAAATGCGATAGTTGCCAATATTTTGCCGGAATGTTGATTCATTTCCGTTTCGGCAAGAATTTTGGCACCATGCATTCTTTTTGGTCCTATTTTTAGGGAAGGTCATGCCAAATTTTTTCTTGGTTCTAAAATATCATTTTGCTCTACCCTGCAGGCGACCATGGTCCGCACGATGACCGAAGGCATCGTGAATAGGTTTTTGAGCTCCACGAAGGCCGAGATGCTTCAAAAGAACGAGACGGAGATAAGATGTCCGTGTCTAAGATGCAAGCTGAAGAGCCTTATTGCGGACCCGGATTCCGGGCAGGTGCGGGACCACCTGCCCTTGCGTGGTTTCATGGATGGCTATCGGTGGCAAGGTGATGAAGATGACTATGAAGTCGTCCATGGGGGTCGGGCAAGAAATGAGGAAGGGCAACAAGAGAAGTACCACCGCGGCGAGGGCGGGCGAGAAGACGAAGAATCTCCAGGACATTATCACGACGGTGATGCTGTACACAGTCATCATGTAGAAGATGTCGTACATGATGATGAGGAAGATCAAGAAGAAGGGCATGAGCATGAAGATGAAGATGCCGGAGCAGACGACGATGGAGGCTGGGTGCAGGACCCTCATATTCAAGAGCTGCTTCTCAAGCAGACGGATAACGCAAGAGCTGCTACCCGACAGAAAGCCAAGCTGGATCAACTGGAGATAGACGTGGTTACTCCATTGTATGAGGGATGCAGGCTCGAGGATAACCGCCTGAAAGTAACGCTCATGGCTCTGGAGATGAAGGTAAAACACAAAATGACCGACACATGCTTCGACAAGAACATGTCATTCTGGCACGAACGTCTTCCCAAGGGGAACAAGTGCCCGACCAGTTTTGAGGAGGCGAAGAAAATCGAGTGTCCTCTGGATTTACCGCACGTGAAATACCATGTGTGCATGTACAATTGCATCATTTATCGGGACGAGCACGCGGAGTCTACCATATGTCCGGTGTGCGGCGTCACTCTATACAAGATGAGGAAGAAAGCTCCTCGAAAATCGGTGTGGTACTTTCCGATCACTCCTCGTCTGCAGCGGTATTTGGCGGACCCTAAGGTAGCAAAGCTCCTGCGTTGGCACGCGGATAGGGAGGAGAAGAAGCGGGAAGATGACGGAAATGATCTGGAGATAAATAAAAAAGAAAAGATGCTAAGTCACCCTAAGGATGCGAGCCAGTGGCAAGCGTTGAACTTCGAATACCCAGAATTTGGGAAGGATCCAAGGAACATCGTGCTGGGCGCGAGCACCGATGGAGTCAATCCGTTTGGCAGCCAGAGAACCACACATAGCACGTCGCCTGTGTTTGTGTGGATGTACAACCTTCCCCCTGGTTGTGCATGAAGAGGAAGTACATTCACATGAGTATGCTAATTGAAGGGCCGAAACAACCAGGGAACGACATCAATCTGTATCTGGGGCTGCTAAAAGAGGAGCTAGACACGCTGTGGAAAACGCCAGCCAATACGTGGGACGCCGCAGAGAAAGAATATTTCTCTATGAGAGCCGCACTGCTCACGATGGTGCACGGCTATCTCGGTTATGGATATCTCGCGAGGCAGGTAGTCCACGGATTTTCTGGATGCGTAAGGTGCATGGATGACACAATGTATCGCCAGCTAGATAGAGATCTTGGATCTTCGAAAACCGTTTTCATGGCACATCGAAGGTGGCTTCGCGACGATGACCCGTGGAGGAAACGCAAGGATCTATTCGATGGTAAAACCGAACCCCGAAAATGCCCGCGTACGAGGAGCGGCGAGGAAATATACGAGCTGTTGAAAAATTGGAAAGATTGCCCACTGCCGGGAAAGAAGCAAAAGGCGCCAGAGCCGGGAAAGAAGCGAAAGGCACCAGAGCCGCTGCTGAAGGTATGGAAAACAAGGTCTATTTTTTGGGACTTGCCGTACTGGAAGATCCACCGTGTGCCTCACAGCCTTGATGCCATGCATATCACGAAGAACGTGTGTGAGAGTCTGCTTGGTACCCTGCTCAACATGCCAGAGAGGACCAAAGATGGGTCGAAAGCAAGGGCAGACTTGAAATCAATGGGCATAAGGCAGGAGCTTCACGCTAATGACGATGATGATGATGATGATGATGAGGCGAAGCAGGACACAGAAACTCGTCGCAAAGGCAAAAAGGCCGAGAAGACCGGAAGTGACTACCCTCCCGCGTGCTTCACTCTAAGTCAGGAGGAGATCGAGCAGTTTTTCACCTGCCTCGTAGGAGTAAAACTTCCTTACGGTTACGCGGGGAAGATAAGCAGATACCTAGACCCAGCGAAGCAGAAGTTCAGCGGGATGAAGTCTCACGACTGTCACGTGCTGATGACGCAGATACTTCCAGTTGCAATCCGTGGGATCATGGACGCGCACGTCCTTGAAACGCTATTTGGCCTATGCAACTTTTTCGACGTCATCTCTCGGAAGTAGATTGGCGTGAGGCAACTCAGAAGGCTACAGGAAGAGATCGTGGTGATACTATGCGAGCTTGAGATGTACTTCTTGCTCGTATTCTTCGATGTTATGGTGCATCTTCTAGTCCATATCATGGAGGATATCATCCAACTCGGGCTGACGTTCCTGCACAACATGATGCCGTTCGAAAGAATGAATGGTGTCATCAAAGGATACGTTCGCAACATGTCACGTCTACAGGGAAGTATAGCCAGGGGCTTTCTGACCGAAGAGTGCATCTCCTACTGCACGAATTATCTAGGCATCGAGAACCCTGTTGGTCTGCCCGTCAACAGGCACCTCAGCAGGCTCGCTGGATGGGGTCACCGTGAGGGTCGCCGCGAAATGCATGTCGACTTCGAGGGTCGACTCGCCAACTTTGAAAGAGCAAACCTAGTCGCGCTACAACACATAGACGTGGTCGATCCTTGGGTGGTAGAGCACAAAACATTTATTGAGAAGACGTACAATGACCGAGGCCAACAGAGGATGGACGAAGATATAATCAAACAGCACAACTCATGTTTCACGCGTTGGTTCAAGCAGAAGCTTCTGTCGTACCCTTTACATGAGGATTCTTCCGCGGAAGAACAACTCATATTCGCCTTGTCACAGGGCGCCGAGCACAACCTGATGACCTATGAGGCGTACGATATCAACGGCTACACATTCTACACCGAGGACAAGGACATGAAGAGCGATGGTCATCAGAACTCCGGGGTAACGATGGAATCCTACACCGGTAACGACAAGGACAGATACTACGGAAGGATCAAGGAGATCTAGGAGCTGAGCTACGCTGGAGAGAAGGTCCCGATGTTCTGTGTCAGATGGGCTAAGAGCGTCCTAAAAGAAGACCGGTATTTCACCACCATGGTTATACCCGAAGCCAAATCCAAGACCGCGGGCGCAAACGTCACCGCGAAAAATGAGCCATGGGTACTAGCTTCCCAAGTGGACCAATGCTTCTTCATTACCGACCCGTCAAAGCCCAGTCATGTTGTCGTGAGGAGAGGCAAAAGGAAGATCATCGGAATGGATGGAGTAGCCAATGAGCAAGACTTCGACAAGTACGGCGACCCAAAGATCAAACATGACGACGACAATGAAGTAGAAGCACACACCACAAGAAGAAGCAGGACCACCCTACCTAAAGGACGTCCGTTCCACAGAAGAACTCCATTTGCAAAAAAGAAGGGCAAGAAGATTGTGAACAGATAGCTAGCTAAGATCGGTTGTATTTAAATCGTAGTCTTCATTTCTTGATTGTATTTCATGGGCACTTTTTGATATCATGAATATTTTTAAATTTCACGGGTACTTTTTGAATTCATGAGGACACTCGATCTCGATCCCCCTCCACCGCCGCTGACGAGCACCCGGCCCCCCGCACCCTCCCCCGCTCCATCGCCACCAACGGGCACCCCCCGCACCCTCCCCCGCTCCACCGCCGTCGCCGATGATATATTCAAGTAACAAATTTGAATATATTTTTAAAAAAATTATTACTGTTTTTATAAAAAATATTACTGTTATGATTTAAACAAGTTTGAACATATTTAAACACAAATAAATATCAAACAACATTTAAAATGCAAAAAAAAATTATTGCCGAGCCTGGGAATCGAACCCAGGATCTCCTGGTGTGTGTGCT
Source organism: Triticum urartu (assembly GCF_003073215.2). NCBI lineage: Eukaryota > Viridiplantae > Streptophyta > Magnoliopsida > Poales > Poaceae > Triticum > Triticum urartu. Next base: position 147,515,579 of record NC_053027.1, on the reverse strand, counting down.
GCGTGCTAACCAATCGGGCTAGTGGGCGGGTTCTGATGTGGATTGGGTTAGGTGCAATATAACCTGTGCTCGAACTATAGTAAAAAAAATTCTAATGGTGCACCACTGCGGGGTGCGCCATTGCTATCTAAAAAAAGATTTCTAATGGCGCACCGCTGCGGGGTGCGCCATTGCTATCTAAAAAAAAAGATTTCTAATGGCGCACCGAGGTCTGGTGCGCCATTAGTAAGCTTCCCCCTAGCTATCTCCCTCTCCCTCGCCAGATCCCCTTCGACCCTCTCTCCCTCGCCACCAGATCCCCATCGATCGATCGACCCACCCCCAACCCAACCCCAGAAGCGAGCGAGCGACCGCCTAGGGTTTCGACCGCCGCCGTCCGCCGCGCCTCATCCTCCCGTCCGTCGCCTTCGCCGCTCCGTCGCCCCGTCGCCCTCGCCGCTCCGCCCCAACCAAGGTGCTCCCTCCACCCCGCCTGCCCCTGCCGTCCTCCGCCACTGGCCCCCTTCTCTCCTTCGACCGCGGCGAGCGAGGAACCGGACGAGCTTGGACCCCGACCCCGACCACAACCCATCCGGCGACCAGGTACCTCTCCTACTTTCTCCTTCCTCCCTCTCTCCACCATTCCGCATTCCCTCCCTCCCCTCGACCGTGGCAGTCTATGGTTGCAAGATTAGGGTGGGCCTCCTCCTTCCTCCTTTTCCACTGCTGGTGGCAACATCCTCAACCCCCCGTTTTTTTTTCATTTTTGTTAGTTTGATTATCTGTAAATTGATGTGCCATGACCCAGTAGAGGCACATCCGAATTTTGTGTTTAGTTTTCTCACCCCAAATTGCTTCCCATGACCCAGTAGACTAGTACAGATGACATGCCAAGACCTAGTGCACTAGTAGAAATGTCATGGAAAATTTCACCACCATTTTGTAGAATGGTATTTTTGTGATATGTAGTTTTTGATCTGGTTCAGAACTGGTAGGGGTATTTTAGGGAAATTTCCAATATGCAGTGAATGACAAATTTAGATTCGTTCCACCACAATTTTTCCATTTTGTTTTTAGGGAGAACAAAATTTTGCCGCGGCAAATTCATACGTTCTGCCATCACTACATATGAGTTCTTTCTTGCCATGTCGTAGTTGCCATCAAATTTTACATTTCTGTCATAGTTTTGACGTGTCAATCGCATTATTTCATTGAGCTGATCCATTGATTACGCCTTTGAGGCAGTTAGTTAACCTCTCACCTATGTTCATGGAGGGATATTATTCTTGGAAAAGCCACTGTTGGTGACGGAATAGAAAGATAAGCAGGTACCTATCTTCAGTCCCAATCTAAAAGGGTAGTCCATGGATTCAAACTAGCTAAAGGAGATTCAAACTGCCGAACCTTTAGGTTAACAACTCAACACAAACCAATCCCTGAAAGCAAAAACTCAACACAAACCAAGTGCATTATTTTTGTGACTGTTTTCATGTTTGCAGAAGCAATATTTTTGTGCCAACAATTAGTTTACTCCCTCATGCCAACAACCACTCATTTTTCAGTTAACTCCTTACAGTTCAGATCATATTTTGATTGTCAACAATAGTGGACTTTTAAGGCTTTTTTAGAGGCAATACTAGTGGATATTAGGCCTTTTTACAGGCAATAATAGTGGAATTTTAGGCTTTTTTGGAGGAGTGTGTTTCATGCTGGCCTACAGTGATGAATTAGTCAGAATTGTGTATGATTGTGCCTAAAGTAGATAATCTAAAGATACAGACGAAATAATTAGGGGAGCATGTGTGAATCTAAAGTATATTGTAAACTTCCAACATTTGCTCTATTGTCCATGTGGTTGAAGCAATGAAGTTGAGTGTGTCATTCTTGAGCTGAAATAGAACTTGACAGCCTGTATAGTGAATATATGCAGTGAACAGAAATTGACAGGTTTTCTTGACTGAATTCAGTCCAGTACAGTGAATATATGCAGTCAATATACAATCATTGTAATTTTTGGGAGTAATTTTTGGTGTCAAATCACTCAAGCAGTAACTGAATTTTCAAACTGAACTTGACACAATACTATTCAGTTAATTTGCTTGGACAGTAGTATGTATGCTCATCACTTTATGTATGGTGTTATGCCCTATTATCTCTGTTCAGTTGACTAATGAAGCACTAGGCTCATCCATGGTACAAGTTCACCTGTGAACACTTGAAATTAGTTAGGACATCCCGTACTGATAGATGTAAATTGTGTCCAGTAGGCTTCGAAGCACCGGTTTTTCCTGTTTCTAACTCTGAATCTGATATAAACCATACTGTTGGCATAAGTGGTCTTTTGTATATGTGCTGATGCTTTGTTAATATAAAGCTATAGATGATGTTGTACTTGTGATGATGATACTTCTGATCTTCTGAAATAACCCATTGGCGACTTCATTACGCGGGGATAATGATATTGCAGGTATCCCGAGAGGCCCTTGAGTTTGCTGGAATGTCGATTAACTTCCATTCTGGCAAATTCGGGTACTCCATATGTCCTATTTTCAGCAAAGGTCATGCTGAAATTTTCCGTGAATTTTAGCATGACTTTGCTAAAAATAGGACATATGGGGTACTTGCGACTAATGCATGGGTCGGGGTATCTTAGTACTTAGTTAAGTAGGATCAACTGCCCCGCCATTCTTGCTGCATAGGTGGCAATAGAGCCAAGTGATTAGTGCCAATTGATTAGGCCCAACCTAGGGTGCCTCGGCATCGATAAACCCTAAATGATGAAAACTTAACATAGCATTTAGGGTGCCTCGGCGTCGACAAACCCTAAATGATGAAACCTTGGCTTCTATAGGGTGCCTCGGTGTCGATGAGAACCTAAATAATGTATGCTTAGGCTTTTAGGGTGCCTCGGCGTCGACAAACCCTAAATGATAAAATCTTAGCTTTTAGTATGCCTCGGTGTCGACCAAACCTAAATGATGAGACCATGATCTTGTTCCTTGACAATAACGAACTTTTTGACCAAACTTTTTTCCTATTTAGAGCGAAACATGGCCCACAACGATGAGGCCGGCGGTTCGGGCGGCAAGCAATTTTGGGAGCTGTCCTAGGAGTTGGAGGAAGAACCTCACCGCTATGAGGACGACGCAGAAGACACCGATCCTGACTACACAACCCCTAGTGGCGTCGGGGATGACACCACTGATGATGGCGCCGCGGATGCCACGACTGATGATGGCGGCGCACGCACAGATGGCAGACAACCGAAGAGGCAACGGAAGGACCGGCGCCCGAATGTGCTCGGCACCGTCAGGGAGGAATTTACTAAAGTGAACTCCGACAGGCATCCGACGGCGCCCAAACACGTAGTCAAGGGGTACTCGATTCAGCTCGGGTGCATTCTCCGGAGCACCGCCTCGATCAACACCGAGAACCTAAGGCATAAGGACCGAGGGAATTTGCGCGGCCTCCTCTTCACGAAGCTGCATGAACGATACAAGTTCCCTGCTGAGTTCGCAAACACACGCCTCTCGGGTAATAAAGTGAACGGTGCCGCCCTCACGACGATGAGCACGGCCCTGTCTACTTGGAAAAGCACGGTGAAGGCAATGATTGACAAAGGTGATAGTTATGAGAAGATCAAGGAGAAATATCCTTTGATGAGCGAAGATGACTACAAGGAGTTCAAGATCAAGTGCGAGAGCCCTGCAACCTCCGAATCAAGTCAGTGGGGGAAAGAAATGCGGCAGTTGAACATAGGGGTCCACCTACTCGGTCCCGGCGGTGACAGAGTGGCGGAGCCTGTATGGGACAAGGAGGACACGAAGCGTGCTGAGCAAGGCCTACCGCGCCGCTTCGAGAAATACAGTGACAAGCAGACCAGGAACTTTCTCAGGGCCCGGTACAAGGAGGACCCGGTAACAAAGGAGCTTACCACGGATCCAAAGACCAAGGAGCTTGAGCTTGTTCTGGTAAGGAATACACCCCCGCGTAATTAGCTCCATATGGTTGCATTCTAATTAATCCGCAGGACAAAGAAAGCAGTAGCGCGGGGTCGTCTCAGAGCTCCCCTTTCGACACCCCTTTGAATAGGGCATTGAACGTAATTAAAAACAGGGATAAGCTCAATAAGCCGACGTCAGCTGGTCGTGTGGCCGGCAAAGGCTTGTCCACAAAATGGTCGTCATACTATGGCGCTGGTGGGGGACAGGAGAAAAAGACCAGCTCGAAAAGCCAGTCGCGCGAGGTTGAAGCACTCAAGGCGCAAGTGGCGCGGATTCCGGAGATGGTCCAAGAGCAAGTGCAACAACAACTGGGATCGATGCTTACCGGCATTATGCCTACCTTGATTCATGGGATAACGATGTGGATTGCGGGTGGCGAACAGGGGCCGCCCCCGATTCCCAGCTTGTCACATCCCTAGTTCTGGTATGACCTAGGCTAGCCCTTCATGTGTGCATCATGTTTAAATTCCATTTAAATTTGAAATGAGGATTTGTGAAACCCTCAGAATCATCTCTGGAAATGACCAAATAAAAAGTGCCCCAAAAGTCTCCAAGAAAATGTTCATGTTGCTCTCTGAAAATATTGGACAGAGATAAAAATCAAACCAATATTATTAGGAGCTCATAGATATTTATTTTGGGCATTTGGATTTAATGAATAATTATTTGCTTTGGACATATATTTGTTATATATATAATATATGTCCAAAAATTATGTTAGTTGTTGAGGAGCTCTGGAATAATACCACTAGCTCCTGCAAAATTGGCATAAGTAAATAAAATGATTTAGTATTTTATTAAATCCGAACAAATGTCAGAAAAATAGAAACAGAAACAAAAATATAAAAAACAGAAAGCTTACCTGGCGCCTCAGCCGGCCCAGTGGTGCGGCCCACTGGCCCAACCGCCAATCGTCGTCCTCCTGGCGACGACAGATGGACAGGGGCACGCGCCAGCGCGCGCGGCCACGCAGCCGGCCGTGGCCACGTTCCCCGCCACCTCCTGCTTCTCCCTCTCGTCGCCTGGATCGCCCGCGCGTCGCCACGCACCCCCCAAGCCTCTCTCGCTCTCTCCCGTGCCATTCTCTCCTCCCCCTCGCTCCCTCTCTCGCGGCCGAAATCGCCGTCGCCGCCGTCCATAGCCACCGTGGCCTCGGCCAATACCGCACCTCCCCGACACGCTTCCCAGCTCCGCCGCGACCCCCTCTCCCTCCTCAAGGAGCAAAGCAACCCGGGCGAGCTCCGCTTCATCGCCATCGCCGTCGTCTTCAAGCTTCGGCCGACGAGATCGCCGTTGTTGCTCCGGCTACCCCAAGCCTTCCCCGAGCTCGCCGACGACGCCGTTGGATTCGCTGTGAGCCCCGCCGTCGAACCCCCCTTCTCCCCTGCCTGCCCGTGCCCCGCAGGCCGATCCCGCTCGCGCCCAAACTCCGGCCGCCGCCCAAGTGGTCGCCGCCGTCGATTTAGGCCGTCTTCGGTGAAACGGAGGGCACCAGTGGATGCGCGCGAGCACCAGCTCCTCGGAGATGGTCTCCGCGGACCATTTGGTCGCCGGAGACGCGTTTTCGACGCCCTCCGCCGTGTCTGGCTCGCCGGCGTCAAGCCGCCGGTGGCTTTGACCCGCGGACCGGGGTTGACCCTCCCCCCTTGTGTCACTGACGCATGGGCCACCACCCTGACATCTTTAGGTAGTATTAGATTAACACTAATTAATCTAGGTTAGTTACCTAGTTAGTCACTGACCAGTGGGCCCGGCGCCCACTAATCCTAATTAGACTAAGTAAACCCCATGTTAACTAACTGAGTCACTGACGTGTGGACCCTACACGTCAGGTTTGACTTGGTCAGCGCTGTTGACTTGCTGACGCAAGCATGACGCAGTGCTGACGCAATTAATCCTCTTCTGGTATTAAAATAAATCAGGAAATTCCTGAAAATGATATAAACTTCAAGAATTCGTAGAAATTCAACCGTAGCTCAGATTTAAATAATTTATATATGAAAAATTATCAGAAAAATACAATCTTTCCATCTGTACCAGTTTCATGCATGACAAAACTACTTATACCTGCTGTATAGGTGAAAACATATAAATGGCATATATAAGAGCTTAATTTGGAGTTGCATTTGAACCCTTGGTTAAAATGGACTTCATTCAATTTGAATACTAGTTGCATTACCTCAAACAACATCACATATTCATGCCATCTTCATGCATCATATTGTTGCATACGATTGTGTATTGATTGCCGACACCGTTCCTTCTCGATAGGTCCTGCTCCGGAGACCCTTCCAGAGTACCTATCTGAGGACCAGTGCCCCCTGTTGATCTACCAGGCAAGAAAACTCCCTTGTTCATTCCGATACAATCCTACTGCCTCTCTCCTGCTCTCTTTTATTGCATTAGGACAACAGCGAATCAACTGCTACTTTATGCTGCGGTAGTTGAACCCATTCCTCTGCATGACCTGTCACTCCCACAGTAAATAGTTGAAACCCACTAGCATGTGTACGATCTGATTGAGCCATGTTATGTTCTTGCCATGCCATGCCTGCTATTGCTTAGAGTTGTGTCAGGTCTGATTCATCGGGAATGAATCGGAGTGGTACAATATGTTCTGGGGCTGAGGGTTAAGCGTGTGAACACGATTTGGTAAAGGTAGCGGTGAGAGGCCATGTAGGAGTACATGGTGGGTTGTCTCACTGGAACCGTCCTTAAGCACTGAGTTCTGTGTATGTTGTCCAATGACTAGCTACTACCACACATTGAGCTCCGGGCACTCCAAGCTCTCTCGACTTATTAACCAACTTGATCTTTGTCCAAGAGTTGCAATTAGTTTCTCGGGTTTGTAGGTAGTGTTAGTAGTCTACCAAGTGGCACCCGGCAAGGTGGGCTTGGGACAGACTAGGCACAAGTGGCACGGTGTACCAAGCGTAGATCCATCCGGCGAGGTGGGCTTGGGAACCCTGCACACATCGTTTGGGGCCGTGAGCGACACCCCGGCCGGATCTCCTTGCGGATGGAACCCGAATAGGCGATAAACCTGGACTAGAGTCTTGTGTGGTTAGTCAGGTCGTGGGCGACACCCTCGCCAGGCTTCGGCTAGAAGGTTGCCGAGGAACATGACGGGTACATGGTGATAAGTGGTGAGAGCGTGTGTGAAGAAGTACACCCCTGTAGGGTTATCATGATCTATTGGAATAGCCGTGTCCTCGGTTACGGACTTCTTGGATGCTTACGTGGTACATAGACAACTTGAAGTGGATACTCTAAAATGCTCAAGACAAGTGTGAGTGCTATGGATGGCCTTCTCGTAGGAAGACGGGAATGAATCCATAGTAGTGTATTGACGTGGTGTTTAGTGGATTCGTGTGCGCCATCTCAAAAGAGTTACCAGCTGTCGTAGTACAGGATAGCCACTGAGTCAAAGCTGGCTTGTTGCAACTAAACTCCACATTACCTTCTTGATACAAGTGCATGTATGATAGGATCTGATGTAAGTCTTGCTGAGTACCTTTGTACTCATGTTGCTTTATTTATGTTTTTGCATTGGAGACTTCGGTCTTACTAGTTTACGTGGACTTCGACAAGTAGCTTGTACCTCAGCTACGATCTTGATCGGATGTTGTAGATAGTCGGGCTCTTCAGCCTTTTTCATTTATAGTTGTCTGTACTCAGACATGTAATGCTTCCGCTTGTTGCTTGTATGCTCTGAATGATGGGTCATGTGACCCTTGCTTGTACTTAATGCTATGTGGCTCTTTTGGGCCTTTATCTATATGAGTTTGCGTTATGTTGTGATGCCATGTTGTACCTCACATACTTGCATGTTATGCGTACGTGTGACGTGTATTGCTATGTGTGGGATCCGACAATCTAGTTGTTTGTCCTTGGCAGCCTCTCTTATGGGGAAATGTAGTCTAGTGCTTCCTTGAGCCATAGTAGTCCGCTACAGCCCGGTTCACCGGAGTCCTGCTAGCCCAGCACTACTGCTCAGAACACTTGACTGGCCGGCATGTGTTCTACTTCGTTCCTGTGTCTGTCCCTTCGGGGAAATGTCACGCGGTGACTTCCGGAGTCCTGCCTAGCCTGCTACAGCCCGGGTTCCCCGGAATCCTGTTAGCCCAGTGCTACAGCCCGGATTCATATGCTGTTGACCGACATGCTCGATGTGATTCATGTATGCCTATCCCCATAGGTTAGCACCGCTTTGGGTTCATGACTAGCCATGTCGGCCCGGGTTCTTTGTCATATGGATGCTAGTGACACTATCATATACGTGAGCCAAAAGGCGCAAACGGTCCCGGGCCAGGTAAGGTGGCACCCGTGGGAATACCGTGCGTGAGGCCGCAAAGTGATATGATGTGTTACATGCTAGATCGGTGTGACTTAGGATCGGGGTCCCGACAGCTTTGGTATCAGAGACTGACTGCCTGTAGGATTTCCAAGCCAACCTGGTCGAAGTTGAGTCTAGAAATTCTCTAGCTATATAGGGGAATTGATTGTGGAAGGGAACGTAAGGCTCTTTTTACTCCTTATGCCTCATGCCCTCTGATCTGAGTCATCCTATCTTTTCCTACGGGGTTAAGGAACTAGGTTTTCTCTTCCGTCTATCAGGATCACGTGTTTCTACTCCATATTCTCTAAGGTTTGGTTGATCAGAGTCATATCCCAGTTCGAGTACCTCCGGTGTAGCCTGTTTAGTAATATTTTTGAACCTTGAGTGATGATGTTGAGGTTGGTGCCACCCGTCTTTGCAGAATGTTTCATTTTGAGCATTCTACTGCCGTTATGCTGCCAGAATTATTCTAAGAGTTTGAGAGATACTAAATTCTTGTGCTATCCTCTGCAACCTATAGTTGATGCTGAATCCATCCTTGTCTTCCTTGGTTTCGTTCTTCAGGATGTTGCCGGTTAACCGAAGTTCTATTGCTTGTAGCCGGAACCACGGAGATGGTAGGGATGAGGATCCTCCCGATCAGTCTTCGTTGACAGAGTTCATGTTAGAGATGGAGAGGAACAAGTGTGAGTCTAACTACTTGTTGGCATGTATCGAGGAGAACACCGACATCGGTGCAAAGAGTCAGCGACCATCCAGGATTTCATTGATCTGAAACCACCCACCTTCCATCATTCCATTGAGCCACTCGATGCAGATGACTGGCTCCATAGTATCACACACAAGCTACGTTCTGTGAACGTAGCTGAAAGTGACAAGGTCACTTATGCTGCATATCACCTGGAAGGTCCTCCTAGTCTCTGGTGGCAGAACTATGAGGCTATGCTTCCAGCTGGTCAAATTCCTACCTGGAGAGATTTCACTGAGGCTTTTCGCGAGCATCACATTCCTGAAGCCCTCATTGACCGCAAGAGAGAAGAGTTTTGTAGTTTCACCCAGATTAAGATGGCTGTTGATGCTTACAGTAGAGAGTTTGAGAACCTCGCCCGCTATGCTACAGAAGAAGTGTCCACAGATGCTAAGAAGCAGCCTAGGTTCTGGAAGGGTCTCAACCCCAAGTTGCGTCATGATCTCCACTTGCATCATTGCAATACATTCCACGCTCTTGTGAACAAGGCCATTAATGCAGAGACAGCTCAACTCACCTACGAGGAATCTCGTAAGCACACCCGTGATTTGGGTTCTTCCTCCGGTTCTAGTTCTCAGAAGCGCCGGATTTGGGTTCCGAACTCCGCTCTTCCACCCGGTTATACACCAAGGCCTTCTCGTGTGGCACCTCACCCAGTTAAACCATATGCTACACCCATGCCTATTGGTAGACCACTTGTCAATACGGGTCCTTGTCCTACCTCCAAGATTTGTTACAAGTGCGGAGAGCCAGGCCACATTGCCCGTATTTGCACTCAAACCGTTGTTGCTCCACCTCAGCCCGAGAAGTCTGTTGGCCGTGGTAGTAAGCCTTCACACCGGATGATCAGTGCCAAGTCAGCTCCCACTGAACTTGGACGTGTGCATCACGTCTCAGCTAAAGACGCTCATGATGATTCAGATGTCGTTCTTGGTACACTCCTTGTCAACTGTCACCCAGCTTCGGTTCTATTCGATACCGGGGCATCTCACTCCTTCATTTCCAAAAGTTATGCCCGTTTGCACGACATGTCATTTTGTGATATGCCCTCCCCACTACTCATTCAAACTCCTGGATCCAAGTGGCAAACTTCTAGGCTAAGTTATGGAAATGAAATACATGTTGACACACTTGTATTTCTAGCTTCCTTGATATCCCTCAAGTCTTCAGATATTAACATCATCTTGGGTATGGACTGGATGAAAGCCCATTATGCCAAGATTGACTGTTACACCAGGTCTGTTCAGCTCACACACCCCTCTGGCAAGATAGTCACTGTCTCCACCAAAATTGCAAGGCGTCAACTATATTCTCTAAATGCCAGCCCTCTTCCTGACCTTGAAGATATCCTGGTAGTCCGCGACTTTCCAGATGTCTTTCCAGAGGAACTGCCAGGTATTCCACCTGACAGAGATGTAGAGTTTGTTATAGATCTTATCCTCAGAATCGCCCCAATTTCTAGGAGACCATACAAGATGGCACCCTTAGAACTAGCCGAGCTTAAGAAACAACTCGATGAATCCTTGCAAAAGGGTTTCATCCGTCCTAGTTCTTCTCCCTGGGCTTGCCCCATACTCTTCGTCAAGAAGAAGGATGGTACAGACCAAATGGTTGTAGATTATCGTCCCGTTAATTTGGGCACGATAAAGAACAAGTATCTGCTCCCCAGGATCAACGATCTATATGATCAGCTCGCTGGATCCTCAGTCTTCTCCAAGATGGATTTGAGGTTAGGCTACCACCAAATCAAGATCAGAAATGGGGATATTCCTAAGACGGCTTTTGTCACTCGTTATGGTCAGTACGAGTACACCGTCATGTCCTTTGGTCTAACCAACGCTCCAGCTACTTTCTCTCGCTTAATGAACTCGATCTTCATGGAGTAGTTAGATAAGTTCGTCGTGGTTTACCTCGATGATATCCTTATTTACTCGAAGAACAAGGAAGAGCATGCCGAACATCTTAGACTTGTGTTAGAAAAATTCAGAGAGCACCGCCTTTATGCTAAGTTCTCCAAGTGCGAATTTTGGTTGCCAGAAGTGACCGATCTCGGCCACGTAATCTCTGGTAAGGGCATTGTTGTCAATCCTGAAAGAGTTCAGGCCGTTCTTGATTGGACTCCACCTGAAACAGTTAAGCAAGTTAGGAGTTTCCTTGGTCTAGCCAGTTATTGTTGCTGATTCGTTGAGAACTTCTCCAAAGTGGCCAAACCTCTCACGGAACTTCTCAAGAAAGATAAAAAGTTTAAGTGGTCCCCACAGTGTGAGCATAGTTTTCAGGAACTGAAAAGACGCCTGACTTCTGCTCCCATACTTGTGCCACTTGACTTCACTAAGGACTTTGTTATCTATTGTGATGCCTCACGACAGGGACTAGGTTGCATTCTTATGCAAGATCGCCATGTGATTGCCTATGCATCTCGAGAGCTGCATCCACATGAGGAGAATTATCCTACACATGATCTAGAGCTTGCAGCCGTAGTCTATGCACTTAAGACATGGCGACATTACCTTCTCGGTAAACGTTGCGAGATTTACACCGATCACCAGAGTCTCAAGTATATCTTCACCCAACCAGATTTGAACCTTGGGCAAAGACGTTGGTTGGAGTTGATCTCAGATTACGACTTAGGGATTACCTACACACCGGGCAAGGGAAATGTCATGGCTGATGCGCTAAGTCGTAAGTCCTATTGCAACAATGTCATGTTGCAGCAGGGCCAACCACTTCTCCATGAGGAATTATGTAAGCTTAACCTCCACCTTACTCCTCACGGATTCCTTTCTACCTTGGTGGCGAAACCTACTCTTGTGGATCAAATCATCTCTGCTCAGCAGCAGGATACGGGAATTTCCTGGATCAAGAGAAACATTAACAAGGGAGTTGGTGGTAGTTTCTCTATAGATGATCGTGGTGTTGTTTTCTTTGAGAGTCGCTTGGTGGTTCCCAAGAATCAACATCTTTGACAATTAATCCTTAAGGAGGCGCATGAATCTCCTCACACGATTCATCCCGGTAGTACTAAGATGTATCAGGACCTACGCCAGAGGTTCTGGTGGACTAGGATGAAGAGAGAAATTGCTCAATTTATTGCTAACTGTGACGTTTGTCGTCGCGTGAAGGCAGAGCATCAGAGACCTGCTGGCACTCTTCAACCTTTAGCTATTCCTAAGTGGAAATGGGATAAAGTTGGTATGGACTTCATCACCGGCTTTCCCAGGACCAAGAGAGGGAATAACGCTATCCTCGTAGTCATTGATCGTCTTTCCAAAGTGGCTCACTTTCTACCTGTTCGAGAGAGTATTACTGCTAGTCTGCTCGCTGACTTATATATTTCTCGAATAGTGTCACTTCATGGTGTTCCACTAGAGATCAATTCAGACCGTGGTAGTCTTTTCACTTCTCATTTCTGGGAGAGTTTCCAAACTGCCATGGGCACCCATCTTTCTTTCAGTACCGCTTACCACCCTCAATCAAGTGGTCAGGTGGAAAGGGTCAACCAGATTCTTGAAGACATGCTTAGAGCTTGTGTTATCTCATTCGGTATGGATTGGGAGAAGTGTCTTCCTTTTGCCGAGTTTTCTTATAACAATAGCTATCAATCCAGCCTCAAGAAAGCTCCTTTTGAGGTTCTGTATGGACGAAGATGTCGAACACCTTTGAACTGGTCAGAAACCGGCGAAAGACAATTCTTTGGACCGGATATGATCCAAGAGGCAGAAGAGCAAGTTCGCATCATTTGTGAGAATTTGAAAACAGCCCAATCTCGTCAAAAGAGCTAGTATGACCGTAGTCATAAGGAAGTGGCTTATGAAATTGGCGACAAGGCTTATCTTCGGGTTACTCCCTTGAAGGGTACCCATCGTGTCGGTATCAAAGGCAAGTTGGCTCCTCATTACATTGGTCCTTTTTGCATTCTCGCTAAACGAGGAGAGGTTGCCTACCAGTTGGAACTACCGCCACATCTTTCTCGAGTACATGATGTCTTCCACGTCTCTCAACTCAGGCGTTGCTTCTCGGATCCCATCCACGGAGTGGACCACGAAACGCTTGATCTACAAGATAACCTCACTTATTGAGAGGACCCTGTTTGCATCCTTGATCAAGCAGAGCGTGTCACTCGACGTCAGAACATCAAGTTTCTCAAAGTTCAGTGGTCTCATCATTCCGAGAGAGAAGCTACTTGGGAGCGAGAAGATCGTCTTCGACTTGAGTACCCCGCTTCCTTCCCGCCGACTCCTGAATCTCAGGACGAGATTCTTTCGAGTGGGGGCGAGTTGTCACATCCCTAGTTCTGGTATGACCTAGGCTAGCCCTTCATGTGTGCATCATGTTTAAATTCCATTTAAATTTGAAATGAGGATTTGTGAAACACTGAGAGTCATCTCTGGAAATGACCAAATAAAAAGTTCTCCAAAAGTCTCCAAGAAAATGTTCATGTTGCTCTCTGAAAATATTGGACAGAGATAAAAATCAAACCAATATTATTAGGAGCTCATAGATATTTATTTTGGGCATTTGGATTTAATGAATAATTATTTGCTTTGGACATATATTTGTTATATATATAATATATGTCCAAAAATTATGTTAGTTGTTGAGGAGCTCTGGAATAATACCACTAGCTCCTGCAAAATTGGCATAAGTAAATAAAAGGATTTAGTATTTTATTAAATCCAAACAAATGTCAGAAAAATAGAAAATAGAAACAAAAATGTAAAAAAACAGAAAGCTTACCTGGCGCCTCAGCCGGCCCAGTGGTGCGGCCCACTGGCCCAACCGCCAATCGTCGTCCTCCTGGCGACGACAGAAGGACAAGGGCATGCGTCGGCGCGCGCGGTCACGCAGCCGGCCGTGGCCACGTTCCCCGCCACGCACCCCCCAAGGCTCTCTCGCTCTCTCCCGTGCCATTCTCTCCTCCCCCTCGCTCCCTCTCTCGCGGCCGAAATCGCCGTCGCCGCCGTCCATAGCCACCGTGGCCTCGGCCACTGCCGCACCTCCCCGACACGCTTCCCAGCTCCGCCGCGACCCCCTCTCCCTCCTCACCGAGCAAAGCAACCCGGGCGAGCTCCGCTTCATCGCCATCGCCGTCGTCTTCAAGCTTCGGTCGACGAGATCGCCGTCGTTGCTCCGGCTGCCCCATGCCTTCCCCGAGCTCGCCGACGACGCCGTTGGATTCGCTGTGAGCCCCGCCGTCGAACCCCCCTTCTCCCCTGCCTCCCCATGCCCCGCAGGCCGATCCCGCTCGCGCCCGAACTCCGGCCGCCGCCAAAGTGGTCACCGCCGTCGATTTAGGCCATCTCCGATGAAACGGAGGGCACCAGTGGATGCGCGTGAGCACCAGCTCCTCGGAGATGGTCTCCGCGGACCATTTGGTCGCCGGAGACGCGTTTTCGACGCCCTCCGCCGCGTCTGGCTCGCCGGCGTCAAGCCGCCGGTGGCTTTGACCCGCTGACCGGGGTTGACCCTCCCCCTTGTGTCACTGACGCGTGGGCCACCCCTTGACATCTTTAGTTAGTATTAGATTAACACTAATTAATCTAGGTTAGTTACCTAGTTAGTCACTGACCAGTGGGCCCGGCGCCCACTAATCCTAATTAGACTAACTAAACCCATGTTAACTAACTGAGTCACTGACGTGTGGACCCCACATGTCAGGTTTGACTTGGTCAGTGCTGTTGACATGCTGACGCAAGCATGATGCAGTGCTGACGCAATTAATCCTTTTCTGGTATTAAAGTAAATCAAGAAATTCCAGAAAATGGTATAAGCTTCAAAAATTCGTAGAAATTCAACCGTAGCTCAGATTTAAATAATTTATATATGAAAAATTATCAGAAAAATACAATCTTTCCATCTGTACCAGTTTCATGCATGAAAAAACTACTTATAACTGCTGTATAGGTGAAAACATATAAATGGCATATATAAGAGCTTAATTTGGAGTTGCATTTGAACCCTTGGTTCAAATGGACTTCATTCAATTTGAATACTAGTTGCATTACATCAAACAACATCACATATTCATGCCATCTTCATGCATCATATTGTTGCATACGATTGTGTATTGATTGCCGACACCATTCCTTCTCGATAGGTCCTGCTCCGGAGACCCTTCCCGAGTACCTGTCTGAGGAGCAGTGCCACCTGTTGATCTACGAGGCAAGCAAACCCCCTTGTTCATTCCGATACAATCCTACTCCCTCGCTCCTGCTCTCTTTTATTGCATTAGGACAACAGCGAATCAACTGCTACTTTATGCTGCAGTAGTTGAACCCATTCCTCTGCATGACCTGTCATTGCCACAGTAAATAGTTGAAACCCACTAGCATGTGTAGGATCTGATTGAGCCATGTTGTGTTCTTGCCATGCCATGCCTGCTATTGCTTAGAGTTGTGTCAGGTCTGATTCATCGGGAATGAATCGGAGTGGTACAATATGTTCTGGGGCTGAGGGTTAAGCGTGTGAACACGATTTGGTAAAGGTAGCGGTGAGAGGCCATGTAGGAGTACATGGTGGGTTGTCTCACTGGAACCTTCCTTAAGCACTGAGTTCTGTGTATGTTGTCCAATGACTAGCTACTACCACACATTGGGCTCCGGGCACTCCAAGCTCTCTCGACTTATTAACCAACTTGATCTTTGTCTAGGAGTTGCAATTAGTTTCTGGTGTTTGTAGGTAGTGTTAGTAGTCTACCAAGTGGCACCCGGCCAGGTGGGCTTGGGACAGACTAGGCACAAGTGGCACGGTGTACCAAGCATAGATCCATCCGGCGAGGTGGGCTTGGGAACCCTGCACACATCGTTTGGGGCCGTGAGCGACACCCCGGCCGGATCTCCTTGCGGATGGAACCCGAATAGGCGAGAAACCTGGACTAGAGTCTTGTGTGGTTAGTCAGGTCGTGGCCGACACCCTCGCCAGGCTTCCGCTTGAAGGTTGCCGAGATACATGACGGGTACATGGTGATAAGTGGTGAGAGCGTGTGTGAATAAGTACACCCCTGCAGGGTTATCATGATCTATTCGAATAGCCTTGTCCTCGGTTACGGACTTCTTGGATGCTTACATGGTACATAGAAAACTTGAAGTGGATACTCTAAAATGCTCAAGACAAGTGTGAGTGCTATGGATGGCCTTCTCGTAGGAAGACGGGAATGAATCCATAGTAGTGTATTGACGTGGTGTTTAGTGGACTCGTGTGCGCCACCTCAAAAGAGTTACCAGCAATCGTAGTACAAGATAGCCACTGAGTCAAAGCTGGCTTGCTGCAACTAAACTCCACATTACCTTCTTGATACAAGTGCATGTATGATAGGATCTGATGTATGTCTTGCGGAGTACCTTTGTACTCATGTTGCTTTATTTATGTTTTTGCAGCGGAGACTTCGGTCTTACTAGTTTACATGGACTTCGACAAGTAGCTTGTACCTCAGCTACGATCTTGATCGGATGTTGTAGATAGTCGGGCTCTTCAGCCTTTTTCATTTATAGTTGTCTGTACTCAGACATGTAATGCTTCCGCTTATTGCTTCTATGCTCTGAATGATGGGTCATGTGACCCTTGCTTGTACTTAATGCTATGTGGCTCTTTTGGGCCTTTATCTATATGAGTTTGCGTTATGTTGTGATGCCATGTTGTACCTCACATACCTGCATGTTATGCGTACGTGTGACGTGTATTGCTATGTGTGGGATCTGACAATCTAGTTGTTTGTCCTTGGCAGCCTCTCTTATGGGGAAATGTAGTCTAGTGCTTCCTTGAGCCATAGTAGTCCGCTACAGCCTGGTTCACCGGAGTCCTGCTAGCCCAGCACTACTGCTCAGAACACTTGACTGGCCGGCATGTGTTCCACTTCTTTCCTGTGTCTCTCCCTTCGGGGAAATGTCACGCGGTGACTTCCGGAGTCCTTCCTAGCCTGCTACAGCCCGGGTTCCCCGGAGTCCTGTTAACCCAGTGCTACAGCCCGGATTCATATGCTGTTGACCGACATGCTCGATGTGATTCATGTATGCCTGTCCCCATAGGTTAGCACCGCTTTGGGTTCACGACTAGCCATGTCGGTCCGGGTTCTTTGTCATATGGATGCTAGCGACACTATGATATACGTGAGCCAAAAGGCGCAAACGGTCCCGGGCCAGGTAAGGTGGCACCCGTGGGAATACCGTGCATGAGGCCGCAAAGTGATATGATGTGTTACATGCTAGATCGGTGTGACTTAGGATCGGGGTCCCGACACAGCTTCACGGCCAGCAACTCACACAACGTGCAGGTGGTGCCATTGGTGTCTCCGGCAGCGGCGGTATTGGTGTCTCCGGCGGCGGCGGTATTGGTGTCTACGGCGGCGGCGCCATTGGTGTCTCCAGCGGCGGCGATATTGGTGTCTCCGACGCCGGCATTGGAGCTTAATGCACCCGGGTGTACACCGGCCGGCACCTCACCAGCAAGTGGCCCCTCCGTCAGTTGCACGCCCGCCGTTGGCGGTGCCTCGACATTAGCCGAGCTCGACGGCATCACGGTAACTAAGCCACTCGGTTGAGGACTTCATCTCCTTGCCTTTGACTGGGCATCCCTGACGCCCTACATGTTTTCGCAGGGCGCCGCCAACGTTCCTTGCACTCTCCTGCACTTCGTGGGCGGCGAGTTGGTCGATGTCGCCAAGGGCAGAATCATTCAACCGGGCAACCCCGTGTTCTACGGTAATCCGATGCCACCCACAATGTATAGTGTTGAAGTGGTTCGGGTGCTACCTGGCTGCGACGAGCTGTTACCTCCGATTCGACCCGCTGGGGCCGACGAAGAAGATGAGATGACCCTCAGCGCCTGCATAAGCTGGCCCCTGCTTTGGCCGAAGAGCCAAATTCGTTTGGGGGCAGGGGACACCACCACGCAGACAAGACCGCCAGTCGTGCCGACGCCAAGCCATGGCAAGAACGCCGCAAAGCTACCGGACATGCCGGACATCCCTATGGCACAGGATCCGGACATGGATATGGCACAGGATCCAGACGACGACGACAACGACGATGGTACATTTACCAACGTTGATAAGTACTTTGCCGAACATGGGTACGGTGACGAGTTCTGCGGGCCTCCTTCTCAAGAACCCAAACAAGACGACCACGATCTAGCTGGTACGACGGAGAAACCCAATTGCAACAGGCGTCATCTGGCGTTCAGTTCTCAGGAGACGCCTCTAGCTGCCGCCTTCACCGAGCCTTAGATAGCGGAGGTGCAAAATATTATCAGCCCCAACACGCTCAAGAAGGCGGTCTGTGAGCAGAACTCGGTCCAATTACAGCAGATCAAGAAGAAGGGCCGGAAACGACCGACTAAAAAGGACGCCGGTGCGAGCCAGCCGGCACCGAGTACGATCCGTGCTTAGGACGGGCCACCTTCACCTAAGGATATCTCGAGGGTGCATGTGGCGGGTAGGGCGATGCTACCGGCAAATATGCTCAGTGCTGCAACCGGTGTTATGCGGAGTCTGCACGACAATGTTCTTTCTTTGGAGAAGCGGCGTCTCAGAAAGAATGATGTGGCATACCCGGTTTTCGTGGCCAAGGTGCCAGAGGGCAAGGGCTTTGTGGATGGCGCCATCGGGGGTACGATCGTCCTGCGGTTTGATGACATCTTTGCTATGTTCAACCTTCATCCGCCGCACTACACCTTCGTTCGGCTGTTTTCACTAAGTATGGAGATGCGGATCATTAGAGACCAGACGCCGGACATCGTGATCGTCGACCCCTTCTACATGCGTGCCAAGCTCTTGAACAGCGCTGGGGACCGCCAAGTCGCGACTTCACACCTCGAAGACGTCATTCTGGCAAACCCAGATAAGGATAACTTCCTTGTGCCTTACTTTCCCGAGTAAGTCATCCCTTAACCGCCCCGTAACATATGATTTCTTAGATTTCGATCGTTCTTTTTTTTCTAACATTCTGTGTTCTGTGCAGTGACATACATTGCACACTCATCCTCTTAAGCCCGAAATATTCCATGGCCACGTATTTCGACGTGAACCGTAACTCCAAGATAGACTTCACAAATATCAAGAAAGTTCTTGATGATGTTCTCCCTGGCTACGCCAAATCTGGAGGCACCTTCATCAGGGCAGTTCGTAAGTATGGCAAGCACGTGTTCGCCCACAATACGACGTTCTGCTGCGTCAAGCAGCCACCTGGCGGTCAGAAGGATGCCTACTACGCCCTCCATCACATGCGGGCGATCGTAAGGGACCATCATCACCTTCTGCTACCAAATAATCTCAAAGATTGGGCCGCGAGCGTGTCGGCAATCCAGGACGCGAACATCAGACAAGAATTCTTTCGCATCCAGTCGGAGTTTGCGAACATCATCCATCAAGATGTCCTTCATACCTCGGGGCAGTTCTTCCTCAGATATCAACCGTCCAACATTGAGATAGACGGAATGCTACAAATGCAGGCTGACAACGCCCGCGATTTCATGACCATCACGACAGACGGCGGCTTCATCCACGCTCCTGTCCATGAGTCGAGTCGAAAGTAGTGATGTGTAGTTCTGAAACATTGATTGGCTCATGTTGTAATTAAACTTTAATGAATTGTATGTCTCTTTGGTTTGGACAGTCGTTCAACTTAGATGTAATCGATGCTATTTATTAGTAGGAGCATGAATCGTGCTATTAATGTCTTGCTTTTCTCTTCCGATCCTTTTGTTGCATACTTAGATATTGCTTATGTATGTATTGTCTATTGTTTGGCTTGTGCATAGAGATGCCGTTGTCAGCGTTCTGGGAACGGGGGTCCCCAGACTTGCCTGCCTGCGGCCTGCGGCGTGGCTCAAAGGGGGGCCCAGTGCGGCCCATCTTCACCAACACAAACCCAAGACCCTCGCGAGGGGCCAAGCCTCGCGGGGCAGACGATGCGGAGCTTCCTCATGCGCGGCCTCGTCAGGCTGGCTCATGAGGATTATTTGGTTGAAGTCCGCGCAGTGTCGAGGATTATTTGGTTCCAGCCCGCGCAGTGTCCTCCCTTCCTCTTTGGTGCAAAGGGGGCAAGCGCAGCCGCAGAGTACCGAGGCATCAAGCAAAGGTTGCCATTTCGGTGCAACGATAACAAAACCAGGAGGACTATGAGACGGAGGTCACCGTGGAGCCCAAGACGGCGTCATCACCAGAGCTTTGCGCAGGCGAAGACTACTTTTGTCAGGATAGCTAGTACCAGCTGTCCTCCTTTAAATTAGCCCGCCATTGTTGGCTCCCTTCCCACTCGATATTTGGGAAGAGGACCAGGGCCTCTATAAATAGGACCAGCCACCCACGGGGCTGAGAGAGCGGGAAAGGTTAGGAAGAAAAGAGAGGGATCGAAGGATAGAGAAGATCAGGTAGAGAGAGGCAGAGAGAGAGAAGGGTGACTGAACTCCTCCCAGCAGTTCATCGCCCCAGCCAAGAACAGATCCTCGGGAGGTTGTTCTTCCTTGTATTGTTCATCATCCATCAGCCCAAGTGACAATCCACCACACCGCACACTGGAGTAGGGTATTACACCACAACGGTGGCAGAACCAGTATAAACCCTGTGTCTCTTGTGTTGTTCTTTCCATAGTTTAGATCCTAGCAAGGCACCCCAGTGAAGGTAGGTCAGAGGCGAAATCTCCGCGCGCACCCAAGTGTTTGAACCTCAAGGGTCTGCCGGAACCCGAAATCCGACATTTGGCGTGCCAGGTAGGGGTGCGTCGGGATTCGTCTTCCACCACCCCATTCTCCTCTGACCATCATGCCCATGTCTGACGCTCGTCGGGCCCGTGCCGAGCGCTGGGCCGCGCTCGCTTCCCGCATCGCCCAGACGGCCCCTATCGGCGGGCCTCCTCGCCGTTCCCCGTCGCCTGCCGTCAGCGCCGCCACTGGCCCGGCGGGGGACGAGCAGCAAGCATCGTCCCAGCATCCGTCCGTGCGGCAAGACGGCCGCACCGCAACTCCCTCGTTCACCCCAGCTGGTTCTTCGTCTCGCGCGCTCCACGCGCCCATGGAGGCTCGGGCTGCACTCATCGCAGCGAACGAGCTCCTGCGCTAACGTCCCGTTGACGACGTCTACGAAGAATGGCTCGACCGCGTCGCCGAGCTCGTTCGCGCCGCAGGGGCTCTCCTGCGCCGTCCGTTCCGCTGCACCGCACCCCGCCCCGCACGGGTAATGAAGCTCTGGCAGCGCCCCGGCCGCCTCCTCCTCAGGAAGGCGCCATGGCTCCAAGGCGCGTGGCCCCTGGGCGGAACCCGCTCCGTCATGCGCCAGCGCAGCAAGAGCAGAGCTATCAAGAAGTCCCTCGCTCGCAAGAAGCTACCCGGGCGCTCCCTGCTCCAGCACGTCGCGACCATGCTCCTGCTCCCGCATGTCAAGACCCCGCGCTGCTCCCAGCTGCAGCGCGAGGGGACATGCAAGACCAAGCTCCCCGTCATCCAAGGCTTCCCGTGGCCATAGCAGGCTGCCGCGCCTTCACCGCCGAGCTACGCAGCGTCGCATGGCCCGGCAAGTTCAAGCCAGACTTGCCTCCTCGCTACGACGGCACGGCTGACCCTGCGGAGTTCCTCCAGCTCTACGAGCTAGGCATCGAAGCTGCCAACGGAGATGAGAAGGTCATGGCAAACTGGTTCCCCATGGCACTCAAGGACGGGGCCCGCATCTGGCTCCTGACCCTGGCTCCAGGCACAATCTCCTCCTGGGACGAGATGCGCACCCGCTTCATCGCCAACTTCAAGGCGCTCGCGACCGGCCACCCGCCGTGAGTGACATGCGCTGCATCAAGCAACAGCCCGGGGAGACCCTGCAGAAGTACATCCAGCACTTCAATAACGCGCACCTCAAGATTCCCAAGGTGACTGAGGAGGCCATCATCTCGGCCTTCTCCGACGGCGTGCGCGACGTCAAGATGAAGGAGGAGCTGGCGATGCATGATGACCTGTGCACTTCCTTGGAACAATTCAACCTGGCAACC
Organism: Triticum urartu; assembly: GCF_003073215.2. Classification (NCBI taxonomy): domain Eukaryota; kingdom Viridiplantae; phylum Streptophyta; class Magnoliopsida; order Poales; family Poaceae; genus Triticum; species Triticum urartu. Next base: position 147,493,541 of record NC_053027.1, on the reverse strand, counting down.
AAGTGCACCAGGGCCGAGGAAGGGCGTCTCTCCCTCCTCGAGCTGCCTGCCGTAGACCCAGAAGAGAAGAAGCCCAAGGCGCAAGGGGGCTGCCATGCTCGCGGCAGAACCAGACACCAAGCGGGGCGGAGATCAGCCCGAACCTTCCAAGGGCAGCCGGTACTGTGTGTACCACGACCTCCACACCCACAACACCAACGAATGTCAAGAGCTCCGAGCCGTGCGAGAAGGAAGGATCGGCCGTCGCCCTGACCGCAGTGACCGGGTCTGCGGCCGAGGAGGAGGAAGGAACGCAGGACGCTGGGAAGACCGTGGCCCGCGCCAAAGGTGGCGCGATCAACCTCGCGAGGATCGCTGGCAAGACCCGCCTTGCGAGGGAGGCTGGAGGGATCAGCCTCGCGAGGGAGACTAGAGGGATCAGCCTCGCGAGGATCGCCCGCAAGGCAACGCAGGCCTCCCACCGCTGCCGCCGCAGCCAAGGAGAAACGAGGACCGCCACCAGGACGAGGGGGCTGGGGGCTTCTAGGAGCCACGCGCAATCGCCTGCATCCTGGTCGGGGCACAAGCCCCAGCCTCTCAGCGCATCTTCAAGAAGTTCGCCCGTGAAGTGAACGCAGTCCTCCCCAGGCTCGAAGCCACGCGCCCTCTCAGGTGGTCGGCGTGCGCCATCACGTTCAGCTCAGCAGATCAGCTCAAGTGTGCGGCTACAGCCGGAGTCCTCCCGATGCTTTGTTCCCCAATCATCAGCAACGTGGTGGTCACCAAGACCCTCATCGATGGCGGGGCAGGGCTCAACGTCCTGTCCGTGGAAACATTCAACAACCTCCAAGTGCCCTACAGCCAGTTTCAGCCAACCAAGCCTTTCTCCGGTATCACCGACGGCTTCACAGTCCCGATTGGGCAGGTCCGCCTCCCTGTCACCTTCGGGGCATGCGACAACTACCGCACCGAGCTCACCGACTTCGACGTCGCTCACATTCGCCTGCCGTACAACGCCATCCTTGGGTACCCAGCGCTGGCCAAGTTCATGGCCGTAACTCACCACAGCTACAACGTCCTCAAGATGCCAGGAAGCGGCGGAGTCATCACGGTGCCCTGTGAAGAGAAGGACGCGGTGTGTTCCCTCGAACGAGCCTTTCAGGCCGCGTCACTGGAAGACCCGGATCGTGGAAATAGTAGGCCTCCCGAGACCGCCCCTAAGAAGAAGAAGACATCGTCTGGCCCGACCACTCAGGAGGCAGGCCCCTCTGGGCTCGCGCCTGCCCAGGGGGAACCTCCTTCCATCGCATAGGAAAGCGCGCCCGGCGCCCTCCTCAGGCAGGGCTTGGGGGCTCTCCCCTGGAGGGCCACCGACCTAGCCAGGGTCACGAGGGAGGCGCTTGGGCACCACATGGAGGCGTGTTTCGAAGCACGTTTCCCTCAAGAAGGAACAAAGCAAGGAGACCCAGACCCTTAGGAGTTCGTCGACAAGGCCATTCAGGAGCTACAGGAGTCAAGAGTCATGAAAGGCGACCGCCGCCTACCAGCAGTGGCTCCCCATCCAGGCGAGGATGGTGGGCTGCGTGTCTCCATCGACATACCAGGGCTCAACCGAGTCGCCTCTCTGGAGCGCCTCTGGCCCTCGCGAGTGGGGCGCTGCGGAGGCCCACCCCACAGCTATGTTCGCATGCCTTACGGCTTGCCGAACACGGCTGACACGTACCAGCGCCTCATGAGGGGCATCACGGAGGCACGAGAGGCCAGGCGTTCCGCAGCCCTGGCAGGGATGGATATGGCCCGTGAGGAGTCGCCAGCGCCTCCAGAGCCTCCTGAGGCCCCTGGGCCTGGGGGCTCGTGAGGATCGGCTTCCGCAGCCTGCCAAGCCTGCTACATCAACGCTCCTTCGTCCTCAACATCATCAGGTGACATCTTTCGAGTTTTATTTCCAGCTAGGAGCGCCCCCCAGGGCTGCATTATTCCCAGGCCACGTGGGTCCGTCCCTGCGGCATGTATCCCTTTTTTATTCCATGTTGTTAGCTTACCTTGTTGGGGGCGCCCCTCGGGCTGCATGATCCCCAAGCCGCATGCTTGATTATTTGCGTCTATTTCCGATTATGCGTTAGACCCACCATGCTTGATTATTTGATGCCGGTCCACGGCACCTCTTCTTCTCCATGCCGACCACTTGCATGTTAAAGGGGGGGGAGGTACCTGAGCATCGCGACTCAGGGCTCTTACTGGCTCTCCAGCCCTCACCCTCTGGCCTTGTCCATGGCATCGCGACCTGGCATACCAGCAATGGCTGAGACCAGCTCGAGGACCGGGACCCGAGGACGTAGAGTGCCGACATCTAACCAAATTTGCAGGGACACATCACAAGATAAGGCCCAGTGCCAGGCGCAACCCGCCTAGAGGTAGGGCCCCGTGAGTCCCGCGCTGGCTCACGGGTGCCCAGATACACCTCGCCAGGCCCTACCATGCCAGCCACGTGTCAGGGTGGGGCTGTACACGCCCCGGGGACTCCTCCCGGAGGGGGGCCCCTCCCACGTACCAGTGGAAGCACCATGCTCCGTGCTGGCTGACGACACTGCCGAGGAGCGGCTATGCCCGTACACATACGGTAGCGCTATGCTCCGTGCTGGTGATAAACAACTGAGGGTGGCCCCCGGGCCGCACCAACCTCAGGGAGCCCAGACCTCAGTGTCTAGCCTCATCGTAACGCCTCCCCTCGGGAGTGCCGTGTGAGGGGGCTGGGCACGGGGGCTGCGCCAGGGTCACACCCAGACGCACGCTACCCAGCCAGGTCCCCCCAGGCCTAGTTCGTCGCGCGTCTCTTCCCGAGCGGATCCAAGGTACGAAGGCCGTTTGAGCGTCAAGGGGGACTCCTGAGCATCGCGACTCAGGAGCCTAACTGGTCACGTAGCCCCTCACTCCGTGGCCCCGTCCTGGTTTCCGGTCGGGACCAACGCTAGGAGAGGCACGCGCGCGGCCGGGCTCTGCAGACATAGAACAGTAGATCCACCCGCATCACACCTCCCTACTTGCTGTTCGTGCGCCAAGGGGGACTCCTGAGCATCGCGACTCAGGAGCCTAACTTGTCACGTGGCCCCTCACTCCTTTGCCCGGTCCTGGTTTCCGGTCGGGACCAACGCTGCGTGAGGCATGCGCGGGGCCGGGCTCTGCGGGCATAGAACATAAGCAAGTAGGAAGGAAAGGAGCAAATTTCAAGAAGTTCAAAAGCAAATATTATAGTCCACACTGTTATCTCGATGCCAAACGCAAGTTTAAACGCCTCCCCGAGGCATGATACATGTGCAGGAATTAAAGGCAGGACAGGAGCCGCGACAGAGTCACTTGTCGGCGATGGAGCAGCGCGGATTGGGTACGCCTCACGGAGCGGTGGGGTCGGAAGCGCCTTGCTTCGGCTTGGTGCTGAAGGCCCGGAACCTCCCCAGCAGGGCCTCTGCGCGACCCTTCACGGCCTCGGACGCGGCAGCGGCACGCTCGCCGCTCACTGGCTCCAGCAGGCTATCGAGGTCGACACCGGGATCGCGAAGGTAGATGTGGGTGAGGACCCGCGTCATTGCTGCAGAAGACAGGACATGCGCCTCGGCCTCGGCCGCGGGGCCAAGGCCAAGGGCGACATCTTCAAGAGCATGAACCAGGAAGGGAAGCAGCTTGGCGGGGCCATCCTCGGCGCCAGTCAGTGGGCTCTCCAGGCCGCTGTCGTAAAGCGTCCTCAGTGAGGAGCGATCCCTCGCCTCCATCTCCGCGAAGGCCACGCGGTCCTCGGCAAGAACCAGGGCCTCGTCGTCCAGCTTGGCCTTCCTCGCCCCCAACTCCTGCTCCAGCGCGCCTAGGTGGGCGCGGTGTTTCTTGAACTTGACCTCCCTCTCCTTGAGACCGGCCTTGCTAGCCTTCACGCCTTCTTCCTGCTCTTGGCGAAGGCGGACCTCGTTCGCGAGCTGGTCCCGCAGATCTTGCAGTTCACCCTCCAGCGCCTTGCAACGTCCACGGACGTCGACCACCTCCCCCAGGGCTGCGTCCTGAGCAGCCTTCGCCTCAAGGACAACCTACTTCTCCTCGTTGCCTGCCATCGAGGCCTGGAACAGCACCGCCCGAATCGAAGCGTCGGAGCGAACCCATCCTAAAGCCAGCTCCAAGCGCCCGGCCACCAAGTGGGGGTCGGTGCCTAGAAGATCATGACGCAGTCGGTCCAGCTCAGCAACAGCACAATCCAGAACGGCAGAAGGAGTCGGAGAGACAGCAGCTGGTGGAGTAGGAGGAGAAGACGGCAGCGCGGCCACAGCATCCTGAGGCGGAGTCTGCCGCGCCCCGACAGCGGAAGTGGCGGCGGCAGGCAAGAGCACCTCGGGAGCCACTTGGGCTGTGGGGGCTGAGCTCGCCCCAGCCGGCTCAGCCAGGCCTCGCGAGGACGACCGGTCAGGAGAAGCCTGTGCGTCGCGGTCACCCTCCTTCGCAGGCAGAGGCGCTGCCACGGGTGGAACCTCGGGAGCCCCCTTCGGCTTCTTCGCTGCGGGCGCCAGCCTATCCAAGAAATGCGGACGTCAAGCCTCAGAAGCAGAGCAAGAAATAAAGACAAGAATCGAATACTTACGGGTCGTCGCCAGTGAGCTCAAGCGGCCTCCGGCCAAATTTGAAGCCTGAAAGCCGGCTAGAAGTGTCAACCTCGGGAAGCTTGGAGGTGGAAGGTGCGTCTGCGGTCCGCCTCGGGGCCGGGGCAGAACCGCGGGAGATGAGCCCGGTCCTGTCCTTCTTCAGGATCGGGGGTGAGCTCCTGCCGTCCTGCTCGTCGTTGTCCTCGTCATCGTCTTCGTCGTCATCCTCGTCTTCATCGCTCGGAGAGATGCGGAGAATGCGGGACTTGCGCCGGGGGAGGGGAGCCCTCGACTCTCCGTCAGTCGCCTCGGAGTCAGGCCCTTTTCCCCGCTCCCCTCCATCCTCCTCTTCGCTAGAGTCGTCGGAGGGCACGTCCACTGGTTCCTCGGGAGTTTCCATGGGCACGGGCCCATCCCCGTTAAAGACGGGCATGGCCTCCACTACCTGCTCCCAGTCGTCGCGGAGGAACAAGGGCGTAGGAGCGCTCGCCAACCTCGCCACATCGCCCCCGACCAAACATTGGAGGACAGCAGCTAGATCTCCGTCGGCTAAGGCCGCGGGGCTCGGGCGGGGCCTCCACATCGGAAGTGAGTACTGCTGAAGCGGAGCCAGCTGGTGCTCCAGGAATTCCCTCAGCAGCGACGCGCCGGTCAGCTTCACCGCCGCCATGTTGGCCGGCCTCAGATCCGCGTCCATCTTCTCCAACATCAGCTTCGCGCGGGGGTCCGTGAGCTCCGCTCGACCCCAATCGCTGGAGCTCGTGGGCTGCTCCGTGGGCAAGATCAGCCGAGGGTGGATGCACCCAGCATCCACCAAGACCCACTTGCTCCTGAAGCCCTCAATCCTTTTCCCGGGGTTCAAAATGGCAATGGCACCACCGTACGCGACGAAGCTCGTGCACGCGGAAGCAGTACCACGAGAGGTCCGGAGGTAGAAGTAGTGGCGCAACAAGGCCACTGAGGGCTGCACCCCTACGTGAGCCTCGCAGTAATAGGCGAAGATTGCCAGGAGAAGGACGGAGTTGGGGTGGAGATGCAGGGCTTGTAGCTTATAGTGGCGGAGGACAGAGAAGAAGAACACGGAGAAGGGAGGCACCAGGCCAGCAGCAATGGCACTTACGAAGAGCGGATAGAAGGTGCTCCCTTGACCCTCAGGGGTGGCGGAGCCAGCTTTAAACACCTTCGCCCCGTTGATGCCCCGCGCCGTTGCCATCCAGCACAACCGGGCGAGGCTCGCCTCCGACACGTTCGGCAGGTCCAGGGCAGACGAGTACCAAGCCACGGCCGGGGGCTGACGAGGCGCCATGGCTTCCTAGGTCACACGGTTGGAGTGGATCTGGAAATTTTGGAGGAAGGAAGGAGAGGCGCAAGAAAGGGGATCTGAACAGCAACCGGGGAAAGCAAGAAGCAAAGCCTAGGTGGATGCCGCTCCTTTATCAACTCACGCGGTTGCTAGGGCGCCCACGTCCAATCAACCGCCATGCGGAGCCCAAGGCCGCAGGCTGTTAGGGCCCGCAGCACTTCGCTCTTGCCCTTCCGCCTCCCTGGATGGCCAAGTCCGGGTGCGCCTTGGGCCCGGGGGCTACTGTCGGCGTTCTGAGAACGGGGGTCCCCAGACTTGCCTGCCTGCGGCCTGCGGCGTGGCTCAAAGGGGGGCCCAGCGTGGCCCATCTTCACCAACACAAACCCAAGACCCTCGCGAGGGGCCAAGCCTCGCGGGGCGGACGACGTGGAGCTTTCTCAGGCGCGGCCTCGTCAGGATGGCTCACGAGGAGGCAAAGAGATCAAGGCGGGGTACCTCACGAGGTGCCCGTGACACAAGCCATGACGACCGGGGGCGCCAGGCGGGTGCCAGTCCGCACAGTGTCCTCCCTTCCTCTTTGGTGCAAAGGGGGCAAGCGCAGCCGCGGAGTGCCGAGGCATTAGGCAAAGGTTGCCATTTTGGTGCAACGAGACCAAGACCAGGAGGACTACGAGATGGAGGTCACCATGGAGCCCAAGACGGCGTCATCACCAGAGCTTTGCGTAGGCGAAGACTACTTTTGTCAGGATAGCTAGTACCAGCTGTCCCACTCAAATTAGCCCGCCATTGTTTGCTCCCTTCCCGCTCGATATTTGGGAAGAGGACCAGGGCCTCTATAAATAGGACCAGCCACCCACGGGGCTGAGAGAGCGGGAAAGGTTAGGAAGAAAAGAGAGGGATCGAAGGATAGAGAAGATCAAGTAGAGAGAGGCAGAGAGAGAGAAGGGTGACTGAGCTCCTCCCAGCAGTTCATCGCCCCAGCCAAGAACAGATCCTCACGAGGCTATTCTTCCTTGTATTGTTCATCATCCATCAGCCCAAGAGTCAATCCACCACACCACACACTGGAGTAGGGTATTACACCGCAACGGTGGCCCGAACCAGTATAAACCCTGTGTCTCTTGTGTTGTTCTTTCCATAGTTTAGATCCTACCAAGGCGGAGGAGTGCAGGTAGGTAGGAGGCGAAATCTCCGCGCGCACCCCAGTGTTCAAACCTCAAGGGTCTGCCGGAACCCAAAATCCGACAGCCGTCGTATGTCGTGTACAAGGGTAAAGTTCCCGGAGTCTATGACGACTGGGAGGAGTGTCAGAGACAGGTTCACCGTTTCAGCGGTAACAGTTACAAAGGGTACACCACTAGGGTGGAGGCAGAATCTAGATATGCCCGCTATCTAGCGGGAGAGAGGAGGGAGCGTTGGAGGAACCAGATGAAGACCATTTTGATCACGATGATGCTCATCGTGATGACCGCAGCTCTCTTCTATGTGATGGTAGTTTAGATGATTGATATCGACTTGTATTGTGAAGACAAACTCGGTACTCGCGGTCTCGAGACTTGTAATGTTTTATCTTTGTTCGGTCTTTTGAATTCGGAGACTAATATGATCAATTGTATTCGGATACTAATCTTCTATTATATTCGATGAATCTGCTATTGTTGTGTGCTACTGTCTATATTCTGTCAAATAATATATTTTGTAACCTGCACAAAAATCAGAAAAGTAAAAAAAACCAAATATTCATACTAATGGTGCATCACCACAATGTGCGCCGTTAGTATGCCAAAGGATACTAATGGCGCATCAATACTGTCGGAGTAAATAGCCATGGGTAGCCTAGCCGGCTTCCCCTGGCCCTTCTGAAAAAATTACGAGCCCGTCCGACTCTCAAGAATCCAAGACATGGGGCCGCCTTCCCCTTGCTGGCTGTCACCCAGGCCAGCTTTCGGAAGGCGGCCCAACTTTAGCCCTTATGAAGAAAGCCATGGGAGGGCCGACTTCGAGAAGCCGGCCGCGAGGAGGCCGACTCCAAGAAGCCGGCTCCCATAAAGCGGTCGAGACCGTACCCTCAAAGTTTGCATCCACCTAGCGGCGATGAGACGGGGCGTGGCTACAGCAAAGCCTGCCACCCCCGAATCCCGGAGCACGCCTGGCACAGTGCGCCGTACGGAGTGGGCATGACCCGTACGGCGCGGCACTGTTGCCATGTTGACCCTGATGTCACCCACGACGGGCCGCCAGCGCGGCCCACGGGCGGTGGGCCCCGTCGGGCAGAGAGACGCCCGAAGGCGGCCAGGCCTCCCCCAGTCGGCCCGAGATGGGGCCGGCTCCCCGCAGCCGGCTCGCTTCCCCCCTCGATGGAGACGCCCCATTAAGGAGACAAGACGCGGTAAGGCTACAGCGATCGCCCGCCGGACGGCGGCACTGTAGCCACGCTTACCTCGGCGAAGCCCTCGTCATTAGGTTGAGGCAACAGTAACCAGCCACCGACAAGACCCTTGGCAGTGGGGCCTGCCTGTTGCCAAGGAGTTGGCAGCCGGTGGGACCCACCAGCCGGCGGGCCCCAGCAGTCGGCGCAGAAGCCGGCGAGCGCAGTCACAGATGGCTGGGCCCCGCGCCCAGTCGGATTACCATTGTACCCCCGGGGGGTAGGCCTATATAAACCCCCCGGGGCACCCATGCAAAGGGTTGGACCCCCAGCTAGTTTTAGACACCACACAAGGAGAAGAAGCAACCTAGCCGTGCCCTTCTTCCTCCTCCCACCGAATAGCTCATGCAGCATTGTGTAGCCGTGCCCGCGCGGGAAGCCCTCCCCCGCGCCGAGATCACGGCGCGACGTCCCGGACACCGACTACGAGCAACGCCCGCGCGCGGCGCGAGAAAGAGCCGGCGGCCAGCCGAAGCCAGACCTGAATCTCCATCGAGCGAGACGCGGACGGCCATCCCCGAGCCATGGAATGGCGGGGCAACCCGCCTCCGCCTCGACCCCGTGGAGAGAGATATCCCACCCCGCCGCCAGTGACGCACCCGACTCTCAACGGCCGACTTGGTCGCCGCGAAGGAGTCGGCAAGAACGACGCCCGCCATCGGATCAACATCCTGGCGTGATCCCTGGCGCTGAAGAAGAAGACGATGTCGGCCCGCCTTGTTTCGGCCCCCGCATCCGTGACAAGCCTTTCCCCAAAGGGTTCTCGCTCCCAAGAGACACGCCCAAGTACAACGGCTCCGTGAAGCCGGAAGATTGGTTGATCGACTACTCCACGGCGGTCAGCATAGCCAACGGCAACCGGCGCGTTGCCGTGAAGTATGTGCCCCTCATGTTGCAAGGCACGGCGCAGACCTGGCTCAACAGCCTCAAGCCTCTCAGCATCACCAGCTGGCTAGATTTCACCGAAACCTTCATCCGCAACTTCACCAGCACCTACAAGCGGCCCCCAAGCCCAGGCAGCTCTCCCACTCGCGACTACCTCACGCATTGGGCCGAGCTCCGCAATTCTTGCGAGGGGGTGCACGAGGTGCAAGCCATCGAATACTTCACTGCCGGGTGCCGAGAAGGTACCCTCCTCAAGCACAAGCTCCTCTGCAACGAGCCGAGTACCCTCGACGAGCTTCTGGACATAGTAGACAAATACGCCACCGGCGACTCTTTGATGAAGACCGAGCTCCGGGTAGACGCGTCCGGGAAAGTACTCAACCCGGCGCCCAAGACGCCGGCAGGGGATTCCGGCCGACGCCCACACCTGAACGACCACAAGCGCAAGGGCCCTGCGCTGCCTCCCGCCAGTCGGCAGGTGGCCACGGTCGAAGACGCGCTGCCTGAAGGGCGACCCGCGCCCAAGAAGCCCATGGGCGGCCGGCCGGTTGGCATCCAGCTTTCTCTTACGAGCAAACTCTCTACGCCCCGTGCAAATTCCATAGCGGCGCGAAGCCGTCCAACCACACAACCCAGAAGTGCCATTGGCTCACCCGAATCTCTAAAGGCGAGGGGCTCGCGCCGCCTCCGCCTGCCGGCCCGCCGCCTCCGGCCGCTCGGCCCGCAGTCGGAGCCGTGCACGACGAATTCCCCGACGAGCAAGCAACCTACATCGTCTTTACAAGCCAGCTCGAAGACCGGCGCGGCAAACGCCGAGAGCACCAGGAAGTCAGCGTGGTCGCTGCCAACCCCGCCGGACACATGCATTGGTCAGAAAAGCCCATCAGCTGGAGCCGGGCCGACCATCCAGAGGCGATGCCGTCTCCCAGCTCTTATGCGTTGGTCCTGGAAGCCACCCTCGCGACGGACAGACGCGCTGCCCGCTTCTCCCGCGTGCTGATAGACGGCAGGAGCAACATCAACATCCTGTACCATGACACCCTGGAGAAGCTAAATGTCAAGACGAAGCAGCTCATGCCTACTCGGACAGTGTTTCATGACATCGTACCCGGTTTTTCCTGCGCCCCCATTGGCAAGATCAAGATTGATGTACTCTTTGGGGAGAAGGAGCATTTCCGCCGAGAAGCAATCTGGTTTGAAGTGGTGGACCTGGAGAGCCCCTACCACGCGTAGCTTGGCCGACCCGCCTTGGCCAGGTTCATGGCAGTTCCCCACTATGCATACCTCAAGATGAAGATACCAAGTTCCAACGGCGTCATCACCGTAGCCGACGATTATAAGAAGTCTTCCGAGTGCGCTGCCGCCAGCAGCCGGCTGGCCGAGTCCCTTGTGATTGCCGAAGAGAAGAAGATGTTGGACCGGGTCGTGGCCATGGCCAGCAAGCAGCCGAACCAGTCCCCTGACCCCAAGGAGTATGATGCCCAAGGATCTTTCCACCCGGCCAAAGAAACCAAGAAGATACCCCTTGACCCCGAGCACCCCGAGAGGTTTGCCGTCATCGGGGCAAGCCTGAACAGCACATAGGAAGGCGAGCTCGCCGATTTCCTCCGTGAGAATCGGGACATCTTTGCATGGTCCCCCAAGGACATGTCGGGTGTTCCGAAGGAATTCGCCGAGCACAAACTACACGTCCGAAAAGATGCGAAACCAGTCAAGCAGCCCCTCCGCCGACTATCAGAAGAAAAGAGAAGGATTGTAGGGGAGGAGATAGCCCGGCTTCTGGCAGCCGGCTTCATTATGGAAGTATTCTTTCCAGAGTGGCTTGCCAACCCGGTCCTCGTGTTAAAGAAGAACAACAAGTGGAGCATGTGTATAGACTACACAAGCCTCAACAAGGCCTGCCCTAAAGATCCCTTTGCCCTGCCGAGGATTGACCACGTGATAGACTCCACGGCCGGATGCGAGCTGTTGAGTTTCTTGGATGCTTACTCAGGATATCACCAGATAAAGCAAGATCCGGACGACCGCCTGAAGACCACCTTCATCACGCCATTTGGAGCCTTCTGCTACCTGACTATGACATTTGGCTTGAGAAATGCCGGTGCTACTTTTCAGTGTTGCATGCAGAAGTGCCTCCTCAAGCAACTCAGCAGAAACGCTCACCTCTACGTGGACGACATTGTGGTGAAGACGGAGAAGCGCGGCACCTTGCTGGAAGACCTCAAAGAAACATTTGAGAACCTACGCCGGTTCCAAATCAAGCTCAACCCCGAGAAATGCGTGTTCAGAGTGCCAGCCGGCTAGCTCCTAGGCTTCCTGGTCTCCGAACGCGGCATCGAATGCAACCCGGTGAAGATCAAGTCCATCGAGAGAATGGTGATCCCCACCAAGCTTTGAGACATCCAAAAGTTCACTCACTTCGAGTGGAACGACCAGGCCGACCAAGCTTTTCACGAGCTGAAGAAGATGCTGGCCACACCGCTCGTCCTAGCGGCGCCGACTGAGAAAGAGCCCATGCTCCTTTACATTGCCGCAACTAGCCGGGTGGTCAGCACCGTCATCGTGGTCCAACGCCCAGGAGAAGGCCAAGCCCAGCCGGTCCAGAGGTCGGTGTATTATTTGAGCGAGGTGCTATCCGCTTCAAAGCAGAACTACCCGCACTACCAGAAGATGTGTTACAGTGTGTACTTCACCGCCAAGAAGCTGAAGCCCTACTTTGAAGAGCATCCCGTCACGGTCGTATGCACCGCCCCGCTAGCTGAGATCATAGGCAGCCGGGACGCATCCGCCCGGGTGGCGAAATGGGCCATCGAGCTGGCCCCTTACACAATCTTCTACCAGCCCCGCACCGCCATCAAGTCCCAAGCACTGGCCGACTTCCTCGTCGACTGGGCCGAGACCCAGTACCTGCCGCCGGCTCCCGACTCCACCCATTGGCGCATGCACTTTGACGGGTCCAGGATGCGCACCGGCTTGGGAGCCGGCATTGTCCTTACCTCTCCCAAAGGCGAAAAGCTCAGATACACGCTGCAGATTCACTTTGCCGCCTCCAACAATGTAGCCGAGTACGAGGCACTCATACACGGGCTCTGGAGTGCCAAGGAACTCTGCATCCGCCGGATCCTATGTTATGGCGACTCAGACTTGGTGGTTCAGCAATCATCCGGCGACTGGGACGCCAAAGACGCAAATATGGCAAGCTACCGCTTCATGGTTCAACAACTCAGCGGATACTTTGAAGGATGCGAGTTCCTCCACGTACCGCGAGCCGACAACGAGCCAGCCGATGCCCTGGCTCGAATAGGCTCCACTCGGCAAGCAATACCAACCAGCGTCGCTCTACAACGCCTCCTCAAGCCGTCCATCAAGCCGTCCCCAGAGTCCGATTCCATCTTTGTACCGCCTGACCCCGACGCGGCCGGGTCCGGCTCGAAGAACCAAGCAGGCGACCCGGGACCTCAGTAGTCGGCCCGGGGACTTCGGCAACCGGCTCGGGGACTGCCACACCTGGCTCGGGGACTGCAGTAGCCGGCCCGGGGACTGCACCAACACAACAGCCGGCGGCCGACTCCAGCATTTCACCACCCAGCCCACCCAGCCTGGTGGCAGTAGCCACATTGGCAGTAGGAGAAGTCGCGGCTCCGTCATGGGCTCAGTCCATCCTCAACTTCCTAGTAAACCAAGATCTGCCGGTTGACGAAACAGAGGCAAGACAAGTCCAATGTCGAGCCGGAGCATACACAATCGTCAACAGAGAACTCGTCAAGCGCAGTGTCACTGGAGTCCTCCAACGATGCGTCGAGCAAGAGAAGGGCATTGCAATCCTCAGAGACATTCACCAAGGAGAATGCGGCAACCATGCGGCTTCAAGATCACTCGTCACCAAAGCTTTCCGCCATGGTTTCTTCTGGCCGACTGCTTTGGATGACGCCAAAGAATTAGTTAAATATTGCAAAGGGTGCCAACTCTTCAGCTCCAAGCAACACATGCCGGCTTCGGCACTCAAGACCATTCCCCTCACCTGGCCCTTCGCCGTTTGGGGACTGGACATGGTGAGCCCATTCAATACGGCGCGCGGCGGCATGACGCATTTGCTCGTCGCCGTGGAAAAATTCACCAAGTGGATTGAGGCAAAGCCAATCAAGAAGCTGAATGGGCCGACTGCTGTGACATTCATCGCAGACATAACAACTCGGTACGGCGTGCCACACAGCATCATCACTGACAATGGCACGAATTTTGCCAAAGGATCCTTGGCACGTTTCTGCGCAGCCCAAGGTATCCGGCTGGACTTAGCGTCCGTTGCCCACCGGTAGTCAAACAGCCAGGTCGAGCAAGCCAACGGCCTCATCCTCTCCGGCATCAAGCCTCGACTGGTCGTACCACTGGAGCGTTCAGCTGGATGTTGGCTCGATGAGCTGCCGGCTGTCCTCTGGAGTCTGCGCACTACCCCAAACAAGTCAACCGGCTTCACTCCTTTCTTCCTCGTGTACGGTGCCGAGGCGATCATCCCAACCGACATCGAGTTCGACTCGCCCCGGGTAACCATGTACATGGAGGCGGAGGCCAAGGAAGCACGAGAAGACGGCGTCGACCTGCTGGGAGAAGGCCGGCTGTTAGCCCTCAGCCGGTCTGCCATCTACCAGCAGGGTCTGCGCCGCTACCACAGTCGGAAGGTCAGGCCAAGATCTTCCCAAGAGGGCGATCTTGTGCTCCGGCTGATCCAGCGAACAGCCGGCCAGCATAAGCTCTCGGCCCCTTGGGAGGGCCCCTTCGTCATCAGAAGAGCTTTAGGCAACGACTCCTACTACCTAATCGACGCGCAGAAGCCGAAGGCACGAAAGAGAGACGACTCCGGCAAGGAGTCAGAACGACCATGGAACGCCAACCTCCTTCGAAGATTTTACAGTTGAAATGCAGTATGTATCACGCTAACTTTTGTACTAAATACGAGACAATAGGCCCCCCGAGGAGGGCTCGGGGACTGCCACATTTTATGTATGAATGAAAAGTATCATGCTTATGACCTTGTCATTTCATTTACTTGTTCCGTCCGGCACCGGGTTCGACTAGTCGGCCCGGGGACTGGCCGACTGGAGTTATATTAGAAGTCCTACCCGCGGTCAGACAAGTAATGTGCCGACACCCAGGCTAGCTCTTGCCAAAGTCGCAGTTCGAAGAACCGGCTGTCCGGCTGGCAAGAGTCAAAAGAAGGAAAGGATGCCCACACGAAAAATGGCCAGGGACCAACGGACTAATATAACGAAAGCCGGCTTGCCGCCTACCACCGACCGACTACCAGAGTAGCCGGCCGGCCGGTTTCCATTCACTTCACTTCAATCCAAGAAAGCTCGAGTACTTGCCTCCCCAAAGAGGGAAGGCGGCAAAGGAAAAAGCCTAAGGATAAAAAGCATACGCGAATGGAAACCAAACATGCACATAATAATATTTACATAAAAGACCTCCAAGAGGCCAGCATTCAACATAGTTTGGATACACCCCCAGTGGGTGGAACTGCAAAGCTTAATAAAGATTGTTCAAAAGGCAACAAGCAGGAAAAATAAGGACGGCAGGTCAAGCTGGCGGAGCGACCGACGAGCCGGGCTGGTCGGCGGAGACGGTTGTGCCGGCTGAAGGAGTTGCCGGCTGACGAGACGGGCCGCCGACGCCTTCCAAGCTTCAAACCGACCGACTGCGACCTCCAGCCAGTCGGCAGTCGGGGCTTGGGGTGCGGGGGATCGTCTCGCCGGGCTAGAGGGCGGCCAACACCTGCGCCCCGGCACGTTGGAGTCGGCGAAGCATCCGGTGAGCCGACTGCAGCCGCGCTTGGACAGCCAAGAGCTGCAACTCAAGCGTCCAATTCGCGTATGGCGCAATTTTGACCCCCGCCTGACGGCGCGCCTCGCGATGGGCCTCGATGGTTTGGGTGGCGAAGGCGGAGTAGGCGGGAAAGTAGTCTGCACAAGAAAATAGGCAGCAGCACAGTCAGGCCAAAAACCAGGCGGCAAGGGGCAGGAGAGGAGCGAGGAAGGCGGCCAAGTCCTCGATGCAGCCGAAGCCTTCATCCAGCGCTCGCCGGGTCTCAGCCCAGCTCGCCGCCTCGGTCTCAAACTCTGCCTTCAGGGCGGCCTCGCTATCCTGCGCTTTCTGCAGGGCCGCCTTGTGGCTCTCCTCTTGGTCAGCCAACTTCTTGGCCAGGCGGTCACGCTCCTGGACCAAGGCAGCGTACTCAGCATCCTTGGTACGAAGGGCGGCCTGCGCTTTGCCGAGCTCCCTCCTCAATTCGGCGTTGGCCCCTGAAAGCACGAAAGACGAAAGAGAAAAAAGAAAACCAATAAGGAAAAAGTCGTCAAGGAAGATCTGACCCGACTGCTCAGCAGTCGGCCCGAATCTCGGGGACTACACCCAGTGGGTGCGCTGACGCGCCCCCACGGAAGAAATCAAGAGACCAAAGCGGCCAAGAATGAAAGACTCACCCGGATGGCGGCCCGCGTCGACAGGAACTCCTGGGTGTACTGCTGCAGCAGGGCGGCCTGAGCTTCAAGCCGGCTCCGGACCTCTTGAGCCGCCGCATTCAACTCTCCAGTCCCCCCGCTAGGAGTCCACTCGGACGAGGCGGTGCTGGCCGCCTCCAGAGCCTCCGCCGACTGGCCGGCGCCCGCAACTCGGCGCGACTCCGGCGGAGCGGCGCCTCCCCCTACGCGCCGACGCGTCACCGGCTGCACCTCGTAGCTGGCTCCGTCCTCCGGCTCACCCCCGGCCGGCTCCTCTGGCGCCGCTGATGATTGGCCGCCTTGGCCCGCTCCAGTTGGCGCTGCCGGCAGCGCTCTCCCCGCGAAGACCACGAGGTCCTCCCTCCTCTCCATCAGCGGCGGGTCTTGGACGATTTCCTCCGCCAGGGGCAATGGGGTGTCAGGGGCCACGGCTCGGAGGGGAATGGCGAGCAGCGGAGGCTGGTTACGCGAACCCTCCGCCTCCATTTCCGCGGTCACCGCCTCCGCCTGGGCCTTGGCTGCCGCGTCGGCCTCCTACCTCGCCGCCTGGGCGGCCTCTTTTTCCGCCGCCTCACGCTCCTCCCGTGTCTCACGGGCGTTCCGCTCCGTGGCCGCCCGGACCCCGCTCAAGGGAAAGCGGCGCCCTGTCCAGCGAGAGGGAAAAGGTTAGGAAGAATGTTCGAACCGGAGAGAACGATGAAAAGCATTCGACCATGCAATCGACGACTTACGCTGAGACCGCCTGAGGCTGCTTCACCGCCTTGCGAAAGCGGGCCGCTTTCGCGGCCGCCTCATCTCGTTTGGTCGCCACGGTGGAGGCCTTGGACTTCTTCGGCCGACTACCGAAGAGGATTGACACGGCCTGGCGCTTCTGTGCACCACCGCTGGCAGCCGGCGCGATGGACATGCCCGCGCCCTGATGGTCGGCCGCCGGCTGGCGACGCTGGGTGACTTCGGCTTCGGCATCATCCGGCCAGTCCTCGAAGCTGGCGGTAAGCCCTGTGCCTCCGGGCTCGTCGTCGTCCCCCACGATGGCGTTTTCCATGGCGGCCGCCCCCAAATCCGGGTCGTCGACATCGTCCACCGTGCGGTTGGGGACGTACTGGCGTTCTATCCGTGCTGCCCCGGTCATCGGCGGAAGAAGGGGGTTCTGCTAAGAAGAACCGACCGATCAGAAGCCGGCCATCATAAAGCCGGCTACCAACAAAAAGAAGAAAGAGAGGAAAGCTTACCACGGGCGGAGGGTTGGCGCGAGAATACGGCACCTTGCCGTATCGCCAGTCCTCGGTGAGCATGCAATTGGAGATATGATTTACCATGTACGACACCTCCGCAGGAGGCATCTCCCTGGTGCTCAGCCGGCTTGGGTCGAAGCGGCCGCTCATCTGACCCATCATGTGGGGCCGGCTTTGGAGAGGAAGTATCCGGCGCTCCACGAACGCGGCCACCAAGTCGGCCCCGCTCAGGCCTTCCGACTAGATCATCACCCGAAGCCGGGAGACGGCAGCGTTCCCGGCCTGAGACAGTGACCTGGACCGGAAACTCCATGAGGGCTGCCTCCCAGCCGGCGGGCTGGCTACGTAAGCCGGCAAGTTGACGTGGTCTCCTTGCTGGGCGACGTTCTTCACGTAGAAGTACGACTTAAGCCAGAACTTCACCGACTGGATCAGGGGGATGGACGGGAACGGGTTGTTCTCGCCCGACCTCCTCATGGCGATGTAGGCCCCGCAGGGGGCGGGCACGCCTGCGACGACGGTGCTGAGTTTGCTCTGGAAGAATTCCCCCCAAAGCTCCAGCATGGGGAGCAGCCCCAAGAAACCTTCGCAGAGAGAGACGAAGGCCGACAACAGCATCACCGCTTTGGGCGTGAGGTGATGCGGCTGAAGATTGTAGAACTCGAGGAAGGAGCGCAGGAATCCGCACGCCGGAAGGCCAAAGCCGCGCAGGAAGTGCGAGCGAAAGACGACCCGCTCTCCCTCCTCCGGTGCCGGCAAAATCTCCATCTCTGGCGCCAGGCGGACTCGCACGAGTTTGGCATCGGGCAGGCGCCGAGTCTGGCAGAGGAACTCAACATGGTCCTCATGGACGTTGGAGCCATCCCACGAGCTCGACAGCGCCATGGGAGCAAGACGATGTGGCGGCGCGGCGGCGTTGAAACGGGAGGCTGCGCCGGCAACGAGAGGAAGAAAGGAGGACGAGAAGGGGCGGAGCGAGAGAGAGCGTGCGAACCTCTGTCTCTCCCCCTCCTCCCCCTACTTATAGGCTCGCGTGGCGGAGCCGAGGAGGCGTGGCGTGGGGAAACGTGGGGATCGATCGTGCCCACTCCCCCACGTCCCGCGTTTATTGCGCCCTAATGGCAAAATAAAACGCCACGGGAAGGCGAGTGGTCCACCTGGGGCCACAGAAGATCAGCGTTCCGGCCGAGGCCTAGGAGTGGCGGGCCCGGGCCTGCGGCGGCGTCCCGTCGCGCGCTAGCGCTGGCAGGATCTCGCTGCCACGTGGCCCGCGGGAGGGCCCGCGGTCAGCACGCGGGTCGACCACTTTCCCGCCTGCAAGATGCAGGGCTCCCCGAAATCGGCATACACCAGCAAAGCCGGCTCTTCAGGGTAGGAAGCTGACAAGCTTCTCGTCCGTTTGTCCGCCTCGAAGCTCGATCAGCTTTGGGGACTACTGTCGGAGTAAATAGCCATGGGTAGCCTAGCCGGCTTCCCCTGGCCCTTCTGAAAAAATTACGAGCCCGTCCGGCTCTCAAGAATCCAAGACATGGGGCCGCCTTCCCCTTGCTGGCTGTCACCCAGGCCGGCTTTCGGAAGGCGGCCCGACTTTAGCCCTTATGAAGAAAGCCATGGGAGGGCCGACTTCAAGAAGCCGGCCGCGAGGAGGCCGACTCCAAGAAGCCGGCTCCCATAAAGCGGTCGAGACCGTACCCTCAAAGTTTGCATCCACCTAGCGGCGATGAGACGGGGCGTGGCTACAGTAAAGCCTGCCACCCCCGAATCCCAGAGCACGCCTGGCACAGTGCGCCGTACAGAGTGGGCATGACCCGTCCGGCGCGGCACTGTTGCCATGTTGACCCTGATGTCACCCATGACGGGCCGCCAGCGCGGCCCATGGGCGGTGGGCCCCTTCGGGCAGAGAGACGCCCGAAGACGGCCAGGCCTCCCCCAGTCGGCTCGAGACGGGGCCGGCTCCCCGCAGCCGGCTCGCTTCCCCCCTCGAAGGAGACGCCCCATTAAGGAGACAAGACGTGGTAAGGCTACAACGATCGCCCGCCGGACGGCGGCACTGTAGCCACGCTTACCTCGGCGAAGCCCTCATCATCAGGTTGAGGCAACAGTAACCAGCCACCGACAAGACCCTTGGCATTGGGGCCTGCCTGTTGCCAAGGAGTTGGCAGCCGGTGGGACCCACCAGCCGGCGGGCCCCAGCAGTCGGCGCAGAAGCCGGCGAGCGCAGTCACAGACGGCTGGGCCCCGCGCCCAGTCGGATTACCATTGTACCCCCGGGGGGTAGGCCTATATAAACCCCCCGGGGCACCCATGCAAAGGGTTGGACCCCCAGCTAGTTTTAGACACCACACAAGGAGAAGTAGCAAGCTAGCCGTGCCCTTCTTCCTCCTCCCACCGAACAGCTCAAGGAGCATTGTGTAGCTACTTGTCCATCTAGTGATCATGCGGAGACCCCGCAGAGCAGCAGTAGGGGTGTTATCTCCACGGAGAGCCCCGAAGCTGGGTAAGATTCGCCGGCGTGCATGTCTTCGCCTCATCCCGTTTCCAGGCACCGGCGACGTCTTACTGGCTCCCACAATGATAAGCGACCCATTGGCATATGTCGCACCTACCACCCGACAAATACAGAGTGCGCCATTAGTATGCCAAAGGATACTAATGGCGCATCAAGACAGAGTGCGCCATTAGTATGCCAAGTATACTAATGGCGCATCTATCCGCAGTGCGCCATTAGTGTGCCAAAGCACATGGTTAAATATGGCCCCTGGGAGGCACACTAATGGCGCATGGTGTTATATACTAATGGCGCACTGGATGGTGCGCCATTAGTATACCAAATACTAATGGCGCACCAGTGGTGCGCCATTAGTACAAATTACTAGTGGCGTGCTACTAATGGCGCACCGGTGATGCACCATTAGTAGGCACAACCGGTGCGCCATTAGTAGGCCTTTTCCTAGTAGTGGTCAATGGAAACACAGAGTGCTCTCTCCGAACGGAGGAGCACACTGCGGCCCTTGCAGCAGAAGTGCAAAGCAGTCTCTCAAGGCAATCCACTAGTTCAGCATTTCAAGACCCGGACACCTTCAAGCGCGCTTGGAGCAATCGGCAACTAGACCGCCTGGCGCGATCTAAGCTTGCGTAGCAATGCGGCCCCCACCCCAGCCCCAGCCAAGCGGCGAAACTCGTGCCACGTGTACATAATTACGCATTAAAAATACCATGGGCATAGGCGGGGAGGGGGCACAACTGCGGCACGCCCCAAGACGCGGCTTAGACCGCACTAGCGGCTTCTTGCTTGGTAATTTTTCTCTTTTTCAGGACATTAATCTCTGGAAACCCTGTCCGGCAGCACTATTGCCGAACACATGATGCAGCAACCAAGGAGGCAGAAAGCTACGTCACACCACGGAATTCCTAGGTGGATTATTGTAACGAGTGAAATATTTGATTTAATACTATTCCTTAGCTTGCCCTTGGAAGGGACATAGTCCTACTCTTTTCTTATCGCACTATCTATATCACTCTGCTTTAACGCACCTTTTTGAATAAACAATGCATAACATTACGACTATTATTGCATTCATGTTTTATGTATATGTGTACATTAATGACGCCTTGCAACCGTACACTTTGGTACGGCCAATACACCAGGGGCTTACGTACCCCACAATTTGGTGTGAAAAGTCCGAACACTTTCACAAGTGCGGCACCCCGAACTTATAGCATTATATGCATTAGCTCCGAATCATGTCTTTGGTTAAACGTTGGGTTTGCCCGGCTCCTATGTTTTGGTACCTTATGTTCCGCTCTATCGGCTAAGGTAGCGCTAGGAGAACTACTGCGATTGTGCCCCGGTTCTGCTGGGTTAAGCACCTTAGTAGAGAAAGCTAAAACTGACTGTCATGATAAGGCGAGAGACTGGTCGCTGTTTGGCGAGGTTTCGAGTCCCTAAAGACTTATGCCGCTTAGAGCGAGGGGCCGGCCCTACCGGCTTAAAGGCGTGTATCGTGCCCCGAATTCGGCCTTCCGAATACCAGGGGCTTCGCCGAAATTTAAAATTATAGAATTCTATGGCTAAGTGAGAATGATAAATCATTATTAGTCCGGTTGCCTTGTTTGTTGTGCTGAGAACCTCCCTCAAAGGACCCAAAAATGGGAACAAGAGTGCTCAGGTATATCCCGAACACGCTAGCACTCGTGGCATGGGGGGCAGAAGCCGAGGACTAGCCATCTCTCAGATTGGATAAACAGCCAAACAGAAGGTAAAATTTTAAATTCAAACAAGCATTGCATAGCGCATACGACACAAGTTTTCATAAATACAGGATCACACGAGCAAGTCTTACTCAAATATTACATCTTTTGTGCACTCGTCCACTATGAGACGGGCACCAGGCAGAACACCCTCGTAGTACATCTCGGGGTGGCGATGCTCCTTGCCCTCTGGCGGCCCTTCCTTGATCAGCTTCACGGCGTCTAGCTTGACCCATTGCAATTTTACACGGGCGAAAGCCCGGCATGCACCTTCAAAAGGATGAACGAGGGAAGGCCTTATTTGCAAATGTGGAGAGGTGTGTGGGTACCTTTTTGCAAAATTGTCATAGTTTCTTTCCTATCCGTCAGATATAAATCGGATGACCTATATTGCAGGATGGCGGGCACACCATCATCACCAACTTTGCTTTTTATAAGAGTGTATTGTATCCCTACTCTTATAAAAAGCATAGTCGGTGATGATCGTGTGCCTGCCATCCTGCAATATAGGCCGTCCGATCTATATTTGATGGATAGGAAGGAAACTACAGCAATTTTGCAAAAAGATACCCACACCCCACTCCACATTTGCAAATAAGGCCTTCCCTTGTTCATCCTTTTCTCCCACAAGATAAACTACTCATACAAATGCATCTTGATGTTCCATGCAACGCATGGGCATCTTGCTAGTATTTTATAAGAGTGTAGATATAGAGTAGATACAAGCCGACAGATGGGCCCGATGGTAGTGAAATCATGTGAGGCAACACTAAAGGTGCCACGTGGAGCGTTTAACTGGTCAACTAGTCATGTCTTGAGCAAATACAAAGTTGTACGGTGAGCCCATGATTGTATAATAACCACAAAATGTAAATGGTGACCGTAATGAGTTGATTCTGAAGTCCAATGTACGTATCGTGCTTTCGCTTCAAATACAATGATCGTCATTGTATATATCACGAGAGAAAGATGAAACATGCGTGAATGTGCTAGGGGCTTACTTTTAGAGGGCCTGGAGATAGTTTGTGTGCATACGTGAAAGGGGCGTAGAGGGGAGGGTATGTGATGGAGAGAGAGATGCTCTTCGTTTGTCTTTATTATGACTAACTTTATATATAGTATAAAAATATACAAATTAACAGTGTGGAATAAATATCATTGTGGGCACCATGCAATGGAAGCGTTCATACTCCTCCATATAACTTTGTAATGTTGTATATATGTAGAAATTCTAAAACATTTTTTGGCCACACTTTATTCAAAAGGAATGTTGTATGCGAAATAAATGTGAAGAGAGGGCTTTTTAGATCAATGCGGTACGTGATGTAACATGTGCGAATGTGTACTTGATGCATTTGGCAGGGCCTAGAGAGGTATGTGTGTGTATTACGTATTCATGAGAGGCATGGATAGAGGGGCCGACAGGGGGCGTGCGAGAGATAGCACGAGAAATGAGAGTGGTCTAGAGAGAGAGAGGGACGAATATGACGTCACGGCGAGAGATTCCCTTGAGTGTGTATATGGAAGGGGGGAGTGGATAGAGGCACCAGGAGAATATATTTTTTGTGTGTGGTGTATGTGTTGGTATGTGTGGGTGTGAGAAGATAATGAGACGTGGGGGCAGAGGGTCTGTCACCGCGTGAGGTCCGGTGGGTCGAGGTGAGGCCCTTCGTTCGGTTCCGTCCTGCGCCACATTGGTCGGCCCGTGACGCATTTAGGGAGACCCATGGATGACTAGTCGTACAAGACAAACATAGCATAATTGTGAAGGACTCTATGTCCACTCACAAAGCCGGCTAGGATTTGTAACCCTAGGTTCTCGGACTAAGGTAACCCCTTTATCTCTGATATTACTATTCATCCAACCTAACTTTAAGGGGCATCCTACAGAATGCTCTCCTAGAATCATACTCGTCGATTAGGAAGAGAGGTGTGAGCCAATGCGTGAGAGATAGGCCTAAAGATAATGTGCGTGTAGGAGACAAGTAGGCAGGTCTATGTATATAGGAAGGGTCGATGGGGATTGTGCGTGTGTATGCTTGCGAGAGGAAGAGTGCTTGTGATAAAGGTTAGTGAAAACAGTCGTAAATGGTTATGAGAGGGGGGGAGGGTTATATCGAGAGCATGTGTGCGAGAAAGACACCTCGGGGAGAGTGTGTGAGCATGCGTGAGAGACCACTGATGGGGATTGAAACTACACGTACAAGACTGTTGTACACATTGATTAAAGATTTAAATTGTATCCAAATATTAGGATGGGATCATGATATTTGCAATTCGCATAAGGAACGGTCATTGATCCATCAAACATCTAGATTATTCTATCGAATTTGAGCATGCCTATGTTATTATTCAACACAATTGATCCACATAGATAGTTTTTTGAACTCCATACAATGCATCGCTTTAGCAATCGAATATAAACATGAGTATAGTTCATGTTGCGTGTGTAAAGCACATTATACATACGAAAGTTACACAATGAACATTATAAATAGCTACATGAAGTCCATTCAATTATTTGAATTTGATATCATGGCATTTGTAAATCATACCTAAATTACGGGGGCATCAATATTTGCTCTGATTTTGTACATAATAGCATATGTAGTCGTGTACAAAACAGATTCTAATTTAGCTCCTCCATTTCAAAATAATCGTAGTTATAGGATTTTCAATTGTCAAAATTTCAAAAAGAAGCAGATAATTTAATGAGGTTTTCAAACATACAAGGTCAAATTTAACGTTGTCTATTTAGGTCAATCCTGAAAGTTCAAGAGTACTCTAAACATGAATGCTTGTGTTTCAAAATTTTGAATGAAGCGCGAAAAGAGCCTCTACTCGCCCGAAACCGCTTGAGACAAATCTTTGGTAGTACAAGGAAATTACTTTTCTAGTAACTCCGACTCATGAAATCTACCGGCCCGACGTCCAAAGATCTAAACCGGGGTAGGTTTGTAGCTTCATCCAGACGCCACGCAACCGCCTCCGAAAAACATTCATACACAATGGCCGCATAAGCACACATGCGTGTGGCCGAAATTGCTGCCGCCCACTATTTGGGACACCTGGGATTACCATCCTACCCCCGACCCGCAGTAGGTCTGAAATTTAAGAAGGGGGAAAAGTTTGTACTTTACCCAAATTTCAAACAAGTGCGTCCAATATTCTGTTCAAAAAAGCCAAAAACAAGCGCGTCCCAGACCGAAACATGGTTCTCCCCCCTCCCCCCGCCCACCCGTCCGATTCCCCATTCGTACTCCGTGGGCGCAAAAACTACCTCTCCACCAGCCGCGAAACCCCGGCGTCCTCCGTCCACCACCCCATTCCACCCATCAACCACCGCCCTCCTCCATCACGCCGGAGCCGATACCCTGACGTCGTCGTCCACCGCAACCTCAACCACAACGCCCTCCTCGGCTAGTAGTTGAAGCCGAGGCCGAGCCGTCTGTACCCGAGCCACTTCAACCACGCTGTCCTATGCCTCACTGTTGCCGCTCCAACTTCGCCACCTTCCACCGCACTGCAGTTGTTCCTGCTACGCTCTCCTTTGCCACCTCATATCTGCTTCCCCTCCACCGACATACGGCCACAACAACACAATCAACAATTTGGCCATGGGTTCGTCCAAGCCTGCACCCTCCACAACATCGGTTTCCCCGGCAAAAAGAAGAAGATCGGCGCGACATGTGGAGGCGACCACACCAGCAACCGAAAATGGTACTCCTCTTCCCTTATTCGTGCAAATCTTACATGTCTGCTTGCACGGTATTCATCCCACAAAAGACACTAGTTGACCACTGCTTCTTGATACTAGATGTTCCAAGTAACTCGCGATGCACAAGGTTTCTCCTCATATACTATTTCACCTTAGCTAGAGGTCCGTCACCCCCCTGAATTTCAATTCCTGGTCAGTTGATTCCCAATTTATGGAAGAATTCCCTGGCCTAACAGGCGCTAGTCCACCTATTACGCCGGGGAAGCAGCGCCTCAGTGTTTATCTTAGGGGCGTGTGGGGCCTAGAGCTACTAGCGCTCGATCTGGAGGTCGGCCGGGATTAAAGGGATGGCCTGGGGGCGCTGCCAAGCAAGGCTGTGGTGTGAGGTCGAGGGGAGGGCGGGGCGGCGGAGGCAGGGGTCTGGGCCAGTGGTCGCTGGCGGTTCGAGAAAGATTGTCAACAGTGACTGGCGGGAGGTAGACGAAGGCCATCTGCTCGTTCCTTATAGATCGGACGGTTTATTAAAAAAATCAACTGACCTATTTTATTTTCAGTCGATTGTTATTTTGATATGACCACATGTGGTGCTGTGCTGGAGGAGTACCTGCATTTCCTGTGCTCATATATTACAAAATCATATGGAGTAGAATCTAATTTTGTTTGCCATGCAATGTTGTAGAACTATCATATGTCTCCTGTCATTTATTTTTCAGCCACCTGGTATTTGCTACTTTTATAGTGCACTAGTTCTGCACACACTTCACCCATACTCTCACTATTGTGTTTTATCCAAGGTTATTTCAGAGTCTCCCTCGAGAGAAGCAGAAAAGAAAAGAGAGAAGTTGCTCCAGCTTTCTACGCGGGTAAGCACGGCATGCTACACTGCTATAAAGGGTGCAGTGTCAGCAGATGGAGACAGTAAACGTAGCTCTGGTGTTGATGACCTCGCTCACAATGAACCACCATCTGAGGTGCTTGCTTTAACTTCGCGGTGTCATATGTAGTTGCATGTTTCATATGGTGTCTAGCTTGTATTTGAAAGGCCGAAGTCAGTCTTTATTAAGATAAGGAAAGATATTTTTTACATGAACCACCATCCCGTGAGCACCAGAAGACAAATAGCTAGTCAGGGCACTGGCCGAGCCAGTGACAAGCCCAACAAAGAGAGGCATCACCTGGAAGCCAACTAAAAAGCCGCGATGGTGGCGAAGCAGCCCGCCTCCCACCAGGCTCTCAGGTACTAGATGATCATGCTCACCACTCCAGCCGGATGTCTAGCTTGTATTGCTTCCAATTTGCTTAAATTGCATCTACTTAGCTTACACATTGTACCTTCGAATATGACATGCCTTTCTGTTTTTGGTACATACTAGTACATCTGTGTATTAACCATGTCTTACATCAAACTAATGTTCTTGTGTATCCCTCATCAATCTCTTATGATGAGGCAATCAGGCAAGCGGATTACTCCTTATTTAAAGAATGCAGCGTCAGCCTCCCGACATGATTCTCAAGAAACAACAAGGCTAGATGAACATAGTGAACGTAGCTCTGTAGTTGATTACCGCATTTCCCCTACACTAGCATCATAGGTGCTTGCTCTAACTTGGCAACGTGATATGTGGTTGCATGTTGCATATGGTGTCTAGATTGTAATTCTTCAAATCTGGTTAAAATGCATGTGCTGATCTGCTTAGCTTATACATTATACCTATTAATGTGACATGCCTTCCTGTATTTAGTACATAGTACATCTGTCTATTACGCATGTCCTCACATAAAACTATTGTTTTTTTGTATCCAGCATAAATCAATATGTTGAGACACCTTCAGTATATGCAGTGTCATATTAGTTGCATCTTTGATATGATTTATATCATGCGCTGCTTCTAATTTGTTGAAATGCCATTTATGATGGGACACTTTTAACTTGGCAGAGTCATATTGGTTGCATCTTTCATGTGGTGTCTAGCTTGCATTGCTTATTATTTGGTGAAATGGTTTCTGCTTAGTTTACACAAACAGTTGTGAATATGCCATGTCGTCCTGTTTTTTGTATTATTCCATCCTGGAATCATGTGTTTGCCTTACATCAAAGTAGTGATTTTCAGTATCATGCACAAATGAGTTCTAAAGAGTGAATTTTATTGCTTTTTCTTGTCGGTTTTATTTGACAATTCAAAATCAATAAAGTGGAAGGAAGTTAGCAAGGTAGCGGATGAAGGTGCTCCTTCCAAATGGATGGCCTCTACAGATTCTACTCCTCCACCCCCCAAGATGATTTCCAAGACAACACATGCATAGACACTCGACATAGCTGTGTTGGTGATGAGCACGTCTCCCCTAGTGCACCATCACAGGTGCTCCCTCTAACTTGGCCCTGTTATATGTGGTTGCATGTTATGTATGATGTCTAGCTTGTACTGCTTCTAATTTTGTTGAATTTCATCTGCTTATTTTACACATTATACTTGTAACTAAGACACACGTTCCTATTTCTAGAACATACAATATCTGTCTATCACACCATGTTCTTACATCAACGTACATTTGTTCTGAAGAACTAAATTGTTATTCGTTTTTCTTGTCGGCTTGACTTAACATGGCACAGAGAAAGAGGAAGCAAGACAGAACGACAGGGAAAGGGAAGCGAAACAATCCTGCAGATTCTGCTGGTACTGATGGTGCAATAGAAGGTCAAAGTCTAGCGGAAAATTGTACCGACATGGTATCCCATGCTACACGAGCTGCAGAACAAGCCAAACAGAAACAAATAGCTGCCACCAAACAAGTAGAGACAGCCCTAGTTGTTGCAACACCTTCCACAGTACCACCAGCTCCACGATTTACTCGTTCGTCAACTCAGCTAGCAGCACGTTCCCAAGCTCCCTTGCCACCTGACACTACTTCCGAAGCACTCTTGACACAAGATGAGTTGGCAAGATCAGATGAACTTTGTGAGCTTCAACAGCAGGAACGTAGTTGCTGGAGTCAGGTTACAGTTGCAAGCTTCTTTATATGTAGTCTCACAGTTTGATGTACACTAACACTTCCTATGTTTGTTGTTGGACTAGCACCTAGGCGCAAGAGGAAACAAACATTAGGGATAATGCTCGATACGTTAAATAAATCTAGAGGAGGAAGAATGGAGATCCATTTTGAGGCAGGTTTAAAAAGGCAATGTGATGCTACAGGGTCAGCCAAGTTAGTATCAGAGGCAACGGTTGCTGTTAGGTGTCATGTACGTATCCTCCCAACATGGATTCAGTACAGGAATGACAAAGACGAAACCCAGTTCAACACCTTCCTCGATCATTTATCTGTAAGTATGGTTGTCGGTGTCAAAACCGGCGGATCTCGGTTAGGGGGTCCCGAACTGTGCTTCTAAGGCAGATGGTAACAGGAGGCAGGGGACACGATATTTTACCCAGGTTCGGGCCATCTTGATGGAGGTAAAACCCTACGTCCTGCTTGATTAATATTGATGATATGGGTAGTACAAGAGTAGATCTACCACGAGATCGGAGAGGCTAAACCCTAGAAGCTAGCCTATGGTATGATTGTATGTTGTCCTACGGACTAAAACCCTCTGGTTTATATAGACACCGGAAAGGGCTAGGGTACACAAGGTCGGTTACAAAGGAGGAGATATACATATCCGTATTGCCTAGCTTGCCTTCCACGCCAAGTAGAGTCCCATCCGGACACGAGACGAAGTCTTCAATCTTGTATCTTCATAGTCCAACAGTCCGGCGAAAGGATATAGCTCGTCTATCCGGAGACCCCCTAATCCAGGACTCCCTCAGTAGCCCCTGAACCAGGATTCAGTGACGATGAGTCCGGCGCGCAGTATTGTCTTCGGCATTGCAAGGCGGGTTCCTCCTCCACATACACCACAGAAAAATTTGAATACAAGGATAGTGTCCGACCCTACAGAATAAGTTCCACATACCATCGCAGAGAGAATAATATTTCCACAAATCTAATCTGCTAACACGTTTTGGCAATATGACATTATGCCATGGCCGGTAATTATTCGAACCGTTTCCGTTAACTAGCCCCGCACATAACGCGAGGCGGTTTCTTGACACGTCTTGTCAAAGCAGAGATCGTGTTCCCCTTATTACGGGATTCTCATCAATACGGGCGTGGGTAACCCAACCACGCCATCGATTACGGCGCTTGGGGGATAAGCGAGTTTTACCAGGCTAGTGGGGACGCATAGTTTCATCCGCCCATATAAAGGGATAAGGATTCACCTTTTCATCCACCCCTTCTTCCTCCTTTGCTCATCCATTTTCGCACACTCGAGCTCCAGCGCCCAAGTCCGCACTTCCCACCTCAACCCTCTCCAACCATGTCCGGAGCAGGAGGCAGGTGGATGGTCTCCTCCGTTACGGAGGGACACATCAAGAAGTTGAGGAGAGCCGGATACCTTCTCGGCGACATCACGCACCGGCTCCCAGATGAGGGGCAACTCATCCCCACCCCCAGGCCCCATGAGAGGGTAGTGTTCCTTACCCATTTCCTCCGCGGACTGGGATTCCCTCTCCACCCATTCGTCCGGGGGCTCATGTTCTACTACGGCCTGGATTTCCACGATCTGGCCCCGAACTTTATCCTCAACATCTCGATGTTTATCCTCGTGTGCGAGGCCTTCCTCCGCATCAAGCCCCACTTCGGCTTATGGCTGAAGACCTTCAATGTCAAGCCGAAGGTAGTGAGCGGCCGCCAGGCAGAGTGCGGAGGCGCCATGGTGGGCAAGATGCCCAACGTCACATGGCTCGAGGGCTCCTTCGTGGAGACCATAAAGGGGTGGCAATCGGGGTGGTTCTACATCACCGAGCCGCGTGACCCTAAATGGGCAGCGACCCCCGAGTTCCGATCTGGCATCCCCATGCGGCTCACCTCCTGGCAAGAGAAGGGCCTGTCCCGGGGTAATTCGGGAGAGCTGACTGGACTCCAAAGATGTATTCAAAACATGGTGAACAAAAAGCTCAAACTCGTCAACGTAGTCCAGGTCATGCTCATCCGCCGGATCCTCCCGTGCCAGCAATGGGCTTTCAACTTGTGGGAGTTAGACCCGGCCCAGCACCGAACTCTGAACAGGCTCTTCGACACAACACATGAGGATGCCTGGAAGGTGCTATTCAAGGGTGCCGAGGTCCCACCTCCCACTATCGAGGATCGCGGATTCAGCGCGAAGCGCCAAGCCAGCGCGGTAAGTTGTTTTACCTCTTACAGCATACTTGTTTTTCATAGTTTGACTCTATGCGGGATCTAAGCTCCTGTACCTTTGACAGGACTGGCAGGAGACGGCCGGACAGATCGACTGTCCGGCTCCACTCCCCCCTCCCCCGCGAAGATGAGGAGGAAGATGAAGATGCTCCCCCTCCAGTCGGGGTAGACAAGAAAAGGAAGGCCGCCCCAACTGGCGAGGCCGAAGGGTCCAAGAAGGGAAGGACTCTCCTTCCGGACTACTCCACCACCGCCGCCGAAGGTGAAAATGAGTGGCTGCTCAGGGACAAGCCCCTGGCGAAGTCGTAAGTATTCGGATACCAGAGTAACTCATAGCATCCCTTTGTCGCACTGCTTCTCCTAACGCCGAACTATGACTATGCAGACCGCCACGAGCCCGTATCGACGTATCGTTGAACGGCTCCCTGGGCTCGTCGGATATGGATAGCGATCCACTTCCGACCGCCACCTCCCCTGGCCCTACGTACAATGCTGAGGTATTGTCTCAAGAGGCACCGGGTCGAGGGGAGACAGTCCCGGAGGCGCCTTAAGGCGACCGTACAGACTCCGGGAGCAGAGGGAGCAAAGCCCCCGAGGGCCCCGAGTTCGGCCCTCAGCCGGACACCGTGCCGGAACCTCTAGTGGTTCCGGACTCGAGCAGGCGGCCTCCTTCCAAGAGTGGAAAGACGCCTGTACTGGTGACCTCTCTCCATCTAGAGGCACCAGACAATCTGCTAGGAGCACTTCGCAGCGCTTCCATCGACGAAGAGCACCACACTATTATGAGTGCGGTTATCGAGAAGGTTCAGTCCGCTAAAAGCGGACTGACTGAAGCCTGTGCCAGCCTTCTAACAGGCTTTGAGGTGAGTATTTAAAATATACGAAAAATATTACCGCATAGATAGTAGCCCCTGATGCTCTGTTCGGTGTTCACAAAGAAAAGCCGAACAAAGGATCAAACAATATCGCAGGAGT
Source organism: Triticum urartu (assembly GCF_003073215.2). Lineage (NCBI taxonomy): Eukaryota > Viridiplantae > Streptophyta > Magnoliopsida > Poales > Poaceae > Triticum > Triticum urartu. Next base: position 147,462,416 of record NC_053027.1, on the reverse strand, counting down.
CTAATGTAAGTATGTCTATATGCGTATGCAGGTTTCGCTGCTGGCCTCTGCTGCACTGACTGCGGAGGTCACCGTACTGAAGCAGGACCTGAAAGGGTCCAAGGAAGAGCTCAGCCTTGCCAAGAGGCAGCTCAAGAAGAACAAGGGAAAGTAGTACCTAGTCTATGGATATGTATAAAGAGAATGCGATTGCAAAATGACAGGATTATCGTAAATTTGCCAGGGGCCACGAACAAGGTGGCGACCCTGAAGCAAGCGCCATCCGAGGCCGAAGACAAAGCGGCAAGGAGCGCACCGAGTGGGAAAGGCATGAGGCGCGGGTGGGCGAGGTGCAGCAAGAGCTCCAAGCTCTCGTGACGAAGCACGAGGTGTTGGAGCTCGACTCGAAGACTCGAGAGTCCGAGCTTGTCGCGGCCCTTGAGAGCGCAAAGAAAGCCAAGGCCAAAGCCCAAAAGGCGCTCCAGTAGATTGATGCGATGAAGAAGATAGGGGCGGGTAAGGCATTCTATATGCAAAGCAAGCATGTTAAAGTGAATTACCTGTTACTTACCCGGATCCGGAGCTCTCCAGGAGCATTCGCAGATTTGCCCCGCAGCATGTCGGATGCCACAAAATTTTATTGGGCCGAGGAGGGAAGCTCGATGGAGAAGTTGTTCTGGGCCCAGTATACTGGGACCGAACACCCAATACCTATGAGCGACCAGCTAAAGTAGCTAGTCGAGCTACACAAGGCGGGCGAATAGGCCATGAAGGGCTTGATAGTCCGGATGTGGCCTGGCGACGCCCTTCCCAACAGCTACTTCAGCCTGGTGAGGCGGCTTGTGGATGCCTGCCCACGGCTGGAAGTTATCAAGCGGTCCATCTGCATCGAAGGTGCACGACGGGCTTTCGCCCGTGTGAAGGTGCAATGGGCCAAGCTAGACGCCGTGAAGCTGATCAAGGAAGGGCTGCCGCAGGGCAAGGAGCATCGCACCCCCGAAATTTATTATGAGGGTGTCCTGAAGGGTGCTCGTCTTGTAGCGGATGAATGTCCAAAGGATGTAATATTTGAGTAAACTTTCTCGTGTGATCCTGTATGATGAAAAACTTATTTCATATGCGCTATGCAACGCTTGTTTGATTTTAAAATATTACCTTCTGTGTGGCTGTGTATCCAATCTGAGAGATGGCTAGTCCTCGGCTTCTGCCCCCATGCCGCGAGTGCTGGGGTGTTCGGGATAAACCTGAGCACTATTGTTCCCATTTTTGGGTCCTTCGAGGGAGGTGCTCAGCACAGCGAACAAGGCAACCAGACTAATAATGCTTTATCACTCTCACTTAGCCATAGAATTCTATAATTTTAAATTTTGGCGAAGCCCCTAGTATACTGCACGCCTTTAAGCCGGACAGGACTGGTTCCTCGCTCTAAGCGGCATAAGTCTTTAGGGACTCGAAACCTCGCCGAACAGCGACCAGTCTCTCGCCTTATCACGACAGCCAGTTTTAGCTTTCTCTACTGAGGTGCTTAGCCCAGCAAAACCGAGGCACAATCGCAGTAGTTCTCCTAGTGCTACCTTAGCCGATAGAGCGGAACGTAAGGTACCAAAACATAGGAGCCGGGCAAACCCAACATTTGACCAAAGACATGATTCAGAGCTGATGCATATAATGCTATAAGTTCGGGGTGCCGTACTTGTGAAACTGTTCGGACTTCTTACACCATATTGTGGGGTATTTAAGCCCCTGGTGTATTGGCCGTACCAAAATGTACGGTTGCAAGGCGTCATTAATGAACACATATATATAAAAAAAAGGAAGAATGCAATAATAGTCTTAACGCTATGCATTGTTTATTCAAAAAGGTGCGTTAAAGCAGAATGATACAGATAGTACTATGTCACTTCCAAGGGCAAGCTGAGGAATAGTATTAGAGCAAATATTTCACTTGTAATCGTAGTCCACCTGGGAGTTCCGTGGTGTGACATAGCTTTCTGCCTCCTTGGTTGCTGCATCATGTGTTAGGCAGTCATGCTGCCAGACGGGGTTTTCAGAGATTAAAGTCCTGAAAAGAGAAAGATAACAAAGCGGGAAGCCCCTAATGCGGTTTAATCCGCGTCTTGGGGCGTGCCGTAGTTGTGCCCCCTCCCCACCTGTGCCCATGGTATTTTTAATGCATAATTATGTACGCGTGGCACGGATTTTGCCGTTTGGCTGGGACTGGGGTGGGGCTGCATTGCTACGCGAGCTCAGATCGTGCCAGGTGGTCTAGTTGCTGATTACTCCGAGTGCGCTTGAAGGTGTCCGGGTCTTGAAATGCCGAACTGGTGGATTGCCTTGATAGGATGCTTTGCGCTTCTGCTGCGAGGGATGCAGTGTGCTCCTCCGTGCTGAGAGAGCGCTCTATGTTTCCATTAACTGTGATGACCCCTCAAGGTCCTGGCATGTTGAGCTTGAGGTATGCATAATGCGGCACCCCATTGAATCTCGCAAATGCGGTTCGCCCGAGCAGTGCATAATAGCCGCTGCGGAACGGGACTATATCGAAGATTAATTCTTCACTTCGGAAGTTATCTGGGGATCCGAAGACCACTTCCAGTGTAATTGATCCTATGCAATGGGCCTCTACACCTGGAATGACGCCTTTAAAGGTCATTTTTGTGGGTTTGATCCGTGAGGGGTCTATACCCATTTTGCGCACTGTGTCTTGGTAAAGCAGGTTCAGGCTGCTGCCGGCATCCATAAGGACTTGAGTGAGGTGAAATCCTTCAATGATTGGGTCTAGGACCAGTGCGGTAAATCCTCCATGACGGCTACTAGTGGAGTGGTCCCTGCGATCAAAGGTGATGGGACAGGAGGACCATGGGTTGAACTTTGGGGCGACTGGCTCCAACGCATATACGTCCCTAAGCGCACGCGTCCGCTCCCTCTTGGGGATGTGGGTTGCGTATATCATGTTCACCGTCCTCACTTGTGGGGGAACCTCTTCTGTCCTCTGGTGTTCGGCTGTCGAGGCTCCTCCTCGTCATCGCTATGTGGCCCCTTATCCTTGTTTTCGCTAATTAACTTGCCGGCCTGCTTGAACACCCAACAATCCCTGTTGGTGTGATTGGCTAGCTTGTCTGGGGTGCCATGTATTTGACACGAGCGATCGAGTATACAGTCCAAATTGGACGGGCCCGGTGTACATTGTTTGAATGGCTTTTTCCTCTGACCGGGTTTAGAGCCTTTGAATCCGGCATTGACTGCCGTATCCTCAGTATTATCGTTGTTAATGCGGTGCTTATGTTTGTTGCACCGTGACCTGCTATTGCCGTCCTTGGTATCTGAACTACCATGGTTCTTTGATATGGTATTACTGCGAGCCAGCCAGCTGTCTTCTCCCGCACAAAAGCGGGTCATGAGTGTCGTGAGGGCTGCCATAGATTTCGGCTTTTCCTGACCCAGGTGCCGGGCTAGCCACTCGTCGCAGATGTTGTGCTTGAAAGCTGCTAGGGCCTCTGCATCCGGACAGTCGACGATTTGATTTTTCTTTGTTGGGAACCGTGTCCAGAATTGCCTGGCCGATTCCTCTAGCTGCTGAATTATGTGGCTCAAGTCATCGACATCTGGTGGTCGCACATAAGTGCCCTGAAAGTTGTCGAGGAATGCGGCCTCCAGATCTTCCCAACAGCCGATGGACACTGCTGGCAAGCTATTGAGCCAATGCCGAGCGGGTACCTTGAGTTTGAGTGGGAGGTATTTAATGGCATGTAGATCATCACCGCGTGCCATGTGGATATGTAGGAGGAAATCCTCAATCCATACCTCGTCGTATGATTCTATATTTATGGGTTTGAAACCCTCTGGGATTTGATGATCCATTACTTCGTCTGTGAAGCATAAAGGGTGTGCGGCGCCTCTGTACTGGGTATATCGCGACGCAGCTCTAATGAGTCTTGCCCACTGTCACTAGTAGAAAAAGGGTCAAACATGAAGCACATTAGTGCCGGTTTGTAAAAAAACTGGCACTAATGTGATCAATAGTGCCGGTTCGAATGGCTATGCATTAGTGTCGGTTTGTAATGAACCATTAGTACCGGTTCGTGCCACGAACCGGTACTAAAGGGGTGGTGGCAGGCTGGCGTCAGGCCAGGGCCCCACGAGCCCCTTTAGTGACGGTTCGTGACACAAACCGGTACTAAAGGTCTAACCTATAGTACCGGTTTGCGTCACCAACCGGCACTACAGAGTCTTAACCTATAGTTCCGGTTGAAGAGACAAACCGACACTATAGGGCAATTTTCAAACTCTACCCCCCCCCCCCCCCCCCCGTGTATCGCCATTTCAGTTTTCGAAAAATCAAAAGAAAATGACAAAAACTTCAGAAACTAAAATCCTTCGAGAGGTAGTTATATTACTACATCTACTAGTTAGGAAAATTTGAAAACTTAAATTTGGACATGTTTTGCAAAAAGTGTAGGGAAAATGTAAAACGGCTATAACTTTTGCATACGATGTCGGAAAAAACGTATAATATATCAAAAAATTCAGCACGAAAATCCGCATCCGATGGAGACCGCCTACGGCCTGTTTGGAATTTTTTAGAATCCTCAGATTCCAAAAGGAAAAAAAGATATGGTCAAATTTCAGTTTTTTTAAAATTCTTGGTTAAATCTGGTCAAACTACTTATTCAAGAAGTATTAATGTTACTACATAATTATTCAAGAATATTAGTGTTACTAAATAATTATTTCAATTTTTTGAATTTTGGTCAAATCTGGTCAAACTATGGTCAAACTGTGGTCAAACTATGGTCAAACTTATTCAAGAAATATTAGCGTTACTAAATAATTACTGTTTTTTTAGAATAATAGTTTCAAACTCGAACGGTGAAATGTGTGACTTCATGCTCAAGCTAAACTCCTGAGGGTTAATAGGATTAACATCTTACTATTGTCAGGAAGACAACAAGTGCAGACTTGGAAACGAAGGAGAATAGAACCCGAAAGTTAAGCGTGCTTGGGTTGGAGTAGTGAGAGGGATGGGTGACCGGTCGGGAAGTTAGATGATTTGGAATGAGTGATCCAAACTTGAGCAGTTAAGAGAGGTGATTAGAGACTAAATCATCAAATAATTTAGAAAATTAAAAATAAAAAAATCAATTTTTTTCCAAAATTTTCAAAAAAAATTTCAAAAAAAAAACCTTCAGTACCGGTTGGTAACACCAACCGGTACTAAAGGTCCCCCATACCAGGGCGTGAGCTCACGCCACGTGGTGGCACTTTAGCGTCGGTTCATGCCGAACCAGTACTAAAGGGGGGCGCCTTTAGTGCCCACACTTTAGTGCCGGTTCCATAACCGGCACTAAAGGCCCTTACAAACCAGTTTTAAAGCTCCGTTTTCTACTAGTGTGTGCCTAGCCCGGCCGGATTTACTTTTACTGTATCCGGCGTGACGGTTATCGTCTCGCGTGGTGGCGCGCCCTCGTGATCCGTAGATCGATCTTGCATGTTTTGCTTTGTCCTCCAATACGTCTCACAGGTCTGGCGTATTTCCCCATGCCTTTTTATTTGAATGGCGTCGGGGTGCGGGCTGAGCTTTTGGCTGGAGTGCCTCTCTATCGCGGCCGCGGGGTGGCCGATCAGCCGCATCATACGTTTCTTCCTCCAGTCGAGGTAACAACCTGCATTTTGGGTAACTCTTGGAGGGGCGTTCGAGTTTATATTCCTTGACCGCCAGGACTTCAGTCCATCTTTCAGCTAGTAGATCTTGATCAGCTTGAAGCTGCTGCTGCTTTTTCTTAAGGCTATTATCCGTGGCTATAAGTCGGCGCTATAAGTCCAGTCGACTTCAGTCCTCTAGCACGATAAGGCTATTTGCCGTGGCTATTCATCATCGTTGAGGCTTGCCTCGCCTTCGGAGGGAGGTATGTAATTATCATCCTCCTCATCTGCCACTCTCTCAGGAGGGCTGGCCTCTCCATCCTCCTTCCCTAAATCGAGCTGGAGGGGATTATTGCCATCTTCGGCACTATCCGGAGTACTATTATCTCCCGTGCCGGTATCACCACTTTTGCTTCGGCGGGACTTAGAGCGGCGCCGCTGACGTCCGTGCTTGGGTTGCTTCTCGGAGGGGTCATCCTCCGTTGTCTCGTCGCCATTGCCTTCTTTGGGTGTATCCACCATGTATATATCATATGATGAAGTGGCTGTTAAGTGCCCTGTGGGCAGTGGTTCCTCTTCGTCTCCCGCATCGTCGTCCATACCGTCGATGTCTTCGGAGTCGAAGTCGAGCATGTCGGTTAAGTCGTCGACAGTGGCTACAAAGTGGGTGGTGGGTGGGTGTCAAATTTCTTCGTCGTCCGCATCCCAATCCTGCCGTTCATAGTCCGGCCAGGATCCTCCTGACAAGGAGAGAGACCTTAATGAGTTCAATATGTCACCAAAGGGCGAGTGTTGAAAAATATCCGCGGAGGTAAACTCCATGATCGGCACCCAATCGGATTCGCTAGGCACGGGCGCAGGCGGTTCGGAGTCCGTGGCCGGAGAAGGATCCGGCAGTATGACAACACGGCTCTCGTGCAGGGTAAAGTTGATGTTTGGCTCGATCGCCACTGAGGATAAGGCCTCTGTGGCAGGGTCCATCCACCCGTCCATGGACGGCGCAACTGTCTCTGAATTGAGGGTCGAAGCGGCTGCCGGTGCGACCTCCTGAACACTGTCCGATGCTAGAGCTAAATCATACTCATCGTTACCGTGTGGCGCAAAAGGCAGGGGCTCGAATCCGTCGAAGATCAAGTCTCCACGGATATCGGCCGTGTAGTTTAAGCTTCCAAACCTGACCTGGTGGCCAGGGGCGTAACTTTCGATCTGCTCCAGATGGCCAAGCGAATTGGCCCATAGTGCAAGGCCGCCAAACACAAAAATCTGTCCGGGGAGAAAAGTCTCACCCTTGACTGCATCACTATCGATGATCGTAGGAGCCATCAAGCCTAACAGCGACGACACAGATGAACTCTCAATGAAAGCACCCATGTCGGTGTCAAAACCGACGGATCTTGGGTAGGGGGTCCCGAACTGTGTGTCTAAGGCGGATGGTAATAGGAGGCATGGGACACGATGTTTTACCCAGGTTTGGGCCCTCTTGATGGAGGTAAAACCCTACGTCCTGATTGATTAATATTGATGAGATGGGTGGTACAAGAGTAGATCTACCACGATATCGAAGAGGCCATACCCTAGAAGCTAGCCTATGGTATGATTGTATGTTGTCCTACGGACTAAAACCCTCCGGTTTATATAGACACCAGAAAGGGCTAGGGTTACACAAGGTCGGTTACAAAGGAGGAGATATACATATCCGTATTGCCTAGCTTGCCTTCCACGCCATGTAGAGTCCCATCCGGACATGAGACGAAGTCTTCAATCTTCTATCTTCATAGTCCAACAGTCCGGCCAAAGGAAATAGCCCGGCTGTCCGGAGACCCCCTAATCCAGGACTCCCTCAATGGTTATGTATGGAAACTAGTAATATTGTATTGCTCTGTCCAATACTTTCTAGGATGCTGATAATGAGACTCCCATAATTTTCAATAGATGAGGTTCAAGTTGGATAGCCAAGATGATGCAACCACACAAGCTTGCACCCATGTTTTCAAGTCTGCTCTGCGACAGTATCGGTATAACTTGAGGAAAACTCACTTTGAAGGCAAGGCTAACAGTGAACTTGCCCAAACATCTCAAGTGGAAAATATGTCGGATCAAGACTAGAGAGGCCTCGTTAAGCACTGGTCCGATCCGAAGTATCAGGTACATTATATATGTGATCAGATCACATGTTGAAGTCCTATTTACACATGTACCACACAAATCTATCTTCTTGTAGGTGAACTGTTCAAAGAATAAGGCCAACTGTATGAAAGTGAAATTCAAACAGACGACAGGATCTCGTAGCTATATTGCACAGTGTGAGGCTCTTGTAATTAGCTGCTGTTTCACTCTTTTCACTGTACCATATTATTAGATCTATATTGACTTGTTCCAAATGCAGACGAAAGACCGCAAGGAGCAAAAAGTACCGAACCAAATGCTATTGAAATCTTCAAGGACTGTCACACAAGCAAGAAGAAGGGCATGACTACACCAGTCAAAGCCGCTGGTGTAAGTCCTTAATCCTCATGCCCTTTAACGACTACTCACTCTGACTTGTGCCTTGAACTGCATGGGTTGCAGCCAATGTCCATTACTCTTTTCCATTTTATACACAATTGTCTTAGCGTATCATTGCACCATACAAGGTTTAAAAGATAGGAGTGATGTTCCTTTGATATTGACCTATAATCTAGTTCAATGCTTTACTTGCCCGCACAATGTTACAATTGCCTATTTGTCTGTTCTCAGTATTTTTGTGATATGAATGATGTCATACTATGGTTACCGTATTATAAACTTCGTCTCTTTATCCTTAGCCCTCAGTACAATGTGAAGAAATAGACAATACATTAGCGATGGTACATGGTCATATGTTTGGAACCTGGTTTTACTATGTACTTTGCAATAAAATACAACTATTATTTTACATGGGTTCACCAGAATAAGTTCTGTATATAGACCAAAGCTATTTTGTTTGGTTTTTCCGCCTCCTTAATATCTTCTGTTCTGGTACTACTAATGTAAAACCACAACTTTTCAGCGAGCTATGGAAAAATGGTGGAACCGCCACTTTCTGAAGGTGGCGAGGCAACTATAACCGCAATGTTAGCTCTTGCTGAAGTGGGTCTGTACCTGTCCAGTTAAAGTGCCAAAAGCATGTTCCTGCGTAATACTGGCTTGGTTGTTAAGGCAATCTCGTGTAAACGGCCTCATGATCAAGATATGCAAGCTCAAAACAATGTTGTAACTGCGCTCCACGCACAAGTCCATTCCCTAACTAAGACCCTTTGTTAAACAAGGAGGGACATTGTTCAGTGTTGTCAAGATATGCATGGTTTTGAAACAGGACTATCATACATTTTCTATGTTGTTCAGGAGCCTAGGAGAACTGAAGGTGAAGGTTATGGTGCTCCATCGGACAATACATCATGAAAACGTAACAGTCAGGTCAAATGAACTGACCTTCTAAACTTCTGGTGGTGCATTTATCTGCTAGACTGTTAACTTTTATGCCAACCTTCCTGTTGTTTTATAGTTGTTATTTGTTTTGGTGCGATACAAAATTTGTTTTTAACATGCAGCCACCGGCTGAAGAAAATAGCAAGCCATTTTTGTATAGTGTAGGGTGTTCCCTATATTTTCACTGGTGGCGAACTTTGATGCCCACCGGCTGTAGTTAACATGGGCCTCCTATGGGCCGTAGAAACAATGGGCCTTCCCAGGGCCGTAAAAACTATGAGCCTTCTATTTAGCATAGAAACAATGGGCCTTATACGGGCCGTAGACATAATGGCCTTTCTTGTCCCTCTCCTCCTAGGCACGGTCGTCGAAGGCGAGGAGGGCAAAAGAAGTGCCAGAGCAGGGGTCCAGCCCGCTCCCATTGGGCTCCAGGAGAGATAGCCCGGTAGGAATGGGAGCACGAAGGGACGCTGTCGGTGTCAAAACCAGCGGATCTCAGGTAGGGGTCCCGAACAATGCGTCTAAGGTCGATGGTAACATGAGACAAGGGACACTATGTTTACCCAGGTTTGGGCCCTCTTTATGGAGGTAATACCTTACGTCCTGCTTTATTGAGATTGATGAATACACTACTAGGAAAAGGCCTACTAATGGCGCACCTAATTTGGCCATTAATGGCGCATTAGTGGTGCGCCATTACTGCCACGCCATTAGTATATTTTACTAATGGCGGACCACAGGTGCGCCATTAGTATCTGGTATACTAATGGCGCACCTCAGATGCGCCATTAATATATACAATAGTGCGCCATTAGTATGCCTCCCAGGGGGCCATGTATACCCAGGTGCTTTGGCATACTAATGGCGCACAACAACAAGATGCGCCATTAGTAACTTCGGCATACTAATGGCGCACTGTTTAATGATGCGCCATTAGTATCCTTTGGCAGACTAATGGCGCACTGTGATGTGATGCGCCATTAGTATGAATATTACGTTTTTTTATTTTTTTATTTTCTGTTTTTTGCACAGGTTACAAAATGTATAATTGGACAAAATATAGACAGCACACATCAACAACAGATTCATCGAATACAATAGAAGATTAGTCTCTGAATACAATTCATCATATTAGTCTCCGAATACAATTCATCATATTTGTCTCCGAAATGAAAAGACCGAACAAAGATAGAACATTATATTACAAGTCTCGAGACCGCTAGTAGCGAGTTTGTCTTCACATTACAAGTCGATATCGATCATCTAAACTACCATCACATAGAAGAGAGCTGCGGTCATCACGATGAGCATCATCACGATGAAACTCGTCTTCATCCGGTTACTCCAACGCTCCCTCCCCTCTCCCGCTAGATAGCGGGCGTATCTAGAAAAAGTCCTAAACTAAACCTATACTAAACTATCTAGTTCTTCATCTTCTGCTTCTTTCTTCCAGTTCATCAACCTGCAAAACAAGAAACAACAAACATGAAAAACTTGATCAAGGTTTAAATGTAGCATTCCCCTTAGCAAAATTCCTTTGCTGTAGGAGCTAGCACTTACGAGTTTGGAAACATTAGTCAAACCCCAATCAGATTAAGTTGATCAAAGAAACAGTAGAAGAGAGCCAACACTGCATAAATAGAGCCAATAACCCAAAAGACAGAAGTAGAGCCAGCAAAGATAGATCAAAGCCAAACCCAAAGATCAACTCAAACTAGAACTAACTCCATGATTAGGGGATCCCTCAATTAAGCTTGGCTTAGTTTTCAGATGAAATCCAACAAACCCACTACTAATCAACTAGCCCAGAGGTAGGGTTTGAAGTAGGGATTGTCCTCAGGCAGCCTAGTAGTGCTAGGACTATTGCATCATTGGATCAAGTAGTGCAACATCTTTAAGTAACGATGAGAGCCTCAGGACACCATCATTGGCATGGCAAGATTAAGGAGCACCTGTTCTTATCAGTGAGAGTAGGTGAGAAAGAAAGAAAGTGAAGAGACCAGTGCAGCATCTGTTCAAATCAGATTTAAGAGAGAGGGAATTGGCAAGGAAAGATATAGTCCATAACCTGCAAGAAGAAATAGGCCATTGATAGCACATTTACTAAACATCTGCTATAAGTAGAACACATACACCCACTTACACATGGGTACTATTCTGTATATAGGTACACAAGCACAACACATGCACCTGGTATAGATAGGAGTATAAGCATGCATCTAAATTATCTGAAACATATGAAATAGCTAATGCAAAGAAAGAATTATCACTACATGCAACCGTCAGGACTATGTCCTGTACAATATACAAGTAAACCACCAGTAGATGATGTACTAAACCATACAAGAAATACCAATACATGGTATTTAGATAAAGACTGGTATATATCAAAAACAGATACCAGCTTGAAAGAGAAACTATAATTTTATACCACTACGGGAGAAAATCATGAAGTACACAGAGTAATTGCAGTAAAGAGATGAATCAGTATATGTTGATCAATAATAGAGTTACGGCTATATACAAATGAAGGACTATATCCTTTATAAGATAACAAAGAAACGGTAGCACTTATGCATATGAACAAACAGAACCAGCAGCCAACCAATAAAGAAACTAGCATGTGCTATATGACAGGAACAATAACATCTATAAGACCAAGATAATTGAAATGATAGGCCAACATTAGGGTCATGCAATCATTCGATCCCATCATTGCAACACTAGTTGAGCAACAAATCAAATATAACAGTAGTTCGATTGGTTCAACCAACAGTTAACAACAGTTTACTTCCCACTACTAATTTTGCAACTCGTGATAATAAAGAAAACAGAGCACAAATAAATAGGAATGATCTTTTCCATGACACAAGCACAAACAAAATCACCCATACGCATGAAACAGAGCAAGGTACTAATATAGCAACACAAGAGCGGGAGCTATAGGTAGGAGACAGATTCACAGGAGAGGAGGTTGGTCGATGCCGCACATGACCACGTCGCCGTCACCCGGTGGATGTTGTAGTCGAGTTGGACCATGTGCAGGGTGTCGTTGTGGCGGTGGATGAACTGGTTGTCGTCATCGTCCATGGAGGATGCCTGCTGCTCCGAATCTAACAAACAAGTAAGTGCTAGTGTCGTCGATCTAGTACAGAAATTAAGCAAGCTAGTATAGGAGACACGCGTGCTGCTGCTAGTATCTACAGAAATAAATCAAGCTGCATGTGTGTGTGCTTGAGCTAGCTTAGTACGTATAGTCCATGGTTGGGCTCCAAAACTAATAGAGCATGCTAGCGTCAACAGAATCAATCACAAGGTTATTTTGTTGTTGTTGCTAGCAGTGCTAGCTGTATGTATTGATCCATCCATCCATGACCTAACTAATCTTGTTGTATCTCTAGACTAAGTGCAGCAACACAAGAAGGACTAAAACTACAGAGCACATGTGTACGTAACTACTATACTCATCCATGGCTTGAAAGGAAGCTCACTGTTTCCATCTTCTATCTATCCATGATTTTATTTTTCTGAAGCAAGCATCAAAAAGCACAATGACAATCGAATTTCACACAAAAACTGAACCAATACTTGCTGTTATGTAATGTCCATGACAATTGCAATTCATGTCCACTCCAGATCAGATTTGCAAGGGCTAGAAAGAGAGGTTGTAGCTCACCATGTATGGGGGAAGGAGGTGGATGCAAGGGAGGGGTGGAGGGTGTCCTGCAGAAGAAGCTTCGCTATTAGAGCAACCTGCACAAAACAGAGGAAGGGGAGATGAATAAATCATGGTGAGGAAAAGGGCCTTCCACATGATTAGATCGGGAAGAGAAACAACAACAAAAATACCAAAAAAATCCCTTCCATGGCGTGTTGTACTAGGAGCAGCTCCTCTCTCTCCGCTAGGGTTTGGGGTGCTGGGAGGCTCCATGGTGCCACTGTGTGGTGGCGGACAAGGGAATCCATCTACATGGCGGCGTCCCACCCCACGGAGGTGCGCCCCTCCTGCCGTCGTCGTCGGCACACCCATGGCGACCTGCAGAGAAGGAAGAGAAGATGAGGTGAGGTGAGGAGGAGATGGTGGGCGAAGAAGGAGGGGGAGGAGATTACCAGTGCTGGATCCGGTCACCTATGGACTCGCCATGGCCTGCCATGGCGGATCCCGGCGAACAAAAGGGGGTGCAAAACCCTAGCCAGTGGGGGAGCCGCGGATCTGCATGGAGGTAAGCCAGATGCTGACCAAGGGGATCTCACGGGCGTGTTGCACACAGACGGAGCTCGCCGGAACCGGGCGGCGTGGGTGGCGACGGCGGCGAGGGAGAGAGGGGTTCGGGGGGAAGAGAGGAGGCGACGAGGGTTTGGGTGGGTTCGAGCGAGAGAGAGAGAGTGTGTGTGTGTGTGTGTGTGTGTGTTGGTGCGTTGGGTCGGATGGATGGATGGATGTCCAAAATATCTTGTTGCTTCCCACTTACTAATGGCGCACCAACTCTAAATGTGCCATTAGTAATCCAGGTTACTAATGGCGCACCTTCTGGTGGTACGCCATTAGTAGTTTTGCAAAAAAAACATACTAATGGCGAACTATTCCACAGTGCACCATTACTAGTTTAAACCAGTAATGGCGCACGGTGGAACAGTGCGCCATTAGTAGTTTTGCAAAAAAAGGAATAAAAATATAATAAAAAAAACAACATTAGTGGTGCACTTTCCGACAGGTGCGCCATTACTAGTTACAACTAGTAATGGCGCACTGTGTCTGGATGCGCCATTAGTATGTTTGGACAGGCGCACTAGTTAAAAAAAATTTTTTGATACTAATGGCGCACCCTGGGCCAGGTGCGCCATTAGTAGTTTCAACTCTAATTGCGTATCAGATGGTGGTGCGCCATTAGTATATACTAATGGCGCACCGCTTGTCTGGTGCGCCATTAGTGTCAATCCCATCTATAGCCCTTTTTCTAGTAGTGATAGGAGTATTACAAGAGTTGATCCACCTCGAGATCATAATGGCTAAACCCTAGAGGTCTAGCTTGTATGGCTATGATAATGAGTGTCTATCCGGACTAAGTCCTCTAGTTTATATAGACACGGGGGAGGATCTAGGGTTACACAAGGTCGGTTACAAAGAAGGGAATCTACATATTCGGTCGTCAAGCTTGCCTTCCATGCCAAGGAGAGTCCCATCCGGAATCGGGTGCAGCCTTTGGTCTTCGTATCTTCACAGCTCATCAGTCCAGCCCATGGCTAACAGGTCGGACGCCCGAGGACCCCTTAGTCCAGGACTCCCTCTGTAGCCCATAAACCTAGCTTCAATGACAAGGTATCTGGCGCGTAGTGCCGTCTTCGGCATTGCAAGACGGGTTCCTCCTTCCGAACTCAAGAATAGTATTCGGATGAATTGATCGTGTCCGGACCTGTAACACACACCACCCACAACCATAGAGAGAATATAATAATACACGAGTCAATCCGCTGAGAACTTTTACAACATGACATCACGTCCATCTGGTCATAATTTCGAACCGTTTTTTCCTCCCACTCCACGTTTCGAGAAGCGGTTGCCATTGGCACGTCTTGTCGAAGCAGAGATCGTGTCCCCTTATTACGGGATTCTCATCAATACGGGCGTGGGTAACCCAACCGTGCCGTTTACACAGCCCTCGGGAGCAGGCGAATTTTGAGGCGAGTGGGGTGGCGTTCAATATTCACAGCCCTTATAAGGAGATAAGATTCCCCTTTCTGGTCCCACGCCTTCTCACTTCTTCTGCCTTTCCACCCTTGAGCTCTAGCGCCCAAGTTCTCATTTGTTTCCCACTCGAGAAAGCACTCCACCCATGTACGGATCAGGAGCTGGTGGCAAGTGGATGGCCTCTTCTGTCAAGAAGAAAGACATCAAGGAGCTTCGACAGGCCGGATACCTAGCCAAGGAGATCGTTCATCGTCTCCCGGCCGAAGGACAGATCGCCCCTACCCAGAGCCCTATGAGAGGGTTGTATTTCTCGCACACTTAGTCCGCGGGTTGGGATTCCCACTTCACCCATTTGTCCGCGGACTGATGTTTTACTACGGGCTAGATTTCCATGATCTAGCCCCCAAATTTTTCCTCAACATCTCAGCATTCATAATCATTTGCGAGGCCTTCCTCCGTATCCCGCCTCACTTCGGCCTATGGCTGAAGACGTTCAATGTAAAGCCGAAGTTGGTGAGAGGCCAAAAAGCAGAGTGCGAAGGCGCCATGGTGGGGAAGATGCCCAACGTGATATGGCCCGAAGGTTCCTTTGTGGATATGGTGAAGGGGTGGCGGTCGGGGTGGTTCTACATCACCGATCCGCGCGACACCAACTGGGCAGTGGCCCCCGAATTCCGATCCGGAACTCCGCTGCGGCTTACCTCCTGGCAAGAGAAGGGCCTCGCCTGGGGCTCTTCGAGTGAGCCAACTGGGCTCCAGACGTGCATTCAGAACATGCTAACCAAGAGGATCAAACTCGTCAATGTGATCCAGGTTATGCTCATTCGTCAGATCCTTCCATGCCAACACCGGACTTGCTTTTTGTGGGATTTCAATCCGGCCAAGCATCAGACACTACGAGAGCTCTTCAGCACAAGGCACGAAGATATCTGGAAAGTGCTCTTCAAAGCTAGCGAGACACCACCGCCCACGACCGAAGATCCCGGGCCCATCTTAAAGCGCCAGGCCAATTCAGTAAGTTCTTTCATGTATTCAAGGTCTAGCCTTTACTGGCATATTGTGGGAAGGAGTCACTAGTAGAAAACAGGGCTATGGTCCAGGCCAGGTCAGCCCATTAGTCCCGGTTTAGTCTAGAACCGGGACACATGTGGGCATTGGTCCCGGTTCGTGAGCCCAGGGGGCCGGCCGGGCCACGTGGGCCATTGGTCCCGGTTCATCTGGACCTTTTGGTCCCGGTTGGTGGGATGAACCGGGACCAATGGGCCTCGCTCCTGGCCCACCACCATTGGTCCCGGTTGGTGGCTTGAACCGGGACCAAAGGCTCTTCTTTAGTCCCGGCTCATGTCACCAACCGGGACCAATGAGGTGCCTATATATACCCCCTCGCGCAAGAGCAGAGCACACTGCTCTGTTTTTTCTGGCCGAAGGGGAGAGGGTTTTGTGGTGCTCTAGCTCACCTCGTATGCACATGAGGTGTTCGATGGAATGCCCGAGCCACACTACTTAAGCTTTCTCCTCTCGAAGCTCGACCTCCAAGCTCCATTTTCCCCGAGATTTATCTAGATTTAGCGGTCCATCACGCCCCGTCCCCGTCTTCACCGCCGTCGATCAACCGCGCCGATCTCATCACCGACACCACCGTGGTGAGCCTCTTGTTCTTATCTTCTTTCTGAAAGGAAAAATATTCTTACTTGTATGTTTAGATAGATACTTGTATCATTTTCTTACATTTATTATTGCATCTTATATAGTGCGATGGTTTTGGTATCCGCCCCCATTGGCCCTCGTCCTGTCTATGATTCGGATGTGGTATGTATATTATCTTTATAACTATTGGTTCATTTATTGTTCATGAAAATTATGCCGACCAACGTGACATAGATTTTATTTATCTAGGATGTATGTGAATCGGAAATGCCAACTGACCCTATTGTCGAGAGGTTAAATTTAGTTGAAGAAGAAAACAATTTGTTGAAGGAAAAACAAATTGAGGAGGAGAAGATGATATTGGAGTTGCATGTTGCGGATGTCGTCGATGATCACAAGATCAAGATGGATGTAATGCGCTTGAAGATTAGAAAGATTAGAAAATATGCCATTCATACCGAGGCTTGGTATCATTATGATGTTGGATCAATTGTTACCTTGGTTGCGATTATGATCGCACTTGTTTTTGCATTGAAATGTTTTACATAGTTTCAATGTATGGTTTAATTAATTAGATGCTCTGGAGAGCTATATGTTGTTAGATGAGAACTATGTATGCACTTTGGTTTTAATGTGATGATGAACTTCTATTAATTTGGACACTTAAGTATATATAATGCACGCAGATGAACCGGCAATGGATGTACGGTGGCAGACACACCCGCGAGTACATTAAGGGCGTCCCTGAGTTTCTCGATGCGGCTGAGGCAAACAAGCAGAATGGTTTTATGTGTTGTCCATGCACTGAATGTGGGAATACGAGGTCTTACTCTAACCGAAAAATCCTTCACTCCCACCTGCTTTACAAGGGTTTCATGCCACACTATAATGTTTGGACGAGGCACGGAGAAATAGGGGTTATGATGGAAGACGGCGAAGAAGAAGACTACGATGACAACTATGTGCCCCCTGAATACGGTGATGCTGCAACGGGGGGAGCTAGTGAAGATCAAGAGGAACCAGACGATGTGCCCAATGATGCTGCAACAGGTGAAGCTGCTGAAGATCAAGAGGAACCAGACGATGTGCCCGATGATGATGATCTCCGCCGGGACATTGTCGATGCAAGGACGCAATGCATTAGTCAAAAGGAGAAGCTGAAGTTCGATCGCATGTTAGAGGATCACAAAAAATGGTTATACCCCAATTGCAAACATGGCAACACAAAGCTCGGCACCGTACTGGAATTGCTGCAGTGGAAGGCATAGAATGCTGTGGCTGACAAAGGATTTGAGAAGCTACTGAAAATATTGAAGAAGAAGCTTCCAAAGGATAATGAATTGCCCGACAGTACATACGCAGCAAAGAAGGTCGTATGCCCTCTAGAATTGGAGGTGGGGAAGATACATGCATGCCCTAATGACTGCATCCTGTACTGCAGTGCATACAAGGATCTGAACGCATGCCGGTATGCGGTGCATTGCGGTATAAGATTAGACGAGATGACCCCGTTGATGTTGACGGCGAGCCCCCCAGGAAGAGGGTTCCTGCGAAGGTGATGTAGTATGCTCCTATAATACCACGGTTGAAACGTCTGTTCAAAAACGAAGAGCATGCCAAGTTGATGCGATGGCACAGTGAGAACCAAAAGAAAGATGGGAAGTTGAGAGCACCCGCTGACGGGTCGCAGTGGAGAAAAATCGAGAGAAATTACTGGGATGAGTTTGCAAAGGACCCAAGGAATGTATGGTTTTCTTTAAGCGCGGATGGCATTAATCCTTCCGGGGAGCAGAGCAGCAATCACAGCACCTGGCCCGTGACTCTATGTATGTATAACCTTCCTCCTTGGATGTGCATGAAGCGGAAGTTCATTATGATGCCAGTTCTCATCCAAGGCCCTAAGCAACCCGGCAACGAAATTGATGTGTACCTAAGGCCATTAGTTGAAGAACTTTTATAGCTGTGGAATGAAAACGGTGTACATACGTGGGATGAGCATAGACAGGAGGAATTTAACCTTAAGGCGTTACTGTTCGTGACCATCAACGATTGGCCCGCTCTCAGTAACCTTTCAGGACAGACAAACAAAGGATACCATGCATGCACGCACTGTTTAGATGACACTGAAAATATATACCTGGACAAATGCAGGAAGAATGTGTACCTGGGCCATCGTCGATTTATTCCGACCAACCATCAATGTCGAAAGAAAGGAAAGCATTTCAAAGGCGAGGCAGATCACCGGAAGAAGCCCGCCATGCGCACCGGTGATCACGTGCTTGCTATGGTCAATGATTTACACTACGTAATCTTTGGAAAGGGTCCCGGTGGACTGGCTGTTCCGAATGACGCTGAGGGACACGCACCCATGTGGAAGAAGAAATCTATATTTTGGGACCTACCCTACTGGAAAGACCTAGAGGTCCGCTCCTCAATCGACGTGATGCACGTGACGAAGAACCTTTGCGTGAACCTGCTAGGCTTCTTGGGCGTGTATGGGAAGACAAAAGATACACCTGAGGCACGGGAGGACCTGCAACATTTGCACAAAAAAGACGGCATGCCTCTGAAGCAGTATAAAGGTCCTGCCAGCTACGCTCTTACGAAAGAAGAGAAAGAAATCTTCTTTGAATGCCTGCTCAGTATGAAGGTCACGACTGGCTTCTCGTCGAATATAAAGGGAATAATAAATATGCCAGAGAAAAAGTTTCAGAACCTAAAGTCTCATGACTGCCACGTGATTATGACGCAACTGCTTCCGGTTGCATTGAGGGGGCTTCTACCGGAAAACGTCCGATTAGCCATTGTGAAGCTATGTGCATTCCTCAATGCAATCTCTCAGAAGGTGATCGATCCAGAAATCGTACCAAGGCTCAGGAGTGATGTGGCGCAATGTCTTGTCAGTTTCGAGCTGGTGTTCCCACCATCCTTCTTCAATATCATGATGCACGTCCTAATTCATCTAGTCGACGAGATTGTCATCCTGGGGCCCGTATTTCTACACAATATATTCCCCTTTGAGAGGTTCATGGGAGTCCTAAAGAAATATGTCTGTAATCGCGCTAGGACAGAAGGAAGCATCTCCATGGGCCATCAAACAGAGGATGTTATCGGGTTTGTGTTGACTTCATTCCTGGCCTTAACAAGATAGGTCTCCCTAAATCACGGTATGAGGGGAGACTGACCGGAAAAGGCACTCTTGGAAAAGACTCAATAATATGCAGGGACGGATATTCTTGGTCTCAAGCACACTACACAGTTCTACATAACTCTACCTTGGTGACCCCGTATGTCGATGAACACAAGAACAGTCTGCGCTCCAAACACCCGGAGCAGTGCGACAACTGGATTACATGTGAACACATCAGGACTTTTAGCAATTGGTTGGAAACACGTCTCAGAGGTGACAACACTGTTTGTGATGAGTTGTACTTGTTGTCCAGGGGACCATCTTTGACTGTATTAACTTACAAAGGATACGAGATAAATGGGAATAGATTTTACACGATCGCCCAAGATCAAAAGAGCACCAACCAAAACAGCGGTGTTCGCTTTGATGCAGCAACTGAGAGAGGAAAGGATACATATTATGGTTACATAGTGGACATATGGGAATTTGACTACGGACCTGATTTTAAGGTCCCTTTGTTGAAGTGCAAATGGGTCAATCTGTTAGGCGGCGGGGTACAGGTAGACCCACAGTACGGAATGACAATAGTGGATCTGAAAAATCTTGGGTACACTGAGGAACCGTTCGTCCTAGCCAATGATGTGGCACAGGTTATCTATGTGAAGGACATGTCTACCAAACCGAGAAAAAGAAAAGATAAGGAAGCGAATACATCATACGATGAGCCAAAGCGCCACATAGTTCTTTCAGGAAAAAGGGACATGTCTGAAGATTATGAAAAGTTTCATGAAATTCCTCCCTTCAATGTCAAGGCTGAAGATTATCCATGGTTACGGTGCAATAAGCAAATGACACAAGCGAAGAAAAAGTGAAGACTTTCTCCCGCAACTATTATGATGATACCATGCCAACTTTGTAACACATGAACATGCTACCATTGTCCGTTTTGTACATGCACATGCTATGTGGGTGAAATTATGATACCATCCCAACTTTCAACTTTTTCAGAGTTCATTTGAAATGCTTTCATGTCTTATGGTTCAAGGTTTTATGTGTTGAGGCAAATGGATCAATATGTCAGGAGGCGGGGTACATGTAGACCCACAGTACGGTATGACAACAGTGGATCTAAACAATCTTGGGTACACAAACGAACCATTCGTCCTAGCCAATGATGTGGCGCAGTTATTGTCCGAAACTTTGATACTTCGAAAGTGATTGTCCATTTTGTACACGAAGTGCATCAAGTTTTTGTCGTAACCCTCTCTACTTTTTGGAACATGCTATGTGGGTGAAATGATGATACCATGCCAACTTTCAACCTTTTTAGAGTTCATTTTAAATGCTTTCCAATTTCAGGGTCATTTAGCTCAAAGAATGAATTAATAGCAAACAGAATGAACTACAAAACTTTTATGAAAATAAAAACAATCAATTAAAATATTATGTTGTGATCAACTAAAATAAAACTTAATATTCTTCAATAGCAAAAAGAATATAATTTTTGTGACCTAAAATAACACTATAAGTATTTACTTGTAAGTATAAATAAAAAATAAATAGCAAAAAAGAAAAAAAAAATTATATTTTTATAGTAAAGTTATTCATAAACTAGTGATTCACACAAATTTTAAAAAATACAAATTTAAACTATTCAAAATTTTAAAACTAATGGCACTAACAGAAAGTTTATAATTTTTGTGACCTAAAATCGAAAAGAAATCACTAAAAAACTATAAGTATTTAGTTGTAAGTATAAATAAAAAATAAATAGAAAAAAATTTCTATTTTTATAGTAAAGTTATTCATAAACTAGTGATTCACACAAATTTTTAAAAATTCAAATTTAAACTATGCAAAATTTAAAACTAATGGCACTAACAGAAAGTTTATAATTTTTGTGACCTAAAAGCAAAAAGAAATCACTAAAAAACTGTAAGTATTTAGTTTTAAGTAGAAATAAAAAACAAAAAAAATGTAGAAATAAAAAAGAAAAAACCAAAAAAAATGCCACCTACTGGGCCTCCACGGCCTGGATACGACTAGAAACCCTACATGGGCCAGGATTCAGGCCCGCAGAAGGCCCAATAGGCCCACAGGCAGTAGCAAGTTTAGGCCCGAAAGCCTGCATAAGAGAGGAGCTCGAATGGGGAGGCACACCAGCACTTATAAACAAGTGTCGGCGCCCTTCAGCTAGCGAGGTGGGACTAAACTTTTGGGCGTGGGGCAGCACAAGGCCATTGGTCCCGGTTGGTGGCACCAACCGGGACTAAAGAGGGGCATTAGTCCCGGTTTGTGCCACGAACCGGGACCAATGCTCTTCCTATATATACGGCACTTAGCAGTTTTCGCCAAAATCCATCTGTTTCTTCTAGCCCCGACGCCTTCTGCTCCTTGTCGCCGTCGCCGCCGATCCCTGCCCCGACGCTGTCAGGCTGGTCCACCTCGCCGTCGCCGCCGCCGAGCCACTGCCCCGACACCGTCGCCGCACCCGCCGCCCCTGCCGGCCCCGATACCAGCGCCGTCGCCGTGCGCGCCGCCCCTGCCGCGACCCCGTCGCCGTTGCCGCGTGCGCCACCCGTTCCCCGACCCCGTCACCGTCGCCGCGCGCGCCGCCCCTTCCCCGACCCCGTCACCGTCGCCGCGCGCGCCGCCCTTGCCCCGACGCCGTCGCCGTCGCCGCACGCGCCACCCGTTGCCCCGACCATACGCCGCCGCCTTCGGTCCGGCCGCCGGCACCCTTTTCTCTTATTTTTTGCATTATTATAAAAATGTGTATATATGTATATGTTCTCTATGTATATATGTTCATATATGCAAAAGTTAGATTTTAGAAAAACTTTATATATGCAAAAGTTTATATATGCAAGTATATATGTATGTATAGATGGATGTGTGTGGATAGATGAGTTTTATATGCAAAAGTTACAATTTTAGAAAAATTTTATATATGCAAAAGTTACAATTTTAGAAAAATAAGGATAGGAAAGAAGAAAATTAATAAGAATAGGAAAGAAAGAAGAAGAGGAGAGGAAAAGAAGAGGAGAAATAAATAATTAAGAAGAAGAAAAAAGAAGGAAAAGAAGAGGAGAAGAAGAAAGGAATAGTGGAGAGGAAGAGAAAATAGAATATTCTATTTTCTCTTCTTATCCACTATTCCTTTCTTCTTCTCTTCTTTTTTTTCTTCTTTTTTTCTTCGATCTTCTCCTCTAGCTATTCCTTTCTTCTTCTCCTCTTTCTTCTTCTTCTTCTTCTTCTTAATTTTTACCGGGAACGAGGGTGTCGAGGATCACCGAGGGGTCGTGGGTCGGGAACTAGGGTAGAGGGTCGAGGGTCGTTAAGGGGTCAAGGGTCGAGGGTTTCAGGGTCGAGGGTTCGAGGGTTCTATAGGGTCTAGGGATCGAGGGTCGAGGGTTCCAGGGTCGTCTAGGGGTCGAGGGTTCCAGGGTCGCCGAGGGTTCGAGGGGTCGAGAGAGGTTTCCTAGTGTCAAAGTATTGAAGAAATCCATGGCTTCATCATTAGCCGGAAGTAACCAGGGCATGACGAAGTCCTCCAAAGTTATTTTGGAATGGTGTCCCGGATAGGATAATTTGCATTTTTGTATGAATTTCAGCAAAGGCCTTCCAAATAATGATATTTGGAAGGTGTTGCTGAACTTTGTACCAAAAAGCGAATTATCTTATCTAGGACTCCATTCCAAAATAACTTTGGAGAGCTTCGTACCATCATGCACATGTTACTTTCGCCTAATGATGAAGACATGGTTTTGTTGAATCCTTTGACACTAGGCAACCTTCCGACCCCTATTCTTTCTCCTCTATTCTTTCTTCTCCTCTATTGTCGAACATGAGAGGAAGTACAGGATAAAAAAAGAAGAGGAAGAAGAAAAAAAGAGGAGAAGAAAGAATAGAGGAGTTCTTCTCCTCTATTCTTTCTTCTCCTCTTTTTTTTCTTCTTCTTCCTCTTTTTTTATCGGGAACGAGGGTCGTCGAGGGACATATAGATGTAGTGTCGTCGTTGTCGATATATACCCCCTCCCGATAGCTTCAACACGTGGGGGGGGGGTCGAGGCCACTAATTAATATATATGATTCCTTACTATGATTAGGTAGCTAGTTCTACGTTTGGCACTAATATATCCATCAGTCATGTTTGAATAATAATTTCCATGTTGTAAATATTTGTAGAAACTATGGACACCGCCCTAGACGACACCGCAAAAGAAGCGTTGTTGAGGGACATAATCGAAGAAGGAAGTGATGCCGTCTCGTTGTTTCTCAACGACACCGATGGTCTGGAAGGAGAGGGTGAACAAGCTGGCTACGGTGACCTAATGTCGGTGCAAGAAGAAGAACATGAGGATGGCTCCGGTGACCGAATGCCGGTGCAAGAAGGAGACCGTGATGATGGCTCCGGTGACCGAACTGAGTCCGGCCAGGTATATATATTAGTTAATCCTGTGCTGACTAGCTGATTGATGGATTCATTGTTTTGTCATGTACACATATTAATTAAGTCTTTGTTCTTTTTTCTAGCCCTCCGGATCGAGCACAACTTTGGTAAAGAGACGAGGCCCGAAGAAAAAGTTGAGCTCGGATGAAAAGTTTGAGATCATAGCAATCACGCCCGACGGCCAACCGATTGAACCCCTCCGGACAAAGAGCGCATTTGTTGCTCAGTGCGGGGTTCTGGTTAGGGACAAGATCCCGATAAGCATCCAGCAATGGTTTAAGCCGGCTACAGAAGACCCTGAGGTGTCTTATGTCAATGATATGCAGAAAAATGATCTTTGGACTGAGCTGAAGTCAAATTTCACCCTACCGCCAGAGGATAATCCAGAGAACCCAGTTAAAGAGCAATTAATCAAGTCTTTTTCTCTTAAGAGGATGGCAGAACTATTCAGGAGGTGGAAGAAAGAGCTGAATAAGTTTGTTGAAAATAATGAGACACCAGAATTCAAGGGCAGATATGAGAAGATCAGAGATCACTGGCCCGCATTTGTGGCCCACAATACATCGGAAAAGAGTAAGAGGATGTCGGCGACAAACAAGAAAAATGCTGCGAAGAAGATGCTTCACCAACGCACGGGGTCAGGTGGCTACCTCGTAGCCCGGCCTAAGTGGGACAAGACTGAGAATGATCTAGTTGATAAAGGGATCGAACCAGAGACAATTAGCTGGCCAGACCGTTGCCGGACTTGGTTCTTCGGGGCTGGCGGAACCTTGGACCCTGTAACAGGGAAGTGCATTTGGACGAACGATCAAATGGACATACCAGTCAGGAAGCTTAACAGTATATCAAAGCAGCACAGCAAGGGAAGTTCTTTCCAGACAGAGAGAACGACGAGCTCACAATGGCCCTCGGGAATCCTGAGCACCCTGGACGGACATGAGGCACGCCAGGCTCCATTCCGTGGAAGGTTGGGTTTCCGGACGCAGGCGTTTACAAATCCCATGAGAGGAGGAAAAAAGTGCAGCAGACCCAAATGCAGGCGCTGCAAGCAAGGGTAGACGCGATAGAGGAACGAGAAGCAAATCGTAGCAAACGTAGTGCCGAAGACTCCCCCGAAGCTACCCCGCCATCTCAGCGCAGAAGCAGCATGGCTTCCACCAAGCTGCTTCAGCCGGAGCATGCCTTGATGGCTCCTGCCAGCTATCCCATGGATGCTATCACGGAATCTCAAAATTGCCACCTTATGATGCAATGGATGAATTTGAAGGTCAAGGCGGCTGTTGGCTCTGTTTATCCTACTGAACCCAGCACAACTTTTCACTGCCGGCCGATTCCAGAAGGATATGCTAGGGTGATGGTGGATGAAATAACAGAGGGATTTGAGGACCTCCAGCTTGACCACCCTACTGGTGAAGGGGAGACTCGGCTGGGGTCTGCTCTGAAGACTCCATGCCTATGTCGGAAGGAGCTCATCAACCTTCCGAACTGGACGCCTCCGCCTCCTCCTCCTCCTCCGGTGAGTCAGGGCCCTCCGCCTCCTCCACCGCCTCCTCCTCCGGCGAGTGACGATCAGGGCCCTCGGCCGGCTCCTTCTCCGGCATGTGGCGGCACTCCGCCTCCTTCTCCGCCTGCGCCGACGCGCCCGAGTAGCCAGCCTCCTCCTTCTCCGCCTCGTCAGCAAGGGCGGAAGAGACCTGCCGCCGCTCCAGCTGCTCCGGCGCGTCGTAGTCCTTCTACTCCGCCTCGTAAGCAAGTAAAGAAGACAACCGCTCCGTTTGCTCGGTCGGCGTCTAGCAGTACAACCAGAGGCGGGAGGACATACAGATTCGGTCCTTCTCTGAAGAATCCAGAGAAGTTACCATATGAGAGGACCCCGGAGGAGAACGCCGAGATCGCGCGAACCGAAGTGGATGACTGGTTTCAAGGGTTGAGAGCAAAGAGACATCCACCTCCGAAGGAGAAGGTAGATCCGGTGAAAGTGAAGCGCACTCTGGCTGCCCTGGCGAAACCACCCAAGTCTCCGCCAAAAGGAAACTATGAGCGCATTATTGCAAAGACATGGGCCGAAGCGGAGCGGTCGGGAAGTACAGTCAGTGATCAAAGGCTGAAAGAACGACCAGCAGCTAGGAAACAAATTGCCCAACTCGGCGAACAAGCGAAGCAATCGTCCCCCCCCCCCCTCAAGGTGCCTAGCGACATCGTCGATCCGAGGATGGTGCCCGTTTATGGCAATGTTGACGATTACCTGCCCGACGATGTACATTATGATACCATGGAGGTGCAGATACACAGATACGAGTACGGGAAGCCTCTCGTCAAAGATGAAAAATCTTTAACAACGATGATGCGAAGATTACATGATTGGTACTTGAAAATCTGCAGAGAGTCTGGGGGGAGGAGTACTTTGTATGCGAGAGTTAAACCGGAGCATGACCTCGCTGGAACTGAACTGTTGCCTATTCCATTTGAGGAGTTCTATCAGTTTTTCAATCAATTGGCCCTCGATAAAACAACGATCACTTGCTACTGTCTGTAAGTACTACTACTTCTGTCATTAAGTCTCTCTATATAGCTCATCTCTTTCATTGCATGTATTTATAATTATCCTCACTATATTATGCAGAATGAAGATCGCCGAAGTGAAGAAAAGACAAATCGGTGATATTGGATTCGTTAACACATATCTCATAGTTGCAACTGAGGTTCAACATCGTCCCGGAGATACCGAGGCCAACTTGCTACGATCATTCAAAAAAATGAAAACAAAGATATAATACTCTTTCCTTACAACTTCAAGTGAGTGTTACTGTCTTGTGCATATTCGGTTTCCCTTATATATTAGTCCAGGTTATAGTAATGTAATTGATGAGTTATGCATGCGTGTGCAGTTTCCACTATATTCTCCAAGAGATTAGGCTTGAGCAAGGAGTAGTAACCGTCTTGGACTCTAAACGAAAAGATCCCCAGGAGTATGCGGACATGACTGAAATCCTCAAGAAGTAAGTTAAATCAATCATTATCCACCATATCAGCAACTTTGTTCATTTCCTGATATCAAGTAACTGTTTTCTTTGTCTGGTAGGGTTTGGAGAAAATTCACCAGAACAGTTCCGGGACTGCCGAAGGAGCTGGAATTTAGACACCCGAAAGTAAGTACTATAGTAGCATGTTCCGCGCATCTCCTAGTGATTCAAGCGCTAGTTTCATCAATACCATTTAGAATTCTTGCTTATCAGTTTGATTAACCTCTATTTCTTGTAAAGTGGTTGTGGCAGGAAAAAGGGAATGATTTCTATGGATACTACGTCTGCGAGTCCATCCGCCACACGACCTGTGAGCGGGGCGGGTACTCTGACGAACAATATGAAGTACGTAAATACCAACATTCACAATTTTATTTTATTACCATCATTTGTATTGAGTTTCATTCATTCATATATTTATGTATTGACCCCCTTCTTCAAATTAGATGTTTCGGAAGCGGGATGAACTCCTAGCACCAGCTCGCATGCGAACAATTCAAGAGGAATTGGCGGCATTCTTTCTTGACCAAGTGATCGCTGAAGACAGAGAATACTATGTGGACCATGAGTCTGTATGATTATATTTGTAAGAGATAATTATTGTATATATGTAGCCGGTAGTGTCGGATAGATATACGAGAACTTGTTGTTCGACCAATCTCTCGGAGAAGGAGAGGTGGTCGATATCACTTCTCTCTGTATGCATATATGTTCATGACGATCTTTTGTTTCCTTCGTTTCCTTACTAGCTAACTAGCGTGTCTACTCCTCTCTATACGTGTGTATAGTACGTAGCGTCGACCAAGCCCGGACGTAAGAGAGGAAACTTCTCTCTATTAATTATAGCTAGCTAACACAATATATGAAACACCTAAATTAACCCCCCAAAACTCCCAACCCCCCCCCCTTTCAAAAAAAAAACAAAAACCCCGGCCACAGAAATGCTGACGCGTGGATGCCTATTGGTCCCGGTTGGTGGCACCAACCGGGACCAAAGGGTCTCCTGCCTGGGCTCTGCGCACTGCCCACGTGGAGGCCCATCAGTCCCGGTTCTGGATTGAACCGGGACTAAAGGTACAGGGCATTAGTACCGACACTTTAGTCTCGGTTCAGGAATCGGGACTAAAGGCCCTTACGAACCGGGACTATAGGCCCTTTTTCTACTAGTGAGTCTAAGCCTTCCTATCAATTTTCAGGCCTAGATCGACATAGCGGAGTAGATTAATTGTCCCGCTCCACTTACCTAAGACGAGGAAACCCCACTCCTAACGAAGATGCTATTCACGGTGCCTTATGATATGCGGGAGAAGAAGGCCAAGAAGACGACCAAAGGGAGCAGGAGCGGGCTTCGCCGAAAGGGTGCTTCGCAGCTTCGGACATGTGGTCCAAAGACGAGACTAACTCTTCGGTCGCCGAAGACGACGGCGAGGAGGAAGAAGAAAGCGGCTTCCCCCGGAGGGGGAAAGAAGAAAAGTGAGGCCTCCATGAATCTGGAGGCGAAAGCGCCTAAGAGGGGGAAGGGCTCCCTTGCAGATAAATCTGCATGGCATGTCGAAAGTTGTCCGGAGCGAATGCCCCGGACCAAGCCTTGGGCTGCCTCGTAAGTACCAAAACCCTACGCACCTCTCGACAGAGGATTCGCTAGACTCGAAGGAGATGGCTAGAATTTCTCCGCCGCCCGCTCATTCTGCCTCACCCAAGCGTGATGACGAGGTGGCGTCCCAAAGGATCTTCCCAGACTAGGGGGATATTCCAGAAATCGTTAAGGCACCACAGGTTGACTCCTCGGCTGCTGGACACGTGGGGGAAAAACCCCCCATGGGGACTGGTAGTGGGGGCCAAGTTCCCTTCGGCCCTCAGCCGGATACCATTCCGGAGACCTATACAGCTCCGGAGTCCAGCGAACGGCCTTCCCCAAAAGGAGGAGGCGTGTTAGTTCCACCGATGACCTCTGTCCAACCAGAGGCATCGGACAACCTGCTGGAGGCGCCGACATTGTGGATGAGCACCGTGTCCTTATGGGTACGGTGATCGAAAAGGTTCAGTCCGCCAAAAGCGGACTGATCGAGGCCTGCACTAGCCTTTTAACAGGCTTTGAGGTAACAATTATAGAAAAAATATCACAATGTGGATAGTAGCCCCTGATGCTCTGTTCGGTGTCCGGAAAGGAAAAGCCGAACAGGTGATCAAAATAATATTCGCAGGAGTCTAACATAATATGTCTATGTGAATAAGTAGGCGTCGCTGCTGGCTATTGCCGCTCATACTGCGGAGGTCTCCGGACTGAAGCAGGACCTGGAGCGGACCGAGAAAGAGGTCGGCCTCGTGAAGAAGCAGCTGGAGGACAACAAAGGTATGCGGTAAGCTACATGTATGTTTAGGAAGGATGAATGGTTCATGCTGACTAAAGTGCCATGAACTTTATTAGGGGCCACGACCGAGGTGGCGGCCCTCAAGAAGGCATTAAAGAAAGCCGAGGACAAAGTGGCCAAGGAACACACCGCGTGCGAGAAGCAAGAGTGAGAGAGTCCTCAATTAGGGGGTATCCGGATAGCCGGACTATATCCTTTGGCTGGACGATTGGACTATGAAGATACAAGATTGAAGACTTCGTCCGTGTCCGGATGGGACTCTCCTTGGTGTGGAAGGCAAGCTTGGCAATACGGATATGTAGATCTCCTTCCTTGTAACCAACTCTGTGTAACCCTAGCCCCCTCCGGTGTCTATATAAACTAGAGGGTTTAGTCCGTAGGACCAAGAACATACAATCATACCATAGGCTAGCTTCTAGGGAATAGCCTCTTTGATATCGTGGTAGATCAACTCTTCTACTACTCATATTATCAAGAACAATCAAGCAGGACATAGGGTATTACCTCCATCAAGAGGGCCCGAACCTGGGTAAACGTCGTCTCCCCTGCCTCCGGTTACCATCCGCCTTAGACGCATAGCTCGGGACCCCCTACCCGAGATCCGCCGGTTTTGACACCGACATTGGTGCTTTCATTGAGAGTTCCTCTGTGTCGTTATCGTTAGGCTTGATGGCTCCTTCGATCATCGATAGCGATGCAGTCCAGGGTGAGACTTTTCTCCCCGGACAAATCTTTGTATTTGGTGGCTTCGCACTGCGGGCCAACTCGCTTGGCCACCTGGAGCAGATCGAGAGTTACGCCCCTGGCCACCAGGTCAGGTTTGGAAGCTTCAACTACACGGCCGACATCCGCGGAGACTTGATCTTCGATGGATTCGAGTCCTTGCCGAGTGCGCCGCACGGTCACGATGAGCATGATTTAGCTCTACCATCGGGCAGTGTTCGGGTGATCGCGCCGGTGACCGCTCTGACCCTCAATTCGGAGCCAATTGCACCATCCATGGACGGGTGGATAGACCCCGCCACGGAGGCCGCATTCTCAGGGGCGATCGATCCGTATATTGTCCTTACCCTTCACGGGAGCCGTGATGCCAAACTACCGGATTTTTCCTCGGCCACGGACTCCGAATCGCCTGCGCCCGTGCCTATCGAATCCAACTGGGCGCCGATCATGGAGTTCACCTCCGAGGATATCTTTCATCACTCGCCCTTTGGCGACATACTAAACTCATTAAGGTCTCGCTCCTTGTCAGGAGAGTCCTGGCCGAACTATGGCCGGCAGATCGGGATGCGGACAACGAAGAAATTCGCCGCCCACCCACCACCCACTTAGTAGCCGCTGTCGACGATTTGACCGACATGCTGGCCTTCGACTCTGAAGACATCGACGGTATGGACGACGATGAAGGAGACGAATAGGAGCCACTGCCACTTCATCATATGATGTATACATGGTGGACACACCCAAACAAAATGACGATGAGCAACAGAAGGACACAGCGAAGGATCGTTCCCTCGAGAAGCAGTCAAAGCGGCAGCGTAAGCGCCGCTCCAAATCCCGCCTTGGCAGAAACAATGATCATATAGACCCAGCGATGGAGCAGGGTGAGCCAGCGGACGACGAACACGACATTGAACCACCGTCCGACCACGGCAACACGGAGAATCAAACCGAACAACCCGTCTCCGGCAAAGATAACAGTCCAGATGACATCACATCGGACAGCCACCCGGAGCAACAAAATACCCATGAAAGGCTTGTCGCCACTGCGAGGAGTCTGAAAAAGCAGAAGCAAAGGCTCAGGGCTACACAAGACACACTCAGAATTAGTTGGAGTAAAGTACTCAACACCGTAGCAAAGTACAGTGGCAGTCGCCACACAAAGAACTACCCAAAGCGAAAGTTGCTACCTGAATTCGTTGATGAGGCCTTAGAGCCCCCGCAATCAAAAAACAAAACATCCATCCAGTCGGATAGACGACCTCGTGGCCAACATAGAGCGGAAAACGATGCCGCACACAAGCCAGTAAGAGATCCACGTGCGGACGTGCATCAAAAGGACAACGCAACCAGATCCATCTACGGGCCAAGCAAGCGCGCTCCAGCATGCAATGCAACACAACAAAAATCCGAACACCATGGTACACCCAAATACAGGGGTGCCACACACCCCCTATGTTTCACCGATGAGGTGCTGGACCATGGATTTCCTGAGGGATTCAAACCCGTAAACATAGAGGCGTACGATGGAACGACAGACCCTGGGGTCTGGATTGAGGACTACATCCTCCATATCCACATGGCTAGAGGAGACGATCTCCATGCCATCAAGTACTTACCCCTCAAGCTCCAAGGGCCAGCTCAGCACTGGCTTAAAAGACTCCCTAAAAACTCCATTGGAAGCTGGGAAGAGCTCGAAGATGCCTTTCGGGCAAATTTTCAAGGGACCTATGTCCAACCACCGGATGTAGACGATTTAAGTCATATAACTCAACAGCCCGGAGAGTCATCCTGAAAACTTTGGAACAAGTTTCTCACTAAAAAGAACCAAATAGTGGACTGTCCGGACGCCGAAGCCCTAGCAGCTTTCAAACACAGCGTTCGAGACGAATGGCTTACCAGACACCTCGGCCAAGAAAAGCCGAGAACAATGGTAGCATTAACAAGCCTCATGACCCGCTTTTGCGCGGGCAAGGACAGCTGGTTAGCCCAATGCAGCACCAGCGACCCAAGTACATCCGAAGTCAGGACCACGACGCAGCAAAAACAAGAGCCGGAATAAAGAAGATAGCCCTAAAAGCACGGTGGTAAACGTTAGATTCAGAAGCTCTCGGCCAAGTCAGCAAAAGCTGCCCTCCAAAGGCAATAGAGACGAACTTTCCAGCCTAAACAAGATTTGGAGAAAATATGTCAGAGCCACAGCACCCCCGATAAACCTACAAATCATACCCATAGAGAATGTTGGGTCTTCAAGTAGTCTGGCAAGCTCAACGCCGAACACAAGGGGCAGGATACACCAAGCGAAGACGAGGATGAGCCTCGCAAGCAAAACACTGCGGAACAGAAGAAATTCCCACCAGAAGTCAAAACAGTAAACGTGTTACACGTAATGAAGGGGACAAACAAAGCGGCACTCCTAGAGACACATGCCCCAGGGCCTATCACCGTGAAGTTCTGCCACTGATTGTCCCAACCGATCACATTCGACCATCGAGATTAGTCGGCAAGTATCCGACATGCAGGATGGGCTGCCTTGGTGTTAGACCCGATAATCGACGGATACCACTTCACACGAGTCCTGATGGACGGCGACAGTAGTTTAAACCTAATATATCAGGACACAGTCCGCAAAATGGGGATAGACCCAACAAAAATCGGCCATAGCAATACTACCTTTAAAGGAGTAACACCAGGCCCAGAAGCCCATTGCACGGGCTCCCTACTACTAGAGGTTATCTTCGGCTTTCCCGATAACTTCCGCAGCGAAAAGTTAACCTTCCACATTGCTCCGTTCCAAAGTGGCTATCAAGCACTACTCGGACGCGAAGCTTTCGCTCGCTTTAACGCAATACCACATTACGCTTCTCTCATGCTTAATATGCTCGGTCCACGTGGCATCATTACAGTAAATGGAAATATTGAGCGCTCCTTACGCGCGGAAGACCGTGTGGCTGCCTTGGCAGCCGCACACTAGACGACCTCACCAACTAGTGCATTTGACAGGTCGTTAAGACCACGGATACGGTTAGACGAGTCCGGTGCAGCTATATATAATTGATATAGGTTTGATGGCTATACCCCTATAACAATACAAGGGGCTCAACACGTGTAAACAAGTGACAATTAGGCTCAACTTTACTCATCTTGAACTGTACATGGTTTATTTAGTATAACCTACCTTTTGCACGACAACTTTTCAATTAAGTTCCTCTCTTTTACAGACGACGATCGTGCTACACCCGTCTAGGATACGGCACAACGGAGACACAGGCACAGACGTGCAGCAGGGACCCGTTCCAAGGATTCGTTTTAGATTAAGACCCTGCGTAAACCTTTTTAACTGTCTCTTGTTGATACACATCCCCTGGATTCTTAGTACAACTGAGAAGGAGGCTGACGTACTGGCATGTGGCCACGTCAGAATATTGCACGTACCTGGACACCAGGGGCTTATTACAAAGGGCACTATGTAGCCCTGTTTACATCATAAAGACCGAATACCTTAGGGAGTATTCGGCGTCGCGAGTTTGGCCTTATATGCATCAGCTCCGAATCATGTCTTTGGTCAAATGTTGGGTTTTCTCGGCTCCTGTGTTTTGCTGCATTACGTTCCGCTCTATCGGCTAGGGCGGCACCAAGAGAACTACTGCGATAGTGCCCTGGCTCATCCGGACGAGCACCTCAGTAGAGAAAGCCGAAAACTGACTGTCATGACATAGCGTAGACTGGTCAACCACTCGATGACCTAGCGGAATCTTCGGGGTTCCTCCACCTTAATGACGGGCCGTTTCCCAGCCAGGCATGTACGCGCCCCGAATTCGGATGAGCGCGGAGCCACCAGGGGCTATATAGTAGCCCCACTGTCAAACTCCTCTGGCTAAGTGAAAGTGTTAAAGCATTATAGTCCGATTGCCTAGTTCGCTGCGCTATCACCTCCTTAATGGACCAAGACGTTGGATCAAGTGTGAACATGCGTCTTCTGCAAGCACCCCCGCATTATATGCGTGGGGGCTGAAGCCGACGACTGCCATCTTTCAGGTTATATACATATATACATAAACGGTCGCACAGGAGACATCATAGTACTTTCGGGCAAAAGTATAAATACAACCTTGATAAACTCAATAAAACATCATTTTTACAATGGGAATACATGTTACTAGAACATAACATTCTTCGAGCATAGAGCCTCTATCGAACAAGCGCCTTCAAGGGCTTCTTCAAAGTAGTGCTGGGCAGCCACTCGGCCTACGGCCGAACCCTGTGTCGCAACAGTAGTGGCCTCCATCTCCGCCCAGTATGTCTTGACACGGGCAAAGGCCATCCGCGCACCCTCTATGCACGCCGACCTCTTCATCGCGTTGATGTGCGGCACAACACCAAGGAATTGTTCCACTAAGCTAAAGTAGCTATTCGGCCTTGGCCCTCCCGGCCACAGATGATCCACAACGGACCTCATGGCAAGTCCGGATAATCTATGGAGCTCGGCCCACTTGGCCATTTTCTCATTCAACAGCAGCGGAGGGGCTGGAGCATGAAACTTGACCAAAAGAGTTTTTCCATTTTGTGGTCTTTCCGATCGTTGAAGTACTCGGCCGCATCAGCGGCACCTGTAGCCAAATCCACGTAGGCATCCACAGACCTCCATAGCCGGTCCAGAGGTGCGTACTTTGGATCCCCGAATTTAGTCCGCAACAAGAAGAGCTTCGCAGATATAATATCCGCAGCTTGATGCAGCTCCTCCTTCATCGCTCTAATTCTGGAGCAGGCTTCCTTGGCAGCCACCTGGGCCTTTTCCTGGTCCGTCGCCTTTGCCCGGTTTTCTTCTTCAAGAAGCCGGTAACGGTCAGCGGCATCTTTTAACTCTACAGCCATCTTGGCTATTTTTTTCTTTGCTCTCACAATGCGCGTCTTGTTCAGCCCTTAACTCTTCGGCCGCCTTTAAAGCGGCCGCATTTCTACAACTTGCTTGCTCCTTGGCTCGGGCAAGCTCCGCCCGAAGGGTCTCCACGGTGGCAACTCCATCTGCAGTCACAACATATTAAAGATACTGGCATCATGCTGCTCTTATTATGTGACAATCACCAGAAAAATCACTTACCCTGTGCCTCGTCAAGCCGCTTGTTAACAAGCATGATGTCGGCGTCTGCCGCATCCAGTTGCCGCCTTAGTTCGGCAAACCCATCAGTCCGGCTAGCCACCGGAGCTTCAATCACCTTCACATAAAGGCGGTATGGTTATTACCTGGGACAATGATCCTCTGTTTGCCGCTGTTTTCGATGACAACCAGAGTCTCAAGGGCTGCTATCTACACAGGGCACATATAAAAATGTGCGGTACTGTCAAAAATGTACATCATTTCACGTACCTCAAAACCCGTCAGTAGACACATGAAGGCTTCATGCAACCCGCTTTCATCAGACGAAATCCTTTCAATCACCATACCCATCAACGTGCGGTGCTCTTCTGAGATAGCCGCTTGCTCTAGCAGATCCCTCAGTATGTCCGACCGCACACTAGACGGTGTCGGACTCTTTCGGTTGCTCTCTTCAAGAGCCAGATACTGAGGACTTTGGGTGGCCATAGGATTACCTTATGGCCTTGCCAGATCAGGAGAAACCTCCGCAACGACACCTCGGGGTCGCCCGCCTCATGAGGCGGTATGGCAGGGGGAGGCGTTTCGCTCTCCATCATCTCTAGAAGAAGATCCCCTGAAGATGAGCTCTGCTGAGAAGGGCTAAGATCCGAACTGCAAGATAAATGCTTCGATTATTTTCCTCAGATGTAAAGCGAGATATTTTCATTATTAAGTACCCTTTTACTTACAGCTCGGTGGAGGGCTGATCCCCTTGAGGGCATAGTACGGTCGGGGTATCCGCCAGGGCAGGACCCTCCGGTGAAGATTTCTTCCCCTGTTTGGAGATCATGGTTTCCGGGTCCTCAGATGCGGTCCTCTCCCTTCCCTGGGGAGAGGAAGTTCCAGTTCCTCCTCCCCGGTTAACCTCCTTCACAGAGGCGCTAGCCTCCTTGTTCCCCCCTTTATCTTCTCCTGAGGGCGCTTGATAAGGCGCGATCTCCAGCATCCTGATTAGCACAGGATTTGGTGAGGTCTCAGGGAGGGGGGCCAGACACTTGATCAACTTTGCCTTCGCTATCCAATCCTGGTCAAAGAGCGGCTTTTTAAGGGCAACGTTGCGATAAATAAACGGACAGTGTGTTCGGATGCGGGGCTACTTACTTGGGTATCCGGGCGATTGGAGCTGAGACCTGCATCCTCAGTGATGTCCGGACACATTATTTGTGGTCTGAAGAACAATTTGTACATCTCTTCGTGTGTCATGCTGAGGAAATGTTGAATAGCTTGCAGTCCTTCTGGGTTGAATTCCCACAGGCGAAGGGGCCGGCGTTTGCAAGGCTGGACTCGACGAACTAGCATAACTTGCATTGCCATAACCAGACTGAAATCTCTCTCAAAGAGATCTCGGATATGGCTTTGCAGTAGTGGCACGTCCTTGGCTGGACCCCAGCTCGGTCACCTGCTGATCCATGACATCAGTTGTGGTTGGGGGCCTGAGCGAAAGGTGGGGGGAGCTACACACTTGGCACTTCGGGGAGCTGTGATGTAGAACCACTCCGCTGCCACAATCCGGACACTTCTGGGAAGCAACCCTCAGGCCATGGAGCGTCATCAATTTTTTTATTAAAGCGCCTCCGCGCGCTGCGTGCTGCCCCTCGATCATCTTCGGCTTCACATCGAAGGTCTTGAGCCACAGGCCGAAGTGAGGGGTAATGCGGAGGAAGGCCTCACATACGACAATAAATGAAGAGATGTGAAGAAGGGAATCTGGGCTAGATCGTGAAAATCTAGCCTATAATAGAACATAAGACCCCTAACAAAGGGATCCAGAGCGAGCCCTAGTCCCTGGAGGAAGTGGGAGACGAACACGACGCTCTCGTTGGGTTCGAGAGTAGGGACGACCTGCCCTCGGGTAGGCAGCTGATGCAAAATTTCGGCGGTCGGATATCTGGCATCTCTCAACTTCTTGATGTCCTCCTCCGTGACGGAGGAAGGCATCCACCGACCTTGAAGGTTGGATCCGGACATAGTTGAAGGTCCGACGCACTTGGCCTAAGTTTTGGGTGTTAGAACTCGAGGCGGGGGAAGGATTTGATTGAGCACGAGAGGGAAAAAAAGAAAAAGCCTTGTCCCCTTTATAAAGAGGGTGAATAACAAGCGCCCTCCTCGTGGCCGTTTGGGACTTGCCTAAGATCTAGGAGTCCTACCAATAGGCACGGTTGGGTTACCCACGTCCGTATTGATGAGAATCTCGTAATAAAGGGGACACGATCTCTGCTTCGACAAGACGTGCCAAGGAAACCTCCTCGCGAAACACGCTGAGATGGTTTATGAAAAACGATTCGAATAAAGACCTGGCTGTGGTGTGATGTCGCACTACGGGGTACATCAGCAGATTAGATTTGTGGAAATATTATTCTCTCTACGGTGGTATGTGGAACTTGTTTTGCAGAGCCGGACACGATCCTTGTGTTCAAAATCTTCTATGAAGTGTTCGGAGGAGGAACCCGCCTTGCAATGCCGAAGACAATCTGCGCGCCGGACTCGTCGTCATTGAAGCCTGGTTCAGGGGCTACTGAGGGAGTCCTGGATGAGGGGGTATCCGGACAGCCGGACTGTTGGACTATTAAGATACAAGATTGAAGACTTCGTCCCGTGTCCGGATGGGACTCTCCTTGGCGTGGAAGGCAAGCTTGGCAATACAGATATGTAGATCTCCTTCCTTGTAACCGACTATGTATAACCCTAGCCCCCTACGGTGTCTATATAAACCAGAGGGTTTAGTCCATAGGACCAAGAACATACAATCATATCATAGGGTAGCTTCTAGGGTTTAGCCTCTTCGATCTCGTGGTAGATCAACTCTTGTACTACTCATATTATCAAGAACAATCAAGCAGGACATAGGGTATTAACTCCATCAAGAGGGCCCGAACCTGGGTAAACATCGTGTCCCCTGCCTCCTGTTACCATCCACCTTAGATGCACAGTTCGGGACCCCCTACCCGAGATCCGCCGGTTTTCGCACCGACAACGAGGCCGGGGTTGGCGAGGTTCGGCAAGAGCTCCAGGACGCCGTCAAGAAGTGCGAGTCCTTGGAGCGTGATTCCAAGACGCAAGCGTCCGAACTTCCGAAGGCCCTCCAGAGCATGCAGGAGGCTTGAGCCGAAGCCTAGAGCGCCCTTCAGGAAATCCAGGCGGCCCAGAAGATCGCGGTGGGTAAGGCTTTTGTTAAGCAAAGCAAGTCTGTGAAGGAAACGTTCCTATTACTTACCCGAATTTGGAGTTCTCCAAGGGCGTTTATGGATTTGCCGCATAGCATATCAGATGCTGCGGAGTTATATTGGGCTGAAGAAGGGACCTCTATGGAGAAGCTATTCTGGTCTCAATATCTTGGACCAGAACATCCGTTGTCCTTCAACGACCAGCTAAAATAGCTAGTCGAGCTGCACAAGGCGGTCGAGCTGGCAATGAAGGATCTTATAGTCCGACTATGGCCTGCCGCGCCGATGCCCAACAGCTACTTCAGACTTGTGAAGCGGCTTGTTGATGCCTGCGCACGTCTTGAGGTGATAACGCGGTCGGTCTGTATCGAAGGTGCACGGATGGCCTTTGCCCGCGTCAAGATGCATCGGGCGAAGATGGATGCCAAGAAGCTAATGACCGAGGGGCCACCTGAGGGCAAAGAGCACCGCCGACCCGAGTTATATTTCGATGGTGTCCTGGAGGGATCCCGCATTGTTGCGGATCAATGTGCGAAAGACACTAACTTTGAATGAATGTATGCAAGTTCCCTCTGCCTTGTATGATAAAACAAAGTGTTTATGCAATATAATGCTTTCTTCTGTTTTTAATTTTTTACTTCCTGTGCGGCCGTGTTCTATGAAATCTGAGGGTTAACCAGTCGTCGGTGGTGTTCGGGATGAATCTAAACAATCTTGATCCAATTAGATGGTCCTTCAAGGAGTTGTTTAGCGCAACGAACCAGGCAACCAGACTATGCGGCTGTAACGCCCTCACTTAGCCATAGGAGTGCGAGAATAACATAATGGGCACAGCCCCTAGTATCGGAACTAGAGTTCTATAAGTGTCTGATCGCGAAGTACCAATCCTTCGCGTGTTGCGGAAGAAATATCCAACGATTTGCAACCTCCGAACAGCTAACCGGCTCTCACCGCATCATGACAGTCAGTTTTCGGCTTTCTCTACTGAGGTGCTCCTTTGGATAAACCAAGGCACAATCACAGTAGTTGTCCCTTTACTACCTTAGGCGATACAGTGGAATGTAAGGTAGCAAGCACAGGAGTCGGGCAACCCAACTATTTACCAAAGACATGATTAGGAGCCAATGCATATAATGCTAAATTTGGGGTGCCGAACTATACTTATAAAAAGTGTTCGGACTTTTGTTGCCGTAATGTGGGGTGCTATGAAGACCATGGCAAGCATTGAGCGTACCAAAGTGTACGGGTGCTACCTGATAGGATTATCCACAGGGGAGCTGGAAAAAAGAAAGAAAACAGACAAGGTACAAAAAAGCTAGAGTCCTACATCTCCAGCCGCAGACTATTCTCATTGTAATTTAATTAATATGTCAAGGCGCATTGACACAAGTAGTGCGATAAGCAACAGGCTATTTGACATGCCGAAACCAAGGGAGAGCCACATGTGGGTCCTGAAAAACAGGTAAAGTTATCGTTAATGGAATCACCTAAAAAGTCCCACATATGTCTGTGTTTCTCGCCGTCTTGGTGAGTTTATCCTTCAAGAGGACAGATGACCAGGACATCTGATGGTGCCCGTGAGATTGAGACCTGAAAAGGAAACAAGTAAAAATGAAAGTATATGTGTATCCGACGTTGGTTGAGCCGTACTATGGACCACAAGCTAGCTATGCCTCTGTCGATGCCCATGGGATTTTGAGCGCGTAGTTATGTATGCACGGCACGAATGCCACTGCTTAATCGGAACAGAAACAGAGGCCGAATTTCTAGTCGAGCTCCTGACGAGCCGATCTCTCCTGCTGCAGAGTAGTTCAGACCCTCTTAACGGTGTCCGTGGGCTCGGCAGCCGAGTTAATGTTCTGCTAGAGAAGGCCGCTCTGTACTTCTGCTACTAAGGCAGTTGTGTGCTCTTCTGTACGGAGGAACTGTTCCGTATTTCCGTTGACTATTATGACGCCGCGTGGACCGGGCATCTTGAGCTTGAGATAAGCATAGTGTGGTACTGCGTTGAATCAAGCGAACGCAGTTCATCCAAGCAGTGCGTGATAGCCGCTGCGAAATGGGATGATATCGAATATTAAATCCTCACTTCGGAAGTTGTCCGGAGATCCGAAGACAACCTCGAGTGTGATTGAACCCGTACAGCAGGCCTCTACGCCTGGTATGACTCCTTTAAAGGTAGTCCTTGTAGGCTTGATCCTTGATGGGTTAATGCCCATTTTTCGCGTTGTATCCTGATAGAGGAGATTAAGGCTCCTACCTCCGTCCATAAGGACGTGAGTCAGGTGGAACCCATCAATTATTTGGTCTAATACAAGTGTGGCTGAGCCACCGTGCCGGATACTGGTCAGATGATCCCTGCGATCAAAAGTGATCGGGCATGAAGACCATGGATTAAATTTTGGGGCGACTGGCTCTATCACGTAGACGTCCCTGAGCTCGCGCTTGCGCTCCCTCTTGGGGATGTGGGTAGCATATATCATGTTAACCGTTTTGACCTGAGTGGGAAACTTCTTCAGTACCTCTGTGTTCGGTTGCTGGGGCTCTTCGTCATCGTCCTCGCTTTGCGATCCCTTTTCCCTATTCTCAGCGCTCAATTTGCCGGTCTGTTTAAAAACCCATCAATCTCTATTTGTATGATTGGGTGGCTTGTCTGGGGTGCCATGAATTTGGCACGGACGATCGAGTATGCGGTCTAAGCTGGATGGGCTTGAATTGTTCTTTTGGAAAGGCTTCTTCCGCTGACCGGACATAGGGCCCCTGAATCCGGCATTGACTGTCGTGTCCTCGGTGTTATCACTATTTTTTCAACGCTTCTCTCTGTTCCGTCGATACTTGTCTTTGCTAGTTTTAGCTTCAGGGGTGCCGACATCGCTTGCATTGTTTTTGCCACGGGCCTACCAACTGTCCTCGCCCGCACAAAAGCGTGTCATGAGTGTCGTGAGGACTGCCATGGATTTTTTCTTTTCTAGGCCGAGGTGGCGAGCGAGCCATTCGTCGCGAATACTGTGTTTGAAGGCTGCTAGGGCTTCGGCATCCGGATAATCGACGATTTGGTTCTTTTTAGTTAAGAACCTAGTCCAGAATTTCCTGGCGGAATCTCTGGGCTGTTGAACTATATGGCTTAAGTCATCAACGTCCGGAGGTCGAACGTATGTACCTTGGTGGTTATCGAGGAAGGCCTCTTCCAATTCCTCCCAGGTGCCAATATAATTTGTAGGAAGACTGTTGAGCTAGTGCCGAGCTGGCCCTTTGAGTTTTAAAGGGAGGTATTTGATGGCGTGGAGGTCATCGTCGCGGGCCATATGAATGTGGAGAATGAAGTCTTCGATCCACACCGCGGGGTCCGTGGTTCCATCATATGATTCTATATTCACAGGTTTGATCCCTTATGGGAATTCATGATCCAGGACCTCATCAATGAAGCAATGAGGGTGTGCGGCGCTTCTATATCGGGTTGTATCGCCACGTAGCTCGGATGGTGTCCGTCTGCGGTTTTCGGCCCGCGTGTGACTAAGTTTGCCACGTCCAAATAGGTGGCCGTCGTCGCGTGTCGAGGAACGCCCTCGTGATCCGTAGATTGATCTAGTGTGTCCTAGTTTATTGTTTAGGGTTTGCCGGAGGTCATATGTATGCCCATGGGCTAATTTACCTCTACCTGTGCGCTGAGGCGGGGCTGACTGGTGTTCGGCGTGAGTTGCCGTTTTGTCGCGACCACGTGGTGGTCGGTTTGCCGCATTGTACGATGGAGGTATGTAGTTCGTCGCCTCCTCGTCAAACTGAGGTAGCAGTTTGCGCTTTGGGTAGCTTTTGGTTGGGCGCTTGAGGCCATACTCTTCGGCTTCTAGGACATTGGTCCATTTATCATTTAGTAGATCTTGGTCAGCTTGAAGCTGCTGCTGCTTCTTTTTTAGGCTCCGTGCAGTGGTAATGAGCTGACACTTTAAGCGCTCCTGCTCAAGAGGTTCCTCAGGCACGATGAAATCCTCGGTGCCGAGGCTCACCTCGTCCTCGGAGAGCGGAAGGTAATTATCGCCCTCTGAATCTTCGTGCGTGGCCTGTTCACCAGGGCTAACCTTCCCGCCTTCCCGTTCGTCTTGTTCACTAGCTGTATCGATGGGGTCTTCATTGTCTTCGACACCTTCTGGAGTGTTGTCTTCTCTTGTGCCGATACTGTTGTCTTTGTTGCAGCGTGACTTAGAGCGGCGCCGCTGACACTGGCGCTTGGACTGTATTTTAGAAGGTTTATCCTCAGCATGATCTTCCTTGTCCTCGCCGGAGTTCTCCTTTGGTGCATCCACCATGTATACATCATGTGAGGAAGTGGTCGTCCAGCGTCCGGTAAACGACGGGTTCTGGAGTCGTAGTCAAGTTCGTCAATCAAATCCTCGACCGTGGCTATGAAGTGGGTGGCGGGTGGGAAACAATATTCTCCACCGTCAGCCCCTAGTTCGAGCCGGATATAGTTCGGCTGTGAGTCCTCTGTCAAGGACAGGTTTTTAACAAGTTTAGCACATCGCCCAAAGGCGAGTGCTGGAAGATGTCCACTGCGTTGAATTCAAGGATCGATAAACGATCATGGTCGGCGTTCGCGGGCTCACGTGGTGCGAAACTTACGGACGGATGGGAGTCCGGAGTATCGCTGATAGAGACGCCGTGAGAGGTTAAGTCTGTATGCGGCTCCAACACCGTGGAATCTGTTGCCTCCGTGGTGGGGTTGATCCTCCTGTCCTTGGGTGGCACATCTTGCTCCGGATCTAGGGCCAGAGCGGTTACAGGAGCAATCTCATGGACGTAGCCTGATGACAGATTTAGGTCATGATCATCGGGGTGACCGGGAGCAGCGACCGCGGTCTCGAATCCGGCAAAGATCAAGTCTGCAAGGATGTCCGCAATGTAGTTCAAGCTCCCAAACCTAACCTGATGGCCAGGGGCATTGCTCCCTCTTGAGCACTGCGTTGGTTTCCCCAAAGAGGAAGGGATGATGCAGTAAAGTAGAGTAAGTATTTCCCTAAGTTTTTTAGAACCAAGGTATCAATCCAGTAGGAGGCTATGCGCGAGTCCCTCGTACCTACACAAAGCAAATAAATCCTCGCAACCAACGCGATAAGGGGTTGTCAATCCCTACACAACCACTTACGAGAGTGAGATCTGATAGATATGATAAGATAATATTTTGGTATTTTTATGATAAAGATGCAAAGTAAAATAAAAGCAAAGTAAAAGCAAAGGAAATAACTTAAGTATTGGAAGATTAGTATGATGAAGATAGACCCGGGGGCCATAGGTTTCACTAGTGGCATCTCTCAAGAGCATAAGTATTCTTCGGTGGGTGAACGAATTACTATTGAGCAATTGACAAAATTGAGCATAGTTATGAGAATATCTAGGTATGATCATGTATATAGGCATCACGTCCGAAATAAGTAGACCGACTCCTGCCTGCATCTACTACTATTACTCCACTCATCGACCGCTATCCAGCATGCATCTAGAGTATTAATTTAATGAAAATAGAGTAACACCTTAAGCAAGATAACATGATGTAGAGGTATAAACTCATGCAATATGATGAAAACCCCATCTTGTTATCCTCGATGGCAATAATACAATACATGCCTTGCTGCCCCTAATGTCACTGGGAAAGGACACCACAAGACTGAACCCAAAGCTAAGCACTTCTCCCATTGCAAGAAAGATCAATCTAGTAGGCCAAACCAAACTGATTATTCGAAGAGACTTGCAAAGATAACCAATCATACATAAAAGAATTCAGAGAAGATTCAAATATTATTCATAGATAGACTTGATCATGAACCCATAATTCATCGGTCTCAACAAACACACCACAAAAAGAAGATTACATCGAATAGTTATCCACAAGAGAGGGGGAGAACATTGTATTGAGATCCAAAAAGAGAGAAAAGGCCATCTAGCTAATAACTATGGACCTGTAGGTCTGGGGTGAACTACTCACACTTCATCGGAGGGGCTATGGTGATGATGTAGAAGCCCTCCGTGATCGATGCCCCCTCCGACGGAGCTCCGGAACAGGCCCCAAGATGGGATCTCGTGGAAACAGAAAGTTGCGGTGGTGGAATTAGGGTTTTGGCTCCATTTCTGATCGTTTGGGGGTACGTAGGTATATATAGGAGGAAGGAGTACGTCGGTGGAGTAACAGGGGCCCACGAGGGTGGAGGGCGCTCCTGGGGGGGTAGGTGCGCCCCCTACCTCGTGTCCTCCTCTTTTGTGTCTGAACGT
The DNA here is from genome assembly GCF_003073215.2 of Triticum urartu. Classification (NCBI taxonomy): domain Eukaryota; kingdom Viridiplantae; phylum Streptophyta; class Magnoliopsida; order Poales; family Poaceae; genus Triticum; species Triticum urartu. The sequence goes on along the minus strand of NC_053027.1, from coordinate 147,417,751 downwards.
AGGGTCCAAGTATCCTGTGTCTTGTTCGTTGAGAAAATCACGTTCCCAAAGGTTTCATTCTGTTTGGACTCCGTTTGATATTCCTTTTTCTTCGAAACCCTAAAATAGGCAAAAAACAGCAATTCCGGGCTGGGCCTTCGGTTAATAGGCTAGTCCCAAAAATAATATAAAAGTGGATAATAAAGCCCAATAATGTCCAAAACAGTAGATAATATAGCATGGAGCAATCAAAAATTATAGATACGTTGGAGACGTATCAAGAATCCCCAAGCTTAATTCCTGCTCGTCCTCGAGTAGGTAAATGATAAAAATAGAATTTTTGATGCGGAGTGCTACTTGGCATAATTTTAATGTAATTCTACTTAATTGTGGTATGAATATTCAGGTACAAAAGATTCAAGATAAAAGTTCAGATTGACATAAAAATAATAATACTTCAAGTATGCTAACAAAGCAATTATGTCTTCTCAAAATAACATGGCCAAAGAAAGATATCCCTACAAAATCATATAGTCTGGCTATGCTCTATCTTCACCACAAAAAGTATTTAAATCATGCAGAAACCCAATGACAAGCCAAGCAATTGTTTCATACTTTTGACATTCTCAAAACTTTTTCAATCTTCACGCAATACATGAGCGTGAGCCATGGATATAGCACTATTGGTGGAATGGAATGGTGGTTGTGGAGAAGACAAAAAGGGAGAAGATAGTCTCACATCAAATAGGCGTATCAGCGGGCTATGGAGATGCCCATCAATAGATATCAATGTGAGTGAGTAGGGATTGCCATGCAACCGATGCACTAGAGCTATAAGTATATGAAAGCTCAACAAAAGAAACTAAGTGGGTGTGCATCCAACTTGCTTGCTCATGAAGACCTAGGGCAATTTGAGGAAGCCCATCATTGGAATATACATGCCAAGTTCTATAATGAAAAATTCCCACTAGTATATGAAAGTGACGAAATAGGAGACTCTCTACTATGAATATCAAGGTGCTACTTTGAACCACAAGTGTGGTAAAAGGATAGTAGCATTGTCCCTTCTCTCTTTTTCTCTCATTTTTTTATTTGGGCCTTTTCTCTTTTTATTATGGCCTCTTTTCTTTCTTTCTTTTTTTATTTTTTCGTCCGGAGACTCATCCCGACTTGTGGGGGAATCATAGTCTCCATCATCCTTTCCTCACTGGGACAATGCTCTAATAATGATGATCATCACACTTTTATTTTCCTACAACTCAACAATTACAACTCAATACTTAGAACAAAATATGACTCTATATGAATGCCTCCGGTGGTGTACCGGGATATGCAATGACTCATGAGTGACATGTATGAAAGAATTACGAACGGTGGCTTTGCCACAAATACGATGTGAACTACATGATCATGCTAAGCTATATGACAATGATGGAGTGTGTCATAATAAACGGAACTGTGGAAAGTTGCATGGCAATATATCTCGGAATGGCTATGGAAATGCCATAATAGGTAGGTATGGTGGCTGTTTTGAGGAAGGTATATGGTGGGTGTATGATACCGGCGAAAGGTGCGCGGTATTAGATAGGCTAGCAATGGTGGAAGGGTGAGAGTGCGTATAATCCATGGACTCAACATTAGTCATAAATAACTCATATACTTATTGCAAAAATCTACAAGTTATCAAAGCAAAGTATTACGCGCATGCTCCTAGGGGATAGATTGGTAGGAAAAGACCATCGCTCGTCCCCGACCGCCACTCATAAGGAAGACAATCAATCATGCTCCGACTTCATCACATAACGGTTCACCATACGTGCATGCTACAGGAATCACAAACTTTAACACAAGTACTTCTAAAATTCACAACTACTCAATTAGCACAACTTTAATATCACCATCTTCATGTCTCAAAACAATTATCAAGCATCAAACTTTTCATAGTATTCAACACACTCATAAGAAAGTTTTATTATTCTTGAATACCAAGAATTTTAGGATTATTTAAGAAAATTACCATGCTATTTAAGACTCTCAAAATAATCTAAGTGAAGCATGAGAGATCAATAGTTTCTATAAAACGAATCCACCACCGTGCTCTAAAAGATATAAGTGAAGTACTAGAGCAAAATTATATAACTTGAAAGATATAAGAGAAGCACATAGAGTATTCTAACAAATTCCAAATCATGTATGGCTCTCTCAAAAGGTGTGTACATCAAGGATGATTGTGGTAAACTAACAAATAAATACTCAAATAATACAAGACGCTCCAAGCAAAACACATATCATGTGGTGAATAAAAATATAGCTCCAAGTAAAGTTACCGATAGAAGTAGACGAAAGAGGGGATGCCTTCCGGGGCATCCCCAAGCTTTGGCTTTTAGGTGTCGTTAGATTATCTTGGGGGTGCCATGGGCATCCCCAAGATTAGGCTCTTGCAACTCCTTGTTCCATAATCCATCAAATCCTTACCCAAGACTTGAAAACTTCACAACACAAAACTTAAAGTAGAAAATCTCGTGAGCTCCGTTAGCGAAAGAAAACAAAATACCACTTCAAGGTACTGTAATGAACTCATTCTTTATTTATATTGGTGTTAAACCTACTGTATTCCAACTTCTCTATGGTTTATAAACTATTTTACTAGCCATAGATTCATCAAAATAAGCAAACAACACATGACAAACAGAATCTGTCAAAAACAGAACAGTCTGTAGTAATCTGTAGCTAGCACAAGATCTGGAACCCCAAAAATTCTAACATAAATTTCTGGAATTGAGGAATTTATCTATTAATTATCTGCAAAAATAATTAACTAAATATCACTTTCCAACTAAAAATGGCAGCAGTTCTCGTGAGCGCTAAAGGTTCTGTTTTTTACAGCAAGATTAACAGGACTTTCCCCAAGGCTTCCCAACGGTTCTACTTGGCACATACAAAAAAAACACAACCTAAACAGAGGCTAAATAAATTATTTATTACTAAATAGGAGCAAAAAGCAAGGAATAAAAATAAAATTGGGTTGCCTCCCAACAAGCGCTATCGTTTAACGCCCCTAGCTAGGCATAAAAAGCAAGCATAGATCTAGGTATTGCCATCTTTGGTAGGCAATCCATAAGTGGCTCTCATAATAGATTCATATGGTAATTTAATTTTCTTTCTAGGAAAGTGTTCCATCCCTTTCCTTAATGGAAATTGGAATCTAATATTTCCTTCCTTCATATCAATAATTGCACCAATCGTTCTAAGGAAAGGTCTACCAAGAATAATAGGACATGAAGGATTGCAATCTATGTCAAGAACAATAAAATCTACGGGTACATAATTCCTATTTGCAACAATAAGAACATCATTAATTCTTCCCATAGGTTTCTTAATAGTGGAATCCGCAAGGTGCATGTTTAGAGAGTAATCATCAAAATCACAGAAACCTAACAAATCACACAAAGTCTTTGGAATCGTGGAAACACTAGCACCCAAATCACATAAAGCATATCATTCATGATATTTAATTTTAATTTTAATAGTTGGTTCCCACTCATCATAAAGTTTTCTAGGGATACAAACTTCCAATTCAAGTTTTTCTTCATAAAATTGCATCAAGGCATCAACGATATGTTTAGTGAACGCTTCATTTCGACTATAAGCATGAGGAGAATTTAGCACGGATTGCAACAAGGAAATACAATCAATCAAAGAGCAATTTTCATAATTAAATTCCTTGAAATCCAAAATAGTGGGTTTAGTAACATCTAGGGTTTTAATTTCTTCAATCCCACTTTCATTAATTTTAGCATCAAGATTTAAAAACTCCGAATTCTTGGAACGCCTTCTAGGTAAAGGTGGATCATATTCAGTCCCATCATTATTAAGATTCGTATTGCAAAACAAAGATTTAATAGGGGACACATCAATAACTTTTAGATCTTCATCTTTATTTTCATAGCAATCCGGTTTAGCAGCCATCCTATTAACTAAGGTGGTTTTCTTATCCGAAATTTCAGCGGTCAACTTCTCAAGACGAGCAATTTGGGATCTTAAACCATCAAATTCTTTAGACATATCATCGAGCTCTTTATTCATAAAACTCATAAAACTTTTTTTTCCTTAAGCTCGTTTCTAAAGAAACTATTATGCTCAAATTGCAAGACCATAAAACTCCTAACGTTGTTTTTGATTTCTTCTAACCATTTAAGGTGAAGATCACCAAATCGGGGAAGAGCCATCGAGACAAACAAGCAATCCAACACACAAGCAAACAAAAAGCAAGCGGACGAGAAGAGGCAAATAGAGAAAAAGAGGGACGATAGAGAGAGAGGGCGAATAAAATGACAAGGGTGAAGTGGGGGAGAGGAAAATGAGAGGGAAATGGCAAATAATGTAATGCGAGAGATAAGGATTGTGATGGGTAGTTGGTATGTTGACTTTTGGGTAGACTCCCCGGCAACAGCGCCAGAAATCCTTCTTTCTACCTCTTGAGCACTGCGTTGGTTTTCCCCGAAGAGGAAGGGATGATGCAGCAAAGTAGTGTAAGTATTTCCCTCAGTTTTTGAGAACCAAGGTATCAATCCAGTAGGAGGCTACGCGCGAGTCCCTCATACCTACACAAAGCAAATATATCCTCGCAACCAACACGATGAGGGGTTGTCAATCCCTACACGGCCACTTACGAGAGTGAGATCTGATAGATATTATAAGATAATATTTTTGGTATTTTTATGATACAGATGCAAAGTAAAATAAAAGCAAAGTAAAAGAAAATGAAATAACTTAAGTATTGGAAGATTAATATGATGAAGATAGACCCGGGGGCCATAGGTTTCACTAGTGGCTTCTCTCAAGAGCATAAGTATTCTACAGTGGGTGAACGAATTACCGTTGAGCAATTGACAGAATTGAGAATAGTTATGAGAATATCTAGGTATGATCATGTATATAGGCATCACGTTTGAAACAAGTAGACCGACTCCTGCCTGCATATACTACTATTACTCCACTCACTGACCGCTATCCAGCATGCAACTAGAGTATTAAGTTAATGAAAACAGAGTAACGCCTTAAGCAAGATGACATGATGTAGAGGGATAAATTCACGCAATATGATGAAAACCCCATCTTGATATCCTCGATGGCAACAATACAATACGTGCCTTGCTGCCCCTACTTTCACCGGGAAAGGAAACCGCAAGATTGAACCCTAAGCTAAGCACGTCTCCCATTGCATGAAATATCAATCTAGTAGGCCAAACCGAACTGATAATTCAAAGAGACTTGCAAAGATAACCAATCGTACATAAAAGAATTCAGAGAAGATTGAAATATTATTCATAGGTAGACTTGATCATAAACCCACAATTCATCGATCTCAACAAACACACCGCAAAAAGAAGATTACATCAAATAGTTCTCCACAAGAGAGGGGGAGAACATTGTATTGAGATCCAAAAAGAGAGAACAAGCCATCTAGCTAATAACTATGGACACGTAGGTCTGAGGTGAACTACTCACACTTCATCGGAGGGGCTATGGTGATGATGTAGAAGCCCTCCGTGATCGATGCCCCTCTGGTGGAGTTCCGGAACAGGCCCCAAGATGGGATCTCGTGGATACAGAAAGTTGCGGCGGTGGAATTAGGGTTTTGGCTCCGTTTCTGATCGTTTGGGGGTACGTAGGTATACATAGGAGGAAGGAGTACGTCGGTGGAGCAACAGGGGGCCGACGAGGTTGGAGGGCGCGCCTGGGGGGTAGGCGCGCCCCCCTCCTCGTGGGCTCCTCTTTTGTGTCTTGACGTAGGGTCCAAGTCTCCTGGGTCTTGTTCCTTGCGAAAATCACGTTCCCGAAGGTTTAATTCTGTTTGGACTCCGTTTGATATTCTTTTTCTTCGAAACCCTAAAATAGGCAAAAAAACAGCAATTCTGGGTTGGGCCTCCGGTTAACAGGTTAGTCCCAAAAATAATATAGAAGTGGATAATAAAGCCCAATAATGTCCAAAACAGTAGATAAGATAGCATGGAGCAACCAAAATTATAGATACATTGGAGACGTATCAGGCGTAGCTTTCGATCTGCTCCAGATGGCCAAGCGAATTGGCCCGCAGTGCGAAGCTGCCGAACACGAAGATCTGTCCGGGGAGGAAAGTTTCTCCTTGGACAACGTCATTATGGATGATTGAAGGGGCCATCAGACCTTTTGGCGATAGCACAGTGGAACTCTCAATGAAAGCACCAATGTCGGTGTCAAAACCGGCAGATCTCGGGTAGGGGGTCCCAAATTGTGCGTCTAAGGTCGATGGTAACAGGAGACAAGGGACACTATGTTTACCCAGGTTCGGGCCCTCTTTATGGAGGTAATACCCTATGTCCTGCTTGATTGATGTTGATGAATAGGAGTATTACAAGAGTTGATCTACCTCGAGATCATAATGGCTAAACCCTAGAGGTCTAGCTTGTATGGCTATGATAATGAGTGTCTATCCGGACTAAGTCCTCCGGTTTATATAGACACCAGGAGGATCTATGGTTACATAAGGTCAGTTACAAAGAAGGGAATCTACATATCTGGTCATCAAGATTGCCTTCCATGCCAAGGAGAGTCCCATCCGGATTCGGGTGCAGTCTTCGTATCTTCACAACCCATCAGTCCGGCCCATGGCTAACAGGCCGGGCGCCTGATGACCCCTTAGTCCAGGACTCCCTCAGACACCTCGATGGAGAGCATGGTGGAAGGCAGCCCCGTCAAGCACCGTCACCAGGGCCAGCAGGACCCGGCAGGGCTAATGGAGCTACAGCCCGAGAGGAAGCCTGCCGGGTGTCGTGGAATTGTCACGGCAGATGTCCTAGTGAAAGGACTTAGTCGTGGAGCCATCACAACTAGGAAGCTTAAAGGGGTTAATCGAGACAAAGGACATGAGAGGTTTATACTGGTTCGGCCCCTTGCGGTGAAGGTAAAGCCTAGTCAAGTTGTTGTGGTATTGCTAGGTTTCGATGACCAAGGAGCGAAATACGCTAGCTTGGCTCTCGATCTGTTGTTTCTTTCCCTAAGACGTCGCCGGGTCATCCCCTTATATACACTGGTTGACACCCTGTGGCCTACAGAGTCCCGGCCGGCTCATACAACGTGTCCGGCTCGGTGACATCTTTTTCATGCCTTACTTTACAAGTCTTAGTCATACATGGCGGTTTACACTTACGGGCCTTATGCCGCCTCTAGGCTTGGGCCTACTACAAGCCTTATCATAAACCATCATCTTTTATATTCTTCGGGCTTCCTTTAAGTAACCCACCATTGTGATTGACCCGGCCCCTCCTGGGCGGGTCATTCCTGGTAGTCATATCCTCAACATTAGGCCCCAGGTTGATTTGAACTTTGTACATATCAATCTTTAACACTTAGAAAAAATCCATCTACCAAAGTTGGGAAAACCTTTTTAACCCGCCATGACGTCACTTTCAGAAAATTTGGAAAACCGCCACGACGTCATCTTTTAACGGATCCTTATCTTAAGTGTCTTCCAAAAATCAAGGCGTCCGTTTAGTTGGATAATCATTATTTTGGTCTTCCTTGATTTTCGCGCCTGCCTGTTCACCTATCCCCTTATAAATAGTTACGACCGGTCTTCCTCAATCTTCTCCTTCTTCCTCTCGCAACCCCTCTGTCGCTCGAGCTCCGCCGCCGCCGCAGCGCTCACCGTCGTCCTCAACCCTGGCCGCTGCATCACCCTAAGCTTGTCTAGAGAACGGCGGTGACCCTCCGTAGTAGATCTGCGTTCGTAAGTCCTTGCTTTCCCATACCTTAGATCTGCATTAGGGTTTGCAAGTTCCTTCTGTGTTCTTCGCTGCTCATCGCGGATTCTTTGTAGTTTCTCCACCGCATCCTCCTTTGATCTAAAAGAAATTATAGAACTCATGTGGTAGTTGTTTTGCATCCATTCCAGACGCTAGCAGATCCCTTTTTCTTGTACAAAGGCCTCCTTAGAACTGATGAATTCCTCTATGCTGGTTTTTTAGGTCTAGATTTATTTTTATTTTTTGAACCATCTTGATCTAAAATAGTAGGAACAACTTGTGAAACTTGTTTATCTCAGTACTTAGCCAATTCTGACTCAGGGAACCTTCAAATATCTTTAGTCATGGCGGCTTATCATGCCGGCTCATTTTTCCTTTATATATCATTAGCCCTTACTTAAGCCGCCATTACTCATCTGTACTATAATCATTAACCTGTAACTACACCAATTAATTCGAACCGGCAAATTACTTTCTTTTCAGCTTGTCCTTTATCATTATGCCATCAAAGACGCCAACAGTCTGCAACTGGGTCCCTTCCACAGTCCCTAATGATACTTTGAAGGATTTTGTCACTGAGGGAGTCCTGGATTAGGGGGTCTCCGGACAGCCGGACTATATCCTTTGGCCGGACTGTTGGACTATGAAGATACCAGATTGAAGACTTCGTCCCGTGTCTGGATGGGACTCTACTTGGCGTGGAAGGCAAGCTAGGCAATACGGATATGTATGTCTCCTCCTTTGTAACCGACCTTGTGTAACCCTAGCCCCCTCCGGTGTCTATATAAACCGGAGGGTTTAATCCGTAGGACAACATACAATCATACCATAGGCTAGCCTCTAGGGTTTAGCCTCTTTGATCTTGTGGTAGATCAACTCTTGTAATACTCATATCATAGAGAACAATCAAGCAGGACGTAGGGTATTACCTCCATCAAGAGGGCCCAAACTTGGGTAGACATTGTTTCCCCTGCCTCCTGTTACCATCCGCCTTAGACTCACAGTTCGGGACCCCCTACCCGAGATCCACCGGTTTTGACACCAACTGTCACCATCTGATATTTTCTAGAGAGAAACATTATGTCCTATCGTGCCCCTAACCCATACGAAGAACAACCTGAGCCCAAAGTTGGTGAAGTCATTATCTTTACTGATCATATGAACCGGGGTTTTTCACCACCTGGCTCAAAATTCTTCAGAGATGTTCTACATTTTTTCAAGCTTCATCCTCAAGATCTTGGACCCAACTCCATATCCAACATCTGCAATTTTCAAGTTCTCTGTGAGGTTTATCTTCAAGAAGAAACTACCATTGAACTCCTCAGAGAGTATTTCTATCTGAACCGCCAGAATGAATGCACCAACGTCCCTAGCTTGGAACTTGGTGGAATTTTGATTCACCCCCGATAGGGTGCTGTCTTTCCCTTAGTAGTCTTACCAAGCCATCCCAAGGATTGGAACCAAACTTGGTTTTATTGCAAAGACACATCACCAGCTGATGAAAAGCCAATATCGGGTTATCGCGTGGAGCGTCTTGACTCTAAGTTTGTGCTCCCTGACAAGCTGACTACCACTGAACGTAAGAACCTCATTCCATCCATCAAAAGGATTCAAGCCTTGTTGGGAAACGGTCTAACTAGAGTTGACTTGATTCGTTGTTGGGATCGCATGGCGGCATCCCTCTGAGCCGCCAATCCAACTTGATGTATAAATATGGAGGAGGCCCAGATGAACCTATGCGTCATAGTTCTGTACAACTGACTAAAGAGGCCATTGTTGAAATGTCGACCACCCTCATAAACAGTAAATAAGAGGACTGCAGTAAAGTTGGATTGAATCGTTTCTGCAAGCTTAACCCGGCACCAGAGGTAAGTCCCCTTGACTCCCTTTTTTCTTCAGTAGTTAAGTACTTGTCTGACTTTTAACCTGTAGTCTGCCTACAGGCCAAATCAGACTTTTGGAAGGCCAAATATGATCATGAAGCTACCAAGAAGGCTCGAGCCGGCGCCATAGCCACCAAGAAGACAACCCGAAAATCCAAGAAGAAAAGAACTGCTTCTAATATGTTCAAGCTGGATGATGTTTCTGAGTCGGAGGTAGCCCTTGACTCTCTTGGCCTGCTTTTTAACAACCTTATTGACACTGACTATTGCCAGGATGACACGGGGGCCAGCCAGGCAGTAGAAGAAGAGGTAACTGTTTCCTCTGACTCAGCGCCTTTGCCAAGACAAAAACCTCGACTGGTAACCCAGAAAGTAAGGTTTTCACAGCCTTTGGCTTATTTGGATCCTCATTTTCTTTTGAAAAAATAGCAACATGAGAGCTGTTGTTAGGCCCGGAATAGTGACGACAATGAACTGCACTCTGGCTTACCAAAAACTCCTCAGAAACGCCAAAATGAGGTTTCTTTCACCTTTGTCTCTTTCTTTTATCAATGAATCTATTTCCTTACTCTCTTAACTGTAAGTTTACTATTGCGGGAGGTTTCTCGCTCTTCTGGCGATTCTTCACAAACTCAATTTCCGGCTTTCAAGACTGCCGCTGGGTAAAGAAAATTATCTTTCTTCTACATCTTTAAGACTGCATCATTATACTAACTCATGAAATCCTTCTTAGCGGTCAAGCACAGCCCAAGAAAGCCAGGCTGGCTAAGCCAGCGGAAGACTTGAAAGACCCTGCTCCTGAACTGGCAATACCAACTCCTGCTCCTGAACAATCTGAAGCACCAAAAGACCCTGCTGTCAACATTCAATCCGACCTTCCTTAGCCTTCAGCTGATGAAACCATTCTCAATCCATCCACCGTCGGGCCGTCCATCTCAGCTAACCTGCCGGCGCCTTCTGACAATGACGTCCTAATCACTGGTAGCAGATTCGTTGAGCCGGGCAATCCAACTATACTGGCCAGGCACTCTACCAAACAAGAGGCTTTGGAAAAGCAGAAAGTGCGGTTTGACGTCTCTCACTATGCTCACCTGAATGTTAGTTACGTGATGTCTGGATACGTCAGTTATGTGCATTCCGGCTGTGACTCTGAAATTGAGATAGTCAAACAGCTGCAATTGAAATATGAGGTATGTTCACCGGCTTTCATTAATTTACATATGCTCTGCCAGCCCCCAAGTCTCCGGATTATGATGAACTTGAATGATATCTAGACTTGTGATATAGTTTGATGCTCTCTCTTAGATTTTTCCCTAAGTCCTTTGGATTAGCATAAATTTCACCTGTAGTCCCCAAGGGCCAGCTTAATTTATCATGAATGAGCCGGTACTTGACTTCATAACTGTCTTGAATTAGTCCAAACAAATAGTGTGATCCGGCTCAAGATGAAAAAGATTTCTTAATATCATGCATTAGCCCCCAAGCGCCAAGCATTGTTACTTGTAAAACACTTGGGACTTTAATCATAGAAGAGCCATTTTGCATTTAAAAAATGGCTTTGGCCGACATTAGCCCCCAAGTGCCGAGTGGTGTTGTGTTATAAAGCACTTGGGACTTTAATCATTATTTCCTTTATTGAAATAAATTTTTAACACAACTGTGCATGTATGTGGACCGCCATAACTGAATTGGGTTCTCAATTGACTGATGCAAAAACCCGGCTTGCGGATTAAGAGACTAATATAAAGAATGCTGACTCCAAACTCCTGTTGAGCCTCTCTGAAGCTGACAAACTGAAGACCAATTTTGATACGGAGAAAAAATCTTGGGCTGATGAGAAAACCTTGCTGATACAGCGTGCTGAGACAGTCGAGGCGGCTCTCAAGGAGGTTACCACGGAGCTCACTAACTTAAAAAACCGTGTGTCTCAGATGGTCTTCGTAATCTTTGGTGAGTCATTTGTACTATTTACTTTAACTCTATTTTTGCCAGAAATATAAGCCGCTTGCTTAACCATTTAAAATACTCATAGGTCCACGGAGCAACAATCTGAGCCAAAATAGCGTGACAAAACTCAAGGCGGTTTACACCCTGGTGGAGCAACTGTACACTGGGGCTCAACGGGAGCTTGCTATTATCTCCCCAGCCAACTAAGGAGCAAACCTCTTGAGTAATGTTTTGAAGAAGTTATCTATCTTACCCGCCAGATTTCAAGAGATCAAGCGGTCTTGTGCAATAGCCGGAGCCCTAACTGCTCTAAGCCGCTCCAAAGCCTGGGTGCCGGAACTAGACCCGGCGGACGTAGCCAAAGGGAATCCCCCCTTGAAGGAAGACGGGACTCCGTTTGATGAAGATGATTTTGTCACTTGTGTGAGGGGAGTTCGTCCTCCGGCTACTATCCTTGGTGATGAGACAAATATTGATAATTATCAATCGGGTTTTGATGTTGAGAATAAAAAGATGGCGACGCCGTCGTATAAAGTGACGGATCTCATTCCGCCGGTTCGCGAACACACCTTTGCCCCAGAAATTGACCCGTCGGGTCTAATTGACGATGAAGCTGAGTCTCTTGCTCTTCATGGCTTTGATTGGTCCACGCCCAGTTTCCAACCAGTGGAGGAAGATGAACCGGCGAGGGTGGAGTCGTAACCATCCAACTAATCCGACTGAGATTTTAATGAACCGGCTTTTAGCTTAGCATCTGCTTAGGAGACAGAACAATTTTAACCTTTTGGGCTCCCAATGCTTTGTAATAGGCTTGCTTTAAAACCTGAATGTTCTGCCTATGCCATCGTGCATATCATATTGCGTACGACATTTTATCCGTCATGTCAATATATGATGTATATCCATTATCATATATGCAGTGTTTAAACCTGTTCGTGTATGTAAAAGATGAGAAACTATCCTGGCGGTTTATCGCTGGACGGGTCAAAACACCCAATACATAACTATGAAATTACCATAGTGGAATAATCAGGACCAGATGTAAAGATAAACAAGGCTGAAAAAGCCTTTGATTGAAGAGAAAACATAGATAAGTCTGTTTATGAACGACAATGTCATACCTGTGTTCTTTGATTCTGGACTGCCGGCTTATATGACCCGGACAGTAAGGGTGACAACCCAATCGTTTTATTAGTCAATACTCCATATGCCTGATGACTGTTATGCATTGGCAACTTATTGTCAAAGAACCAAGCCGGTTTAAATTGAAACCAAACTGATAGTTAGATTCGAGACAACAAAAAACCAATAAAACAAAAGAGTATCGTTCAAACAATGTAAATCAAGCATTAAGAAAAATGATGTGACAATCAGCGGCGCATTTAATGCACCCTGTCAGCCCGCAGAGTTAGGTATGATAGCGTTGTTCGCTATCATATCAATGGATAATGACCACTTTGCCACCGTGGTGACCCCTTAATTTATAAAAGAAGGCCCATGGCACTCGTAGGGGAGTTAGAAGGTTGGAAAGTTGAGAAAACCCAAGCCACCATATGCGTGTAGTCACCATGGCCCCGAGGCAAACCTTGCCGGGCAAGTGTACTACACAGCACCACATTCATCCCACCATCAATCCACTAAAGAAGGAGTAAGGTCTTACACCTCGCGGAGGCCCTAACATGGGTAAATCGCTTGTGTGCTCCCTGCTGCGCTGCCTTACGCTGGTCTGCTCTTTGTGCTATGCGTCGTCCCCCTGCCGAACGAAGAAGGGGACACCCGGTCCCATAGGTGGTCGTGGACATCCTGCGACACCAAGCTTGCCTCAAGTTTTCAAAATGAAAAGGAGGTACACTTGCGCACGGCTGTCGTGCTCGCACTGCACCCTCACACAGTCGCTCCTGCACACCGCAAACCCAACCAAGGGAACACACCCTCACTGACACGTGCTACCGCATGTGATCAAAACAAACTCATCCATCCTACCGCTGACACATAATTTTCATTCATACAGTATGTTTATCCAAACACATGTTGGGGAAGATCTGTACAGCCCGTCCGGTGGTCTGTTGGGGAGAAGAAGAGGTGAGGAGGAAGAAGGGTTAGGAGGCATAGGATATTCATCCAACCGCCTAAAATGGTCGACTCACCCAAATGATGAAAGTCAAGCGACTTGCATAATATATCATTTTACACAGTGAAAGATCCGTAAAGACAACAACATAAAGAAAACTATGACTGCTCGTGGAACGAGACGGCCTCGTCATCTTTGGCTGCCAGTGCGAACCAGCTGTAGCTGCCGACGTGTGTCTCCGCACTGTGGTTGTCCTCGGCCTCCAGCTACTAATGAACGCGGAGCGCGCAGGCACTCTGCAAGGACGCGAGCACTGCCCGGTTCATGTCCAGGACATCCAGTTCCACATGTAGGAGGGCCTCGATGGCAGCGGCATCCGCGCGGTCCGCGTCGAGTTGAGCCTCCGCCACCCGGTTCAAGTCCAGGATGTCTGGTTCTGCCTATAGGAGGGCCTCGATAGCAGCGGCATCCGCGCGCTCCGCGTCGAGTTGAGCCTCCGCCACCTGGTTCAAGTCCAGGATGTCCGGTTCCGCCTACAGGAGGGCCTCGATGGCAGCGGCATCCGCACGCTCTGTGTCAAGTTGAGCCTCCACCGCCTGGTTCACATCCACCACATCTCATTCTGCCTGCAGGAGGGCCTCGATGGCGGCGGCATCCGCGCGCTCCGTGTTGAGTTGAGTCTCCGCCTCCCGGCCCTCCTTTAGGATCGCCAGGTTGAACCGCTGGTCTGCCTGCATGATGGGGGACCCTTGCGTCGGCACGGAGTTAACGTCCATCATCTCATACGCACCGGGGGCCTTCTTCTCCATGACCTACGCCATGAACATTGAATCGGCTTCCTCCTCCTCGGAGCTTGGCTCCAGAGAACTCCGGGATTGGCCCGCCGCAAAACCATCTTGGGAACGGAGGTATGTGTCTCCGACCGCCGCCGCAATTTCTACGCGGCGCTCTAACATCATCATCTTGTAGTACGTGATCTTGCGACGCACCATGGCTTTCGGACGAACTAGGGGACGGTTGATGCGGGCTAGGGGATCAAAAGTTGGGGGAATGGGCTGGAGAGGAGGTGTGGTTTTGGGGCAGGGGTGACCGGCCGGCATGTAGCTGGTGTAGGCCGAGCAGCGAAGGTTCTGGTGTGAATAGTGGTTCCGGTGACGACTGGTCAATCGGCTTTGACTGTACATTGCTCTCGACATGTTCGCGTTGCACCCCGGCACGCTGGACCGTCCACGTCGCTCACCGAATGGAACATTGAAAGTGCAACTAATCCCTGGGTGGTTTTGGTAATTCATAACAACATATAGCTCATTGAACTAATATTATTTCAAGATAATCATTTCAAAACGTTCAATGATTGGCATGGCATGGACTAGAGTTGTGGACCCCTCAAAATGCTAAGGACACGTATCGGCAAAAGCTCAAGACTCTACTTTTTCATTTTAGTGATCCAAGATCACATTGAGTCCATAGGAAAAGCGAATACTATTAAAAGGGGATGAGGTGCTGCTTAATGGCTTGCTTGCTCAAAATGCTTAGTGATATGCTCCAAAAGCCCTAAACCACTTTCTCATTCCAAATATGCCCCAAACCTAAAGTCAAACCCGGCCGCACCGATTTGATCAATCCGACACCACCGAGTTCACTTGACATAGCCATAGCCAAAAACCCTAATCAGTTCGGTCTCACTGATAGGGATCTCGGTCTCACCGAGATGGGATTGAAAACTCTTTGTTTCCCATCATAATGTTTCGGTCCAACCGAGATGAGTGATCGGTCCCACCGAGTTCGCAATGAAAATTCTCTGTTTCCTTTTCATAACCTTCCGGTCTCACCGAAATGAGCGATCGTCCCACCGAGTTTGCCTGGCCAACTCTTTGTTTGCTTATTACTGAAATTGGTCTCACCGAGTTGAAGTAATCGGTCAAACCGAGATCAAGTTATGCACTAACCCTAACGCATCGGTCCCATAGAGTTATTCATGTCGGTCCCACCGAAAAGCCTAACGTTCACATTTTGAACCATGTCGGTCTAACCGAGTTTCACTATTCGGTCCCACCAAGTTTGGTAAATTGTGTGTAACGTTAGATTTTGTGTGGAGGCTATATATACCGCTCCACCCATTCTCCATTTAGGAGAGAGCCAGCAGAATGTGCCTACACTTCCACTACACATTTTCTGAGAGAGAACCACCTACTCATGTGTTGAGACCAAGACATTCCAATCCAACCACAAGAATCTTGATCTCTAGCCTTCCCCAAGTTGCTTTCCACTCAAATCACCTTTCCACCATATCCAAATCTATGAGAGAGAGTTGAGTGTTGGGGAGACTATCATTTGAAACACAAGAGCAAGGAGCTCATCATCAACACACCATCTCTTACCTTTTGGAGAGTGGTGTCTCCTAGATCGGTTAGGTGTCACTTGGTAGCCTCTGTCAAGATTCTGGAGTTGAACCAAGGAGTTTGTAAGGTCAAGGAGATCGCCTACTTCGTGAAGATCTACCCAAGTGAGGCATGTCCTTCGTGGGCAATGGACATGGTGGGATAGACAAGGTTGCTTCTTCGTGGACCCTTCATGGGTGGAGCCATCTGTGGACTCGTGCAACCGTTACCCTTCATGGGTTGAAGTCTCCATCAACATGGATGTACGATGGCACCACCTATCGGAACCATGCCAAAAATCTTTGTGTCTACATTGCGTTTTCGCCCTCCAAACTCCTCCCATTTACCTTCATATGCAATGATTTAGATTCCGCTGCAATACTCTTAGAATTGCATGTGTAGGTTGATTGATTGACTTGTGTTAAGTTGCTAAAATCTGCCAAGACCTAAAATTGGGAAAAGGCTAGATTTTTATTTGGTCAAGTAGTCTAATCACCCCCCCTCTAGACATACTTTCGATCCTACAAGTGGTATCAAAGCTTTTATCTCTATTTGCCTTGATTTCCATAGCTTTGGTGATCATAGCCTTGGTTTCACAACCTAGTAGATTATGGTGTCTAGTGAGGGAAATTACCACCATAGAGGTCCTTACTTTGTTGGTACAAATTTTGCTAGTTGGAAGCATAAGATGAAAATGCATATTCTTGGACATAACCCCGCCGTTTGGGCTATTGTGTGTATTGGCTTGCAAGGTGAATTCTTCGATGGAAGGGAACCGAACCGTGAAGCTACCACTTCAGAATTGAAGATGTTGCCATACAATGCTCAATCCTGCGATATCCTCTTCAATGGCTTGTTCCCCGAAGAATTCAACAAATTCAGTCGTCTTGAGAATGCAAAGGAAATTTCGGATACCTTGATTGATATGCACGAAGGTACCAACTCCATCAAGGAATACAAGTTGGATGTGCTTCAAAGTCAACTTGAAAAGTTCAAATGAAGGCTGGTGAAGGTGTCGCTGAAATGTACTCTAGGCTTGCTCTCATCACAAATGAGATCGCCGGCTTAGGAAGTGAAGAGATGATCAATAAATTCATCATCAAGAAGATCCTGAGACCCTTGGATGGAAAATATGATACCATGTGCATATGGATCCAAATGATGCCCAATTACAAAGATCTCAAGCCAACGGAAGTCATTGGTAGAAGATTTTGCTCATGAGATGTCACTCAAGGATAAAGAAGAGCTTCACAACAAGTCAAGTGGCGCTTGTAAAGCTTCATGTGGTGCTCCTACATCATGAAGTGAGAAACAAGTCTTCAATGAGGAATTGAGCTCAATGGTCAAGAACATCAACAAGTTCTACAAGAGTAGAAGCAAAGAGAGAAGTTCCAAGTCAAGGTCCTACAATGACAAAAGATCTTCTAGTCGTGAACGCAATTGCTACAATTGTGGAAGACCCGGACACTACTCCTGTCATAGCCCTAGTATTGTTTGCAAATAGTTGCATCAGTGACCATCATGCATCATGTTATTTTCAAGAAACTTGAAATGAGGAAATTGAAAGCCTGAGAAATCATCTTAAAAGAAGGGCAAGAAACCTTCAAATTGCATTCAGTGATTCCAAATTGCCTTAAAAATAGTGTTGAGAATTTTTGGCAAAGGTTATATACCAAACCAAAATTTTGGAACATTTTTAAGGGATTATTTGGTCTCTAAATTTAAAACAATATTCTATTTGAATTTGAAAATATATTCAAATATATATGGGATATGTTTTAAAATGCTCTGTGATAATTTATGTGCCTCTGGAAAAGTCCATGAGGCAACATAAAAATACTCAGAGGATGTTCTGGCATTGTTTGAACTTTGTTTGAATTCAAAACAGTGGCAAAGGATTAAATAGAAGAAAACAGAAGGAAAATAAAATAGAACAGAAACGTACCTGGCGGCCTGCTACTGTAGTCGGCCCAGCTTCTGAGCAGCCCACCCGAGCCCACCTTGCCAGTCATCTTCCTCGGCGTGCCAGAAGGACAGAGCGCGTGTGGCCGCGGCACGCCGGCACGCGCGTGCCACCTGCTACTTGCTACCGCTTCCCCGACGTCGCCCTGGAGATGCCACGCAACCCCTCTGGCTCTCTCTCACTCTCCCCGTGCCCCTCCTCCCCTCTGTCTCTTTCTCACGCGCACGGCCGAACGCCACCGTCGCCGCCGCTCGCCGTTCCTACGGCCACCGACCACTCCTCGCCCTGCCGCTGAGCTCATGAGCTCTGCCTCGACCCCGTCTCCCTCCCCACCGAACCACGCCCCTCCGGAAGGCCTGCAACGTCGTCATCACCGTTGTCTTCAACCTCAGTTGCCGCCGTTCTTCGTCGTCGATCCGTCGCCGTCAAGTCGCCCCCGAGCCCGACGACCAGCTCCTGCGACTCCCAGTGAGCACCTGCTCCAAATCCCTCTCCTTCCCGCATCGATTTCAATCTCTAACTATCCCCGCCACCGAGCCCAAGAACTCACACCGCCGGCCATCGCGCCTCCGCGGACACAACTGCCGCCGCTCGCGTCCGAGCCCATCAGCACGCTCAGCACACTCCCAAAAGCCGAGCACACCCACTAGATCCTCCTCCCATACGCTGTAGCGCCGAACCAGACTGCTCCCGTGCTTCGGCCGCCGCCAAACCTCGACGTCGGCATAGTTACCGGCCACACCAGCTCCAACCAGTGGCACCACTAGATGCGGCGCACTCCCAGGAGTCGAGCAATCCTAGCCGCGCGTTGAACCATCGCCGAACGGCGATTTCGGAAGATCTCCGCTGTGGTTTGTGTCGCCGGCGGTTAAACGCCGGCAGGTTGGACCCCTTTGACCGGTGGGGTTTGACCCCATCTGACCAGGGGTTTGAACCCTCTCTCTCATTGACATGCGGGCCCCGCCTGGCTAACTAAATTAGTTAGTGATAATCCTATTTAGGTTAGTTAGGTTAGCCGCTGACATGTGGGCCCTGGGCCCTGTTAATTAGCTAAGTGTTAAATTAACTTAACTTTAAACCCGCAGTCACTGACGTGTGGGTCCAGAGACTAATTAGCCTAGATTAACTGCTAGTTAGTGCTAATTAACTCTGTCAATTGACTTGGTCACTGACCAGTGGGTCCCACTGGTCAGGTTTGACCTGGACCGTGTCTGTTAACCAGATGATGTCAGCATGATGCAAGGCTGACACAGTAAATGCTTTTTTGTATTTTAAATAGATCTAAATGATTTATTTATTTTCAAAAAATCCCCTAAACATCCAAAAATCATAGAAATTCAACCGTAACTCCAAATGAAATAATTATATATGAAAAATTATCAAAAAAATATGAAAAATTTGTTTATGGCATTCTCATGCATGTTTGAACAACTTACAACCACTGTATATGACAATTTGAATCAATGGTATTTGAAATGCCTCATATGGAGTCTGAATTTGAACCTAGTGTTCAAACCAACTCCAGTTAACTTGTTGCTAGTTGCATTAGTCCAATCAACAGCATATTGCCATGTCACATTCATGCATCATATTGTTGCATTGCATTGATTGTGTCCTTCTCTGTTTGCCGGTAACCGTCCACTCTCAGTCGACGATGTTTCCGACGACGTGATCGATGACACCAATGAAGAACTATATTATCTTCAGAAGTGCCACGCAAGAAAAACCACCTTGTTCATTCTGATACAATCCCACTCTCTCGCTCCTGCTCTCTTTTACTGCAATAGACAACAACGATTCATCTGTTACATGCTGCGTTAGTTGACCCCCTTTCCTCTGCATGACCTGTCATTGCCATAGTAAATAGATGAAACCCACTAGCATGAGTAGGAGTTGTTTGAGCCCTGATGTGCCTACTCATTCATGCTTGTTTGTCATGCCTGCTATTGCTTAGAGTTGTGTTAGGTCTGATTCATCGGGGATGAATTGGAAAGTGGTGAACATGTCCTAATGTGTGTGAGCTAAGTGTGTTGAACACGATTTGGTAAAGGTATCGATGAGAGGCCATGTAGGAGTACATGGTGGGTTGTTTCATTGAACCGTCCTTAAGCACCGAGATCTGTATATGTGATTTAAGAACCAGCTACTACCATGCATTGGGCCCGAAACCAATGGACACTCTCGGCTTCTTAACCACCCTAGTTCTCTGTCCAGGAGTTGCAACTAGTTTCTGGTGTTTATAGGATATGTGTTGGCAGCCATGCATAGCGCTGACCCTAGGGGTGGGCTATGATGCGGTAGATACACCATGGACGGGCATGCCGGGCGCCCGTTTGGTGTCTCAGAACCCTGTACACATCGTTCGGGGCCGTATGTGGAAACCTTGGCCGGACTCCCTGCAGATGGAACCTGGATAGGCGATAAACCTGGACTAGAGACTTGAGTGTTTAGGTAGGCCGTGGCCGACACCCATGTTGGGCTTCCGCTTGAAGGTTGCCGAGTATGTAGAAGTACACCCCTGCAGGGTTAACATCATCTATTCGAATAGCCGCGTCCGCTGTAAAGGACTGCTTGGTTGCCTATACAGTTCATAGACAAGTGAAAGTGGATACTCTAAAATGCGCTAGATAAGCGTGAGTGCTATGGATGGCGTTCTCGTAGGGAGACGGGTGCGGACCCATAGTGGTGTAGTGATATGGTGAATATGTGGACTCATGTGTGCCACCTAAAAAGAGTTGCTTGCAATCGTAGTTCAGGTTAGCCACTGAGTCAAAGCTAGCTTGCTGCAGTTAAACTCCACCACCCCCCCTTGTTGATACCGATGCATATGTAGTTAGTTCTGATGTAAGTCTTGATGAGTACATTTGTACTCATGTTTGCTTAAATTATGTTTTGCAGAGAGACATCAGTCTCGCTAGTAGTTCCGTGTGGGCTTCGACGTTTAGCTTGCTACCTCAGCTACGATCTTGTGCCCTTGGCAGGATCTGGTAGATAGTCAGGCTTCTTAGCCTTTTTCATTTGTAGATGTCTGTACTCAGACATGTTAAGCTTCCGCATGTGCTTTGATTTGTATGCTATGATTGTTGGGTCATGAGACCCATGTTTGTAATTTCTCGCTCCTCGGAGCCTAATGAATAAATACTTGAGTCGTATAGTTATATTGTGATGCCATGTTGTATTTACACGTATCGAGCATATTGTGTGTATGATTGAAATGCTTGGTATGTTTGGGATCCGACAATCTAGTTGTTTATCCTTGGCAGCCTGTCTTATGGGGAAATGTAGTCTAGTGCTTCCATGAGCCATAGTAGTCTGCTACAGGCCGATTCACCGGAGTCCTGCTAGCCCAGCACTACTGCTGAGGACACTTGACTGGCCGGCATGTGTTTCAGTTTGTTCCTATGTATCTCCCTTCGGGGAAATGTCACGCGGTGACATCCGGAGTCCTGCCTAGCCTGCTACTGCCCGGGTTCCCCGGAGTCCTGTTAGTCCAGTGCTACATCCCGGATTCACACGCTGTTGACCGACATGCTCAATGTGATTCATGTATGCCTGTCCCCATAGGTCTGTGCCGCTTTGGGTCCATGACTAGCCATGTCGGCCCGGGTTCTCTGTCATATGGATGCTAGACACACTATCATATACGTGAGCCAAAAGGCGCAAACGGTCCCGGGCCATGGTAAGGCGACACCCGTGGGAATACTGTGCGTGAGGCCGCAAAGTGATATGAGGTGTTATCGGCTAGATCGATGTGACTTGGAATCGGGGTCCTGACATCTTTGGTATCAGAGCCTGACTGCCTGTAGGATTACCAAGCCAACTGGTCGAAGGCGAGTCTAGAAATACTTTAGTTATGTAAGGGAATTGATTGTGGAAGGGAACGTAAGGCTCTTTTTACTCCTTTACCTTATGCCCTTCTGCTCTGAGTCAACCTCTTCTTTTCTACGGGGGCTAAGAACTAGGCTTCTCTTCTATCTCTCAGGATGACGTGTTACTAAACCGTAGTTGCCTAGGATTGTTGGGTTCAAGCCTCAATTCAGTTCCTACTACTTCCACATGTTCATAGCTGGCCTCAGAATCTTGAGTTTGTGATGTTGAGTGGCTATGCCACCATTTTTGCAGGTTGTCTCAAATTTTTTGAGCAATTACACCCATTATGCTGTCCGAGTCATCCTAGGTTTCTAAATAGTCTGATGCACATGCAAATCTTTCCTCCATGTTCCCGTTGTAGTCTTGGGCCAGATTAAGCACACTAATCGGTGTGTTGAGGTACTCCGTTGCCTTGATGTGTATGTTGGCGTTTGTATTATGACCCTAGGTGTCCTCGAGATTTTAGCAATGCTTCTGTATCCCCAGTGTGATGATTCTGGCCATCATTCTCGAAAGCATCCCGTGATGCCATGTAGTATTAGGTATTCTATTCATGGCTTCTTGAACCCGAGATTCACCCTACTTACCTCATGTTGATAGTGTTGCTAGTTCCTTTAGGATATTAGTAACCTTTGTGATAGTCCTCGAGGTCCGTGGTATTTCCTTCTTCCAAATACCATGAACTGCTTATGGCATAAGTTCTTTGAACCAAAAGATCACAACAAGAGTGCTCTTGAGTAGTTCTCCATTCTACATTGTGAATCTGCCAGTCCTACCTTTCTGCATGGATTATCTGGAAGAAAAATGTTGAGCTTCACTCGACATACTAATCTTTGCATCAACAACTCTCAAAAACATATGTTCCTTTGGGTTGTCCCTCTTTAGATGTATCATGATCCCCGTCTATCAATTTGTAGTCAGGAGTAGTCGTGCACTCATGTTATCGATGCCTATTACTCTTGTGGTTCGTCAAGCCATTCTATTCCAGAATGACTAGGAGAAACAAACTCCAGTACCTCATTCACATCTAGAATTGGGTCAAAGCAGTTGTATTCCGTAGATCAAATGCCAATCCAGCTTTTGCTCTGTTCTACCTTGGAGTATTACCCCCTTTATGTCAGGATTGTCATGAGAATTGCACCATCTCTCATGAATTATTGATGCAGTGATACTTCTTGCCATCATTTTTCATTCCTCGGTTCCGTGTTGTTGCAACCGGAATACCGACAAGTGAACCGTGATGTGTGAAATCAATACTCTGAGCAACTCGTTGCTTTGTAGTAAATGGACAATATTCCCATTCTTAGAGTGTTGATTGTTAAATCATCATTCTAGGATTGATCGTGCTACCTTGTCCTTATTTCCGGTGCACTCTTCGATCAATGAGTTAGGATTATTCAATCCCTTGCTTATTTGTTCATATCGTCTTGCTCTGAAAAGCAAGATTGTTCTCGAGCTTAGTAACATATCGGTGGTTCATGATGTTCTGAATATCTTCTCGGAAGTATTACCAGGTTGTCACCTGACCGCTATGTTGAGTTCGTGATCATGTTGGTTTCCCCCCAAACCACCCATTCTCCAAGATTCTGTGTTGGATACCCTGAACTAGTCAGTTGAGCTAAACAACAACTTGCAGAGTTCCAAGATGAAAGCTTTTCCCACTTAGTTCATTTTGGAAGGGATATCCTTGTGTTGTGTGTGTGTTGAAGAAAGATGATATCTTCATTGATTGATCCTCGTGATCAGTTCTTGAATCTATCATCTTGTCCAACCTTGATTTGAGTATGGGCTATCCTCAAATCAAATCAGAACCAACGATATTCGTAATGTTGTCTTACCCATGGTTGACTCCTCGAGCATACACCATTACAGCTTTTGGTCTGACCAATACTATCACATTGTTCACATAATGGTGGAAGTCCAGTGATATGGAAATTCCGATGAGTTGCTATTGAGCCCATCAGCAGCATTTTGTCTCCTCCATGATTTGTGTTGAACATTCAGCTAGTGTTGGAAACTTGTGTAAGCATTTTCTTCATACCCCGTTCATGAAGTATATGTTTGGATGAAAGAAGTGACTTCCCTTGATTCACGTGCATTTGATGTAAGTTGCCGCCGTGAATTCGAGAATGTTTGTTTTGCTTCCTCCGGAATCATCCCAAGTCAGTTGCGCATGTGCGAAGTATTCTATAGTCTGATAGACTGATCATCTTCATTCCATATGTATCCCCTAGCACACCAAGCCACTGATTGAATTGTTCAAGGAAAGGGAGTTCCTTTTTAAGAGCATGCCTTATGCAAGGACTTCAATATCCTCGATTATGGTTCCCCACCTGAACTCGGTAGTGTTTTATTATAAGACTGCCACGTGGACACGCTTGTCTAGGACAGTGCGTTCACAGGTATGTAGCAAAACCTGCTCATGTTATGGAGCTTGCTATCGTAGTTCATCTCCCGAGAGTCTCGCAACGTTATCTCGTCGATTTGTGTCGCAACTCTTCTTTTCAGACACGTGAGTCTGAAGTATCCTGTTTCTAACCAGATCTGAATCTCAAGCAGATATGATGGTTGGAACACTCCCGACATTAGCATTTTGTTCCCATCTTGCACCGCCATTGTGCCAATTCCAATGGGTTGCCCTCTCAGTGACTGTTGTTTAGGATCATCTTCAAAAGTGGTCCTACCATGGGTCCCATCCATTTCTGATGATAAGCAAAATCATCCATCGCGTTGTCTTCAAGAAGGTAGTTCACATCATCCATTCTAGTCCGGGTATGCCATCCCTTCATACTCCTCCAAGCGATTGCTGTGATTTGCCTTAGGCTGGTATAAAGAGTTTCAATGATCTCTGAGTCAAAAGTAATTCTTTTTGCCACTTAAGGGAGTATTTCTGCGAGTCAGCTTCCTTAAGATGTCTCGTTGTGGTATCATGGCAACCCAACTCCTCGCTACGTTGACACGGTTCACCACCCTCCTAGCTGTGGGAATTCCGCTACTTACTTAAACCTTGTCATATGCTCATTTCCATCATTCTTGATGTGTGTATCGTGTCTCATCTCGACAGATGTCGCTATGTCTCGTGTTGTGAGTTGATCATCGGTTGCTCGATCTTCAAGAAGATTGATTCTTTGACAGTTTCTTTTCTTCCCGTCATCGTGTTGGATGGAGTTCTCAGAGCAAGACATCGAGACAAAGATGGTGATCGTGTCAACGTTCCTATGAAGTGCAACTTGGATTGTGAAGACCGTGTTAGTTTGTGCCCTCTGTCTTCTTACTTCACGTCTTGAATCTCAGGACAAGATTCTTGTTTAGTGGGGGTGACTTGTCACAGCCCTAGAATTGTTTGCAGATAGTTGCATCAGTGAGCATCACGAATCCTGTTATTTTCAACAAACTTGAAATGAGGAAATTGAAAGCCTCAGAAATCATCTTAAAAGAAGGGCAAGAACCCTTCAAATTGCATTTAGTGATTCCAAATTGCCTTAAAAATTAGTGTTGAGAACTTTTGGCAAAGGTTATATACCAAACCAAAATTTTGGAACATTTTTAAGGGATTATTTGGTCTCTGCATTTAAAACAATATTCTATTTCAATTTGAAAATATATTCAAATATATATGCGATATGTTTTCAAATGCTCTGTGATAATTTATGTGCTTCTAGAAAAGTCCATGAGGCAACATAAAAATACTCAGAGGATGTTCTGGCATTGTTTGAATTTTGTTTGAATTCAAAACAATGGCAAAGGATTAAATAAAACAAAACAGAAGGAAAATAAAACAGAACAAAAACGTACCTGGCGGCCTGCTACTGTAGTCGGCCCAGCTTCTGAGCAGCCCACCCGAGCCCACCTTGCCAGTCATCTTCCTCGGCACGCCAGAAGGACAGAGCGTGTGTGGCCGCGGCACGCCGGCACGCGCGTCACCTCCTGCTTGTTGCCGCTACCCCGACGTCGCCCTGGAGATGCCACGCAACCCCTCCGGCTCTCTCACTCTCCCCGTGTTCCTCCTCCCCTCTGTCTCTCTCTCACGCGCACGACCGGATGCCACAGTCGCCGCCGCTCGCCGTTCCTGCGGCCACCGGCCACTCCTTGCTCTGCCGCTGAGCTAAGGAGCTCCGCCTCGACCCCCTCTCCCTCCCCACCGAACCACGCCCCTCCGGAAGGCATGCAACGTCGTCAGCACCGCTGTCTTCAACCTTGGTTGCCACATTCTTCGTCGTCGATCCGTCGCCATCAAGTCACCGCCGAGCCCGACAACCAGCTCCTGCGACTCCCAGTGAGCACATGCTCCAAATCCTTCTCCTTCCCGCATCGATTTCAAGTTCTAACTAGCCCCGTCACCGAGCCCGAGAACTCATCACCGCCGGCCATGGCGCCGCCGCGGACACAACTGCCGCCGCTCGCGTCCGAGCCCATCAGCACGCTCAGCGCACTCCCAGAAGCCGAGCACACCCACCAGATCCTCCTCCCGTACGCTGTAGCGCCGAACCCGACTGCTCCCGTGCTTCGGCCGCCGCCAAACCTCGACGCCGGCATAGATCTCGGCCACACTAGCTCCAACCAGTGGCACCACTAGATGCGGCGCACTCCCAGGAGTCGAGCAACCCTAGCCGCGCGTTGAACCACCGCCAGACGGCGATTTCCGATGATCTCCGCCGTGGTTTGTGTCGCCGGCGGCTAAACGCCGGCAGGTTGGACCCCTTTGACCGGCGGGGTTTGACCCCGTCTGACCAGGGGTTTGAACCCTCTCTCTCACTGACATGCAGGCCCCGCGTGGCTAACTAAATTTTTTTTTGAATCTGTACTGCAAGGCAACAGCCTCACAGCTCTTTATTGAAAACAACAAAGAACAAAGTCCTATTACAAGTCCATACAAGAATAGAAAAAGAGGAAGACAGAAATACTTACAAAGTTACAACCCAATCAGGGCAAAGAAAACACTACCTAGGGAAGGCTAGAGATCCAAGTTAGAAGGCTATCCTTGTATTTACATTTTATCCTATGAGAAAGAAGGGTTATGTCATGGATGAAGTTATGCCTCCAAGCTCTGAAAGAAGGTGTCTCATTCCTGAAAACCTTGCCATTCCTCAAGATCCAAATGTTCCAAGCTGCTGTAAAGACCACTTCAGTGAAGAAAGAATGCCCAAAATCCTTCCTAGCCTTTACTGCCATGTTGTAAGTTGTCATCCCAGGCTGCGTGTCCCAGATAATCTGCAGGTAATTCCAGACTCTAATGCTAAAATTACAAGAGAAGAACAGATGTGCACGATCTTCATGGATCAGATATGGACATAGGACACAAGTATGGTCTTCCACATGCCAATGCCTTTTGAGTAGCATGTCTCTGGTGTTTAAACGATCCCTTAGCAGTAACCAACCAAACATTTTGATTTTCAATGTACATGAAGATTTCCAAATCCATTGGAAGATTGGATCAACAACAATATGCTGATTCTCATACACATAAAAGGATTTCGGTCTGAAACAACCCTTATGAAAAGGCCAAATCCATACATCATGAGTTGCAGAGCAAGAATAATCATGAGTCAGCTGTTGAAGACATTCCAGCGCAGCAAAGGCTTGTGTAGATATGGGCAAATGCAGATTTGACAAAAACTCCTGGGAAAGCACATCAGACACTGAAAGTTGCTCATCAATAACAAAGGAGAAGAGCCTAGGAAATTTTTCCCTGAGCCTGAAACCCTTAAGCCATCTGTCAGACCAAAAGAGAATGGACTTGCCATCACCCAACTCTGGAGTAGCCATCTGACAATATTTGTCAACCAATTTAAACACATCACGCCACCAAAAGGATCCACAGAGCATGGTAATATGAGGGACAGAGTTGGCATAGTATGGATTCCAAATAAGGCCAACCCAGGGGATGTCATAAATTTGTGCAAGAACTTCATAAGCAAGGCCTCATTCTGCACCCTGAGATTAAGCACACCAAGACCCCCTTTGTTTTTTGGTAAGCATACCAAGTCCCAAGCGGCCAGAGATTTTCTCGGAGTATCAGAGTTTCCTCTCCGTAAACATTGTCTCTGGTGTTTAAACGATCCCTTAGCAGTAACCAACCAAACATTTTGATTTTCAATGTACATGAAGATTTCCAAATCCATTGGAAGATTGGATCAACAACAATATGCTGATGCTCATACACATAGAAGGGATTTGGGTCTGAAACAACCCTTATGAAAAGGCCAAATCCATGCGTCATGAGTTGCAGAGCAAGAATAATCATGAGTCAGCTGTTGAAGACATTCCAGCTCAGCAAAGGCCTGTGTAGAGATGGGCAAATGCAAATTTGACAAAAACTCCTGGGAAAGCACATCAGACACCGAAAGTTGCTCATCAATAACAAAAGGAGAAGAGCCTGGGAAATTTTTCCCTGAGACAGGAACCCTTAAGCTCAGCCATCCATCTGTCAGACCAAAAGAAATGGACCTGCCATCACCCAACACTGGAGTAGCCATCTGACAATATTTGTCAACCAATTTAAACACATCACGCCACCAAAAGGATCCACAGAGCAGGGACAGAGTTGGCATAGTATGGATTCCAAATAAGGCCAACCCAGGGGATGTCATGATGATTATAAAATTTGTGCAAGAACTTCATAAGCAAGGCCTCATTCTGCACCCTGAGATTAAGCACACCAAGACCCCCTTTGTTTTTTGGTAAGCATACCAAGTCCCAAGCGGCCAGAGATTTTCTCGGAGTATCAGAGTTTCCTCTCCGTAAACATTGTCTCTGAATTCTTTCAATTTGCTTCAAAATACCAGTTGGGATGACTAGTGTGCACAGGAAGTATATAGGCATTGATGTTAGGACAGAGTGGAGCAACTGCAACCTGCTACCTTGATTTAGAAAACATGAAGTGGCAGACAATCTCCTTTCGATCCTATGCACTAGGGGCATGAGGTCTTGGATTGAAGGCCTTGTAGTCCCCATGGGTAGACCCAAGTAAGTAAAAGGCATGGATCCTATGGTACAGCCAAGAATTGAGGCCAACCTATTAGCTTCATCTGATGAAAAGTTCATAGGCACCATAAGGGATTTTGTAAAATTTACAGATAATCCTGTTGCCGTAGCAAAAACATCAAGCATGTCTTTAAGAGAAAGCACTTGGTGATCAATAGCAGGCAGCACAATTAGTGTATCATCAGCGTACTGAACAATGGGGTAATACTGACTGTTGGAAGGGATTGGCAAAGTCAGAATTCCTTTACTGCACATGTCATTGACAACAGACTGAAGCAGGTCAGTGGCAAGGACAAAAAGAAGAGGTGACATTGGGTCTCCTTGCCTAACTCCTCTTTTACATTTAAAATTATTGCCAGGAACACCATTAAGAAGCACAGAAGAAGAGCCAGAAGACAAAATAGTTTGCATCCAGGAGATCCATTTTTCATTGAAACCCTTGTATCTTAAGATACTAAGAATGGCATCATGCTCAATAGTGTCAAAGGCTTTAGTAAAATCCAATTTCAGCAGCACTATTGGTCTCTTTGGAGCATTACACTGGTGAATATACTCAAAGCACCAAGCTAGAAATCCTGAATAGACCTGGATTTAATAAACCCATATTGGTTTTTATGAATACAGGAAAGGATGACCTTCTGCAACCTGTTTGCCAAAAGTTTAGTGAGGAATTTCAAACAGGTATTTGTCAAAGATATTGGCCTGTAATCATTCAAACCCTCCGGTGAAATCTTTTTTGGGATCAAGGTTATGAGAGAACTGTTGATACACTCCAAATCAAGGTTCCCCTCAAACAACTCTTTGACCAATTAATGAAAGTCATCTTTAATTATGTGCCAACACTTCTTAAGAAAAAGACCAGTGAAACCATCTGGCCCAGGTGCTCTGTCAAGAGGCATTTCCTTAATAACACAATCAATTTCCTGCTCAGAAAAGGGCTTGGTCAAATCATCTAGTCCCTGAACCTTCTTAATTATATTTGGCATATCAAAACCCATTTGTGTATTATTTGTGCATCCCATCCTCTGCTTGAACTCCTGCAGAAATAATCCAGCAATTGATGCATGATCAGAGATCACTTGTCCATCATCAGAAGTTATACTAGAAATAGAGTTATTCCTGTATCTCTCTGTGGCCATGGCATGGAAAAATTTGGTGTTTTCCTCTCCCACTTTAATGTTCCTAATGGTACATCTCTGCTTCCAGTAGATAAATTGCAACCTTAGAGTTTCCTCCAAGTGTAACTTTACAATTTTCCTGAAATTCTCCTCAGGCCCAGACAAAGGCCTTAACTCCTCAAGACCACCCAAACAAAGAATTACTTTATTGCAGTTGGAAATTAGAGCCTTGACGGCAGAAAGGCTAATGTGCCAGTGTTTGAGTGCCTGCCTGAGAGCTTTGAACTTTGCAGATATTATAGCTGCAGAAGATTTCTTATGAACTGGTCTATTCCAAGATTCACTGACACAATCAAGAAAACCAGGCAGATTAGTCCAGTAATTTTCAAATCTAAATACTTTGGCCTTGGGAATATTAGTTTTGATTTGCACTACACAAGGCACATGATCTGAAGTGGTTCTAGCCAGAGGAAGGACCATAGTGTTAGGAAAAGAACATGTCCATGAAGGGGTTGTAAAAAACCAATCGATCTGTTGAAGCAAAGGAACAGTTTGCATATTTGTCCAGGTGTACCTTCTGCCCTTGATAGGTAATTCAATTAAGCCCAGATGCCCAATAACCTCATTAAAGATGAACATGTCATTAATATCACCACCTGGTTTATTCCTGTTTTCCATTGATCGCATGAAATTGAAATCCCCCAGTAGCAGCCAGTTAGCATCATCAGGGATAGTTATATCATGCAACCAATTAATAAAATTATCTCTAGCTGGATTTTGACAGGGTCCATAAACTGAAACTAGAGTCCAGGTTTGGGAGTTATGAACAGACATGAACTCCACTATAATACCAAAGCTATTGGACTCAATTAGCTTCCCAGAAAACAGAGCAGTATTCCATACGACTAACAACCCACCCGAGGCTCTAGCCGAAGGCACATGGATAAACTGATCAAAACGTCATGGACAACATTTACGGATGAAATGCTGATCAATGACCTCACATTTTGTTTCTTGGAGGCAAACAACGGAACAAGCACTCTCATCCATTTTCTGACGAACTGCACGCTTTCTGTCATCTGAATTCAGACCTCGCACATTCCAACAGAGAACTTTCCAATCTCTAACATCATTGTGATTCATTACAGACCGCAATAAAGTAGCAACAAAAGACTGTCACATAATGACAGTGCCAGTTCAGCCAAGGGATAGCATAAAAGTTCAAACAAATCCTAAAAGATAAGTGCAGATAAATGGTTTTCACAAGGGTTAACCATAAACCCCACCAAATGAAATGATCAGCTATCATCATCATAGCTAGGAGGAGCAGAATACTTGCAAGAAGAAGCCTCAAGCTTCTCCTTAGTGAGCTTCTCCGGCCCAATGCCGAGGCGAAGGCCAACCTGCTGCAGCACATTGATTGGCGTGGGCAGCGGCACAGTGGGTTGATCTGCATTGTGAGGAGGAACCCGCGGTAGTTCACCATCCACAGTAACCTTGCGCTTCTTCTGGGGTTTAGCTGCAGGTTTCTTCATAGGGGACTTGGCTGGAGTAGAATGCCTGAAGCCATCACGTAAGGCTGAGAGCCTGGCACTGCGCCTAACCGCAGACTCAACAATCACAGACTTTGATTTGCGAGCACGAGCTGGACGCTGACTTGGGGCTGTAGAGAAATTAAATGTATACATCTCAACCGTGGACAACACTGGGTCAACCATGGCACAATCCTCAGCAACATTGTCAAAACAAAGTGCACGAGCAACAGGAGGCTTCCTTGGAATATTTACCATCCGATGAGCAGGTGAAGGATGAAAAACCAGCTTGTTCTTCAGAGCAGAGTAAGAAAAAGATAACTCCCAAGAGCGCTTAGACAGTAGAACTGGTTTGAAAGGACTGAAGAATTGTAACCCTCGAGGAATGTGCATTGTGTCAAAAACTGGCATCATACGCTGAAAAGATCTTGTCCATTGCATTACCGGAGGAAGCTCTGGTCTGAAAACTGTCAGAACTTGACCAACAACAACGTGAGGCTGGATCAGTGGAGGCACATAAGCTGCCACAACACCTTGCTGATTATTGACAGATCCCTCAGTAGAATCAACAGGCCCCGAGTTCTCTAAAACCATTGACTCTTGAGAAGCAGGTAGTGCTTCATCATCATGAATCTCCTCAATAATGACATTGTCATGTTGGTTATGAGGCTGTGGCTCATCATGATGAGCATGAGGGTCCTCATTCCAACCCAGCTCTGGAAACTCAGGCATGACAAAGTTAACATTGGCAAAGTGCATGTTCCCAGGCAATGGATGAGGGTTTCCATTGAAAGGCATCGGATCTTCATGAGCTGGCATAATGTCAGCAAATTCTGCAGAGAGCACATAGATAGGAGCTGTCCAAGATAGACGCGTAGCTCCAAAGTCTGCATACTCACGATAAACAACATCCCTAGGTACTTGCTGAGGGCTTGGGAAAGAAACATAAACAAGAGTCCTGACAAGCCGCGGATCATCTTGATGCCAGATATGAAAACGACCAAAGGTGCTAACTGCCTCAGAAATATGCTGTGTTGTGCGGTAGTCCAAAGGAACACCTAACATCATGATCCAACCCCTACGAAAACCCTGAATAGCTCTGTGATTGATGCCTTGATCATGAGGAACAAACCGAACAAAGTGGCCATTGCCAAGATCATAAGGAGGATGATTTATAATGGCATGCCTAGATGCAGGAGATTGGAACTCAAACAAACCAACACCCTCAATCCATTGTTGGTCACTAAGAACGTCACGGTGAAGCTGAGTCATCACAAAGTCACTAACCAGTTGCCTGAAGTGATGGATCTGTCCGGGTGGCGGCGGAGGCTCAACAAAGTCAATCGCAAACTGCTCATGGCGACGGTCCGGCGCAATGGCTGGAGAGTAGAAAGTCCGAGGCACGCGGGTTGGCCCTCCATCGATGAACTCGAACCCTGGTGGAAGGAATTCAAGAGGATCCAGTGGAAAGTTTGCCATGACCTGCTTTGGTGGAGGTGGAGCAGGTTGGTGGTGCACGGGAAGTGGTGAAGACGTGATGTGACTCGTCTACGTCGGCGCGTGGGTCGTCTCTATACCCGAGGAGTCCCTAGGCGATGGAGTAGTAGGCTGACTCGTGGCGGGTATGGGAGCCAACAGTGGAGATTTTTCTGGAATTTGCTTCGTGTGTTTAACTCTCCAAACATAACCATTATCCTGGGCCCAATTAATACAATCCCGACGACGATGACCATAACGTGAGCAAGCCAGGCAAACAGGACAGGAGACTGACATGTGGCCCCGCTGGTGACAGTTGGAACAGGTTAGAACTCGGTCTACCATGTCATTGACCATCTCATCAAACAAAATAGCGGCTTCCTGAGAAGACGGAACGTCCATTGGCTGGGTGGTGGGCTGTAGTCCGTCATTGAGGGCTGGCCCAACATGGGATGCAGGAGAATCGAGAGCAGATGAGAACAAACTAACCACCTCAGGTGAATTGCGTTGAAGCCGCGGCGGGTCAACAGAACCGAAAGTAAACGACGGAGAAGCAACAGTCCACTGGAGATTCACCGGCGGTGATGGTCGAATGATCAAACGCTCATTTGCCGGGACAACATATCCAGCATCAAAAAGAGTATCAATACAGTCATGCGTGGCCAGATATCTATAACCCTTGCATGCATCATAGCTTTGGAACGTTGCAAAAGACATTTTCTTTTGCACAGAACCAGAAGATTTAAAAGAGGACTTAGACGGTGGTTTATGCATAGCGATCATCCCAAGCGCCGCCCGTCTCTTAGATGGGCTAACTAAGATCCATTCCGCATCAGTTTGCAACTTCCAAAGTTTAAACTCACGAACCCAATTTGGTCCTCCATGGCCCCAAAGATGAAAATAACATTTGAATTGCGGGCAAGCAAAAGATCGAAGATCAACAATAGAAAAGCCAACTTGCTTGGAAGAAACGTTGAAGGAATAAACCTTGTCACATAAGCAGGAGACACCCAACTCGATCGCAGATCCACCAACAGCAGCCTCAAGAGCCGCCGCCACAGAATGATCATCAAGCCTGAAAGCATGACGGCTAAAGGACACCACCAACGTGAAATGACCTGTGTCCTCCGTAGGGTGGACCGAAAAACCAGTAGATCTGAAAACTTTATTCGCAAACTCCAAACCCTTGGAGAAGTCCAAGCCAAGGGTTGATCCCGATGAGAAAACCATGCCCCCTGAGTGAGGGGGAGACGCCGGAGAGATTGGTAGGGAAAGATTAGGGTTTTAGTGGTGATGGGAGGAGATCGCCGGAGATGAGGTGGGAGGTGGGAGGTGGGAGGGAGGAGACGCCATAAAATGTTCGATGGGACTCTACTTGGCATTGGCAAACTAAATTAGTTAGTGATAATCCTATTTAGGTTAGTTAGGTTAGCCGCTGACATGTGGGCCCCGGGCCCTGTTAATTAGCTAAGTGTTAAATTAACTTAACTTTAAACCCGTAGTCACTAACGTGTGGATCCAGGGACTAATTAGCCTAGATTAACTGCTAGTTAGTGCTAATTAACTATGTTAGTTGACTTGGTCACTGACCAGTGGGTCCCATTGATCAGGTTTGACCTGGACCGCGTCTGTTGACCAGATGATGTCAGCATGATGCAAGGCTGACGCAGTAAATGCTTTTCTATATTTTAAATAGATCTAAATGATTTATTTATTTTCAGAAAATCCCCTAAACTTCCAAAAATCATAGAAATTCAATCGCAACTCCAAATGAAATAATTTATATATGAAAAATTATCAGAAAAATATGAAGAATCTGTTTATGGCATTCTCATGCATGTTCGAACAACTTACAGCCGCTGTATATGACAATTTGAATCAATGGTATTTGAAATGCCTCATATGGAGTTTGAATTTGAACCTAGTGTTCAAACCAACTCCATTTAACTTGTTGCTAGTTGCATTAGGCCAATCAACAGCATATTGCCATGTCACATTCATGCATCATATTGTTGCATTGCATTGATTGTGTCCTTCTTTGTTTGCCGGTAACCGTCCCCTCTCAGTCGACGATGTTTCCGACGACGTGATCGATGACACCGATGAAGAACTATATTATCTTCAGAAGTGCCAGGCAAGCAAAACCCCCTTGTTCATTCCAATACAATCCTACTCTCTCGCTCCTGCTCTCTTTTACAACATTAGGACAACAACGATTCATCTGTTACATGCTGCGGTAGTTGAACCCCTTTCCTCAGCATGACCTGTCATTGCCACAGTAAATAGATGAAACCCACTAGCATGAGTAGGAGTTGTTTGAGCCCTGATGTGCCTACTCATTCATGCTTGTTTGTCATGCCTGCTATTGCTTAGAGTTGTGTCAGGTCTGATTCATCGGGGATGAATTGGAAAGTGGTGAACATGTCCTAATGTGTGTGAGCTAAGTGTGTTGACCACGATTTGGTAAAGGTATCGATGAGCGGCCATGTAGGACTACATGGTGGGTTGTTTCATTGGAACCGCCCTTAAGCACCGAGATCTGTATATGTGATTTAAGAACCAGCTACTACCATGCATTGGGACCGAAACCAATGGACCCTCTCGGCTTCTTAACCACCCTAGTTCTCTGTCCAGGAGTTGCAACTAGTTTCTGGTGTTTATAGGATATGTGTTGGCGGCCGTGCATAGCGCTGACCCTAGGGGTGGGCTATGATGCGGTAGATACACCGTGGCCGGGCATGCCGAGCGCCTGTTTGGTGTCTCGGAACCCTGTACACATCGTTCGGGGCCGTATGTGGAAACCTCGGCTGGACTCCCTGCGGATGGAACCTGGATAGGCGATAAACCTGGACTAGAGACTAGAGTGTTTAGGTAGGCCGTGGCCGACACCCACGTTGGGCTTCCGCTTGAAGGTTGCCGAGTACATGTCGTGTAAACGACGGTAAGTGGTTAGAGCATGTATGTAGAAGTACACCCCTGCAGGTTTATGGTTAGAGCGTGTATGTAGAACATAGTGGTGTATTGATATGGTGAATATGTGGACTCGTGTGCGCCACCTAAAAAGAGTTGCTTGCAGTCGTAGTTCAGTTTAGCCACTGAGTCAAAGCTAGCTTGCTGCAGTTAAACTCCACCACCCCCCTTGTTGATACCGATGCATATGTAGTTAGTTCTGATGTAAGTCTTGCTGAGTACATTTGTACTCATGTTTGCTTAAATTATGTTTTGCAGAGAGACGTTAGTCTCGCTAGTAGTTCCGTGTGGACTTCGACGTTTAGATTGCTACCTCAGCTACGATTTTTTGCCCTCGGCAGGATCTGGTAGATAGTCAGGCTTCTTAGCCTTTTTCATTTGTAGATGTCTGTAATCAGACATGTTAAGCTTCCGCATGTGCTTTGATTTGTATGCTATGATTTTTGGGTCATGAGACCCATGTTTGTAATTTCTCGCTCCTTGGAGCCTAATGAATAAATACTTGAGTCGTATAGTTATGTTGTGATTCCATGTTGTATTTACACATATCGAGCATATTGTGTGTATGATTGAAATGCTTGGTATGTGTGGGATCCGACAATCTAGTTGTTTATCCTTGGCAGCCTCTCTTATGGGGAAATGTAGTCTAGTGCTTCCATGATCCATACTAGTCCGCTACAGCCCTGTTCACCAGAGTCCTGCTAGCCCAGTACTACTGCTCAGGACACTTGACTGGCCGGCATGTGTTTCACTTCATTCCTATGTCTGTCCCTTCGGGGAAATGTCACGCGGTGACATCCGGAGTCCTGCATAGCCTGCTACAGCCCGGGTTCCCCGGAGTCCTGTTAGCCCAGTGCTACAGCCCGGATTCACACACTGTTGACCGACATGCTCGATGTGATTCATGTATGCCTGTCCCCATAGGTTTGTGCCACTTTGGGTCCACGACTAGCCATGTCAGCCCAGGTTCTCTGTCATATGGATGCTAGCGACACTATCATATACGTGAGCCAAAAGGCGCAAACGGTTCCGGGCCATGGTAAGGCGACACCGGTGGGAATACCGTGCGTGAGGCCGCAAAGTGATATGAGGTGTTACCGTCTAGATCGATGTGACTTGGAATCGGGGTCCTGACAACTCCAATGAGTGTACGGCTCCCTACAAAAGAAGAGAAAACTCACCTAAAAGGAGAAGCGAAAGGGAAGAATCACCTCCAAGGGAAAGAAGGAATAGATATGATTGTTGTGAATGAAGATCCTCTCGCAGAAGCAAGGATTCGGAAAGGAAGGACAAATCATCAAGGAGCTATACAAAATGAAGACATCAAGCTCATGTTGGTGAATGGGTATCCGGTTCAGACTCCGACAACCATTCTGAGAGAAGTTATCACTCTGGCTTCGAATATACTCAAGATGAAGGTGTTTCCGGTCTAGCACTTGTGTCAGCCAACTCCTATGACATATTTGACTCACCAAATGAAGGAATTGGAAGATGCTTCATGGCTAAAGGCCCAAAGGTATCACACCCCAAGTATGTTCATTTCAATAGTGATGAAGATGACTTGCTAGGTGATGACAATTTACTTGTTGACAACTCTAGTGATGAAAACTATGATGAACTTGCTATTAATCATGCTAATCAAGATAAAACGAATGAGCTTCTAACTAAAGAACTAAACACTCTTAAGTTAGCTCATGAAACTATCTTAGAAGATCATTAAGAGCTTTTAAAGACTCATGAGAGGTTACGCTTTGAAAATCTCAACCTAGAGCAAGAGCATGGGTTCTTAAAATCAATCAATGATGATCTTCGTAAGAAAAGTTCTTCTTACATTGCCAGGCATTTACTCTTGTCTACTTACATGCCACAAGTAAAATCTGGCATCAAGAGTAAGAAAGATTCTTCTTCTCTTCTAGTAGTTCTCTTGATTCCACAAATGATTCTATTAGCCAAGATACACTTGAGCAAAAAAATAGTTTATTGAAAGGAAATATAGAGAAAGGTGTTTAAAAGAGCCTTGCTAGAAGTAAACAATTTGAGGAAATTGTACGCATGCAAGGAAGGAGTCGGGTGGTAGGTGCGACATATGCCAACGGGTGGCTTATCAGTGTGGGAGCCAGTAAGACATCGCCGGTGCCTGGAAACGGGATAAGGCGAAGACATGCACGCCGGCGGATCTTACCCAGCTTCGGGGCACTCCGTGGAGATAACACCCCTACTGCTGCTCTGCGGGGTCTCCGCATGATCACTAGATGAACAAGTAGCTACACAATGCTCCTTGAGCTGTTTGGTGGGAGGAGGAAGAAGGACACGGCTAGCCTGCTTCTTCTCGTTGTGTGGTGTCTAGGACTAGCTGGGGGTCCAACCCTTTGCATGGGTGCCCCGGGGGGTTTATATAGGCCTACCCCCCGGGGGTACAATGGTAATCCGACTGGGTGCGGGGCCCAGCCGTCTGTGACCGCGCTCGCCGGCTTCTGCGCTGACCGCTGGGGCCCGCCGGCTGGTGGGTCCCGCCGGCTACCAACTCCTTGGCAACAGACAGGCCCCACTGCCAAGGGTCTTGTCGATGGCTGGTTACTGTTGCCTCATCCTGATGACGAGGGCTTCGTCAAGGTAAGCGTGGCTACAGTGCCGCCGTCCGGCGAGCGATTACTGTAGCCTCACCGCGTCTTGTCTCCTTAATAGGGCGTCTTCTTCGAGAGGGGAAGCGAGCCGGCTGCGGGGAGCCGGCCCCGTCTCGGGCCGACTGGGGGAGGCCAGGCTGCCTTCGGGTGTCTCTCTGCCCGAAGGGGCCCACCGCCCGTGGGCCGTACTGGTAGCCCGTCGTGGATGACATTAGGGTCAACATGACAACAGTGCCGCGCCGGACGGGTCATGGCCACTCCGTACGCCGCACTGTGCCAGGTGTGCTCCGGGATTCGGGGGTGGCAGGCTTCACTGTAGCCACGCCCCATCTCATCGCCGCTAGGTGGATGCAAACTTTGAGGGTACGGTCTCGACCGCTTTATGGGAGCCGGCTTCTTGGAGTCGGCCTTCTCGCGGCCGGCTTCTCGAAGTCGGCCCTCCCACGGCTTTCTTCCTGAGGGCTAAAGGCGGGGCGCCTTCCGGAAGCCAGCCTGGGTGACAGCCAGCTAGGGTAAGGCGGCCCCACGTCTTGGATTCTCGAGAGCCGTACGGGCTCATAATTTTTTCAGAAGGGCCAGGGAAGCCGGCTAGGCTACCCATGGCTATTTACTCCGACAGTAGTCCCCGAAGCTGAGCGAGCTTCGAGGCTGATAAGGGGACGAGAAGCTTGGTCAGCTTCCTATCATGCGGGGCCGGCTTTGCTTGTGCACGCCAACTTCAGAAAGCTCCGGCTCGCGTAGGTGGGAACGCGGGCCACGTGGCGAGGAAATCCTGCCAACACACGCGCGCGACGGGACGTCGCCGCAGGCCCGGGCCCGCCACTCGTAGGCCACGGTCCGAGCGCGGATCTTCCATGAGGGTTGCCTCCTTTCGGAAAACCTGAACGGGGCCGACTTTGTGGCCGCCTTCGTGGAGCGCCGGATATCTCCTCTCCAAAGCCAGCCCCACATGATGTGCCAGATGAGCGGCCGCTTCGACCCAAGCCGGCCGAGCACTAGGGAGATGCCTCATGTGGAGGTATCGTATATGGTAAATTACATCTCAAATTGCGAGCTCGCCGAAGACTGGCGATACGGCAAGGCGCCGTATTCTCGCGCCAACCCTCCGCCCGTGGTATGTTTTCTTTTCTTCCTTCTTTTCGTTGGTAGCCGGCTTTATGACTGCCGGCTTCTGATCAGTCGGTTCTTCTTAGCAGAACCCCCTTCTCCCGCCGACGACCGGGTTAGCAGGGATAGAACGCCAGTATGCCCCCGACCGCACGGCGGACGACGTCGACGATCCGGACTTGGGGGCGGCTGCCATGGAAGACGCCGTCGTGGGGGACGACGCCGAGCCCGGGGGCTCAAGGCTCACCGCGAGCTTTGAGGACTGGCCGGACGATGCTGAAGCCGAAGTCGCCCCGCGTCGTCAGCCGGCGGCCGACCATCAGGGCGCGGGCTCGTCCATCGCGTCGGCTGCCGGTGGTGGCCCACAGAAGCACCGGGCCGCTTCAGGCCTCTTCGGCAGTCGGCCGAAGAAGTCCAAAGCCTCCACCGCGGCGACCAAGCGAGACGAGGCGGCCGCGAAAGCGGCCCGCTTCCGCAAGGTGGTGAAGCAGCCTCAGGCGGTCTCAGCGTAAGTCGTCAATTGCCTTGTCGCATGCTCTTCATCATTCTCTTCTTGTTCGAGCATTCTTCTTAATTTCTTCCACTTGCTGGGCAGGGTGCCGCTTTCCCTTGAGCGTGGTCCGGGCGGCTCCGTAGTTGGGCCGACTGGAGGTTCTTTAAGCTCCCGCCGCGTGGACCCCCGCACCGACCTCAGGGAGGCCACAGAGCGGAACGCCCGTGAAGCGCGGGAGGAGCACGAGGCGGCGGAGAAAGCGGCCGCCCAGGTGGCGAGGGAGCAGGCCGACGCAGCAGCCAAGGCCCAGACAGAGGCGGCGACCGCGGATCCGGAGGTGGAGGGTTCGCGCAACCAGCCTCCGCTGCTCGCCATTCCCCTCCGAGCCGTGGCCCCCGACACCCCATTGCCCTTGGCGGAGGAGATCGTCCAAGAACCGCCGCTGATGGAAAGGGGGGAGGACCCCGTGGCCGCGCCGCCAGCAGCGCCAACCGAAGCGGGCCAAGGCGGCCAATCGTCAGCGGCGCCAGAGGGGCCGACCGGGGGTGAGCCGGAGAACAGAGCCGGCCTCGAGGTGCAGCCGGCGAATGGCCGGCGCGCAGGGGGAGGGGCCGCTCTGCCGGAGTTGCGCCGAGTCGCGGGCGCAGGGCAGTCGGCGGAAGATCTGGAGGCGGCCAGCACTGCCACGTCCGAGTGGACTCCCAGCGGGGGGACTGGCGAGCTGAATGTGGCGGCTCAAGGGGTCCGGAGCCGGCTGCAAGCTCAGGCCGCCCTGCTGCAACAGTTCACCCAGGAGTTCTTGTCGATGCGAGCCACCATCCGGGTGAGTCCTTCGTTCATGGCTGCTTTGCTCTCTTAATTTCTTCCGTGGGGGCGCGTCAGCGCACCCATTGGGTGTAGTACCCGAGATTCGGGCCGACTACTGCGGAGTCGGGTCAGATCTTTCTTGACGGCTACCTTATTTTTGCCTCTTGTCTGAATTTCCAGGAATATCACAACCTTCGTGCTGCCGCCTTCAACTCCCAGGCTCGGGAGTTGAGCCGGAGGTCCGACGACCTGGTCGACAGCCGAAGTAAGTACTCGATCTTGTCTGTCTCCTGTGGGGGCGCGTCAGCGCACCCATTGGGTGTAGTCCCCGAGATTCGGGCCAACTGCTGAGCAGTCGGGTCGGATCTTTCTAGATGACTCTTTCCTTATTGGTTTTTCTTTTTCTTTGTCTCCAGGGGCCAACGGCGACTTGAGGAAGGAGCTCGGCGAGGTGAAGGCCGCCCTTCATACCAAGGATGCCGAGTACGCTGCCTTGGTCGAGGAGCGTGATCGGCTGGCCAAGAAGCTGGCCGACCAGGAGAAGAGCCACAAGGCGGCCCTGCAGGCGGCACAGGATAGCGAAGCCGCCCTGAAGGCAGAGTATGAGACCGAGGCGGCGAGCTGGGCTGAGACCCGGCGAGCCCTGGATGAAGGCTTTGGCCGGATCGAGGATTTGATCGACGGTATGCCGCCTTCCTCGCCCCTCTCCTGCCCCTTGCCGCCTGGGTTTTTGGCTTAAATTGAGCTGCTGCTTGTTTTTTGGTGCAGACTACTTCCCCGGCTATTCCACCTTCGCCGCCCAAAGCATTGAGGCCCATCGCGAGGCGCGCCGTCAGGCGGGGGCCAACATCACGCCGGATGCGAACCGGACGCTTGAGGAGCAGCTCTTGGCTGTCCAGGCGCGGTTGCAGCCGGCTCATCGGATGCTTCGCCGGCTCCAATGTGCCGGGGCGCAAGTGTTGGCCGCCCTCTGGCCCGGCGAGACGATCCCCCGCACCCCAAGCCGAACTGCCGACTGGCTAGAGGTCGTAGTCGGTCGCTTTGAGGTTTGGAAGGCGTCAGCGGCCCGCCTCGGAGCCGGGCGGGCGTTGGAGTTCGTTCGGGTTTGGTACCCAGGGCTGAGCCTGGACCAGCTGCGCACTTGGCGGATGGAGGCCGACGCGGAGCTGGAGGAGGTGAGGCCGGCTATCGCCCAGCGAGCTTCGACGATCGCTGAGTGCACCGACATCAGTGTTTTCACACCCAAAATCGATGATGACGGTGTTGCTCAGCCTGAGTACTGGTTCGGGCTGAACCCGGTGGTGGGCGAGGACTCGGCGGAGGAGATTGCCTCCAGCGGCGAGGGCAAGGATGACGAAGAGGAGGACAGTGAAGACGTCGAGCCGGCTGGTGG
Source organism: Triticum urartu (assembly GCF_003073215.2). Classification (NCBI taxonomy): domain Eukaryota; kingdom Viridiplantae; phylum Streptophyta; class Magnoliopsida; order Poales; family Poaceae; genus Triticum; species Triticum urartu. The sequence goes on along the minus strand of NC_053027.1, from coordinate 147,375,366 downwards.
AACAACCGGCCGACCTCAGGCCGACCGTGCCTCCAGCAACGAGGCCCGTGGAAGCGCGCCCTCTACGGGAGGCGGTGACCAAGCCGAAGTTCGCGAGCCGGCCGCTCCTTCAGCCGGCATGACCATCTCCGCCAACCAGTTCGGCTCGTCGGTCGCTCCGCCAGCTTGACCTGCCGTCTTTATCTTTCCTGCTTGTTGTCTTTTGAACAATCTTCATTAAGTTTTCGCAGTTCCACCCACTGGGGGTGTATCCAAACTATGTTGAATGCTGGCCTCTCGGAGGACTTTTATGTAAATATTGTTATGTGCATGTTTGGTTTCCATTCGCGTATGCTTTTTATCCTTAGGCCTTTTCCTTTGCCACCTTCCCTCTTTGGGGAGGCAAGTACTTGAGCTTTCTTGGATTGAAGTGAGGTGAATGGAAACGGGCCAGACGGCTACTCTGGTAGCCAGTCGGCGGTGGGAGAAAAAACCGGCTTTTGTTATATTAGTCCATTAGTCCCTAGCCGTTTTTCGTGTGGGCGCCCGTTCCTGCCTTTAACTCTTGCCAGCCGGACAGCCGGTTCTTCGAACTGCGACTTTTGGCAAGAGAATGCTTGGGAGCCGGCACACTACTTGTCTGACTGCGGGTAGGACTTCTAATATAACTCCAGTCGGCCAGTCCCCGAGCCGACTAATCGAACCCGGTGCCGGACGAAACAAGTAAATGAAATGACAAGGTCATAAGCATGATACTTTTCATTCATAAATAAGGGATGGCAGTCCCCGAGCCCTCCTCGGGGGGCCTATTGTCTCGTACTTAATACAAAAGTTAGCGTGATACATAGTGCGTTTCAACTGTAAAATCTTCGAAGGAGGTTGGCGTTCCATGGTCGTTCCGACTCCTTGCCGGAGTCATCTCTCTTGCGTGCCTTCGGCTTCTGTGCGTCGATCAGGTAGTAGGAGTCATTGCCTAGAGCTCTGCTGATGACGAAGGGGCCTTCCCAAGGGGCCGAGAGCTTGTGCTGGCCGGCTGTTCGCTGGATCAGCCGGAGCACAAGATCGCCCTCTTGAAAAGATCTTGGCCTGACCTTTCGGCTGTGGTAGCGGCGCAGGCCCTGCTGGTAGATGACAGACCGGCTGAGGGCTAACAACCGGCTTTCTTCCAGCAGGTCGACGCCGTCTTCTCATGCTTCCTTGGCCTCCGCTTCCGTGTACATGGTTACTCGAGGCGAGTCGAACTCGACGTCAGTTGGGATGACCACCTCAGCACCATACACAAGGAAGAAAGGGGTGAAGCCGGTTGACTTGTTTGGTGTAGTGCGCAGACTCCAGAGGACAGCCGGCAGCTCATCGAGCCAACAGCCGGCTGAACGCTCCAGAGGTACGACCAGTCGGGGCTTGATGCCGGAAAGGATGAGGCCCTTGGCTCGTTCGACCTGGCCGTTTGACTGCGGGTGGACGACGGACGCTAAGTCCAGCCGAATACCTTGGGCTGCGCAGAAACGTGCCAAGGATCCTTTGGAAAAATTCGTGCCATTGTTGGTGATGATGTTGTGTGGCACGCCATACCGAGTTGTTATGTCTGCGATGAATGTCACAGCAGTCGGCCCATTCAGCTTCTTGATCGGCTTTGCCTCAATCCACTTGGTGAATTTGTCCACGGCGACGAGCAAATGCGTCATGCCGCCGTGCGCCGTCTTGAATGGGCCCACCATGTCCAGTCCCCAAATGGCGAAGGGCCAGGTGAGGGGAGTGGTCTTGAGTGCCGAAGCCGGCATGTGTTGCTTGGAGCTGAAGAGTTGGCACCCCTTGCAATGTTTAACTAATTCTTGGGCGTCATCCAAAGCAGTCGGCCAGAAGAAACCATGGCGGAAGGCTTTGGCGACAAGTGATCTTGAGGCCGCATGGTGGCCGCATTCTCCTTGGTGAATGTCTCTGAGGATTGCAATGCCCTTCTCTTGCTCGACGCATCGATGGAGAACTCCAGTGACACTGCGCTTGACTAGTTCTCTGTTGACGATTGTGTATGCTCCGGCTCGACGTTGGACTTGTCTTGCTTCTGTTTCGCCAGCCGGCAGATCTTGGTTTACTAGGAAGTTGAGGATAGACTGATCCCATGATGGAGCCGCGACTTCTTCTACTGCCAAAGTGGCTACCGCCACCAGGGTGGGCGGGCTGGGTGGTGAGATGCTGGAGTCGGTCACCGGCTGTTGTGCTGGTGCAGTCCCCGAGCCGGGTGTGGCAATCCCCGAGCCGGTTGCCGAAGTCCCCGGACCGGCTGCGGGAGTCTCGGGGTCGCCTGCTAGGTTCTTCGAGCCGGACCCGGCCGCATCGGGGTCAGGCGGCACGAAGATGGAGTCGGACAATGGAGACAGCTTGATGGACAGCTTGAGGAGGCGTTGTAGAGAGACGCCGGTTGGAATTGCTTGCCGAGTGGAGCCTATTCGAGCCAGGGCATCGGCTGGCTCGTTGTCGGCTCGCGGTACGTGGAGGAACTCGCATCCTTCAAAGTATCCGCTGAGTTGTTGAACCAGGAAGCGGTAGCTCGCCATGTTTGCGTCCTTGGCATCCCAGTCGCCGGATGATTGCTGGACCACCAAGTCCGAGTCGCCATAGCATAGGATCCGGCGAATGCCGAGTTCTTTGGCAAACCGGAGCCCGTGTATGAGCGCCTTGTACTCGGCCACGTTGTTGGAGGCGGCAAAGTGGATCTGTAGCGTGTATCTGAGCTTGTCGCCTTTGGGAGAGGTAAGGACGACGCCGGCTCCCAAGCCGGTGCGCATCTTGGACCCGTCGAAGTGCATGCGCCAATGGGTGGAGTTCGGGAGCCGGCGGCAGGTACTGGGTCTTGGCCCAGTCGACGAGGAAGTCGGCCAGTGCATGCAACGCTGAAAAGTGGCACCGGCATTTCTCAAGCCGAATGTCATAGTCAGGTAGCGGAAGGCTCCAAATGGCGTGATGAAGGCGGTCTTCAGGCGGTCATCCGGATCCAACTTTATCTGGTGATATCCGGAGTAAGCATCCAAGAAACTCAACAGCTCGCATCCGGCTGTGGAGTCTATCACTTGGTCAATCCTTGGCAGGGCAAAAGGATCTTTGGGACAGGCCTTGTTGAGGCTCATGTAGTCTATACACATGCGCCACTTGTTATTCTTCTTTAGCACAAGGACCGGGTTGGCAAGCCATTCTGGAAAGAAAACTTCCATAATGAAGCCGGCTGCCAGAAGCCGAGCTATCTCCTCTCCCACAATCCTGCGCTTCTCCTCCGACAGTCGGCGGAGGGGTTGTTTGACTGGCTTTGCGTCTTCTCAGACGTGTAGTTTGTGCTCGGCGAATTTCCTCGGAACACACGGCATGTCCTTGGGGGACCATGCAAAGATGTCCCGATTCTCACGGAGGAAATCGGCGAGCTCGCCTTCCTATTTGCTGTTCAGGTTTGCCCTGATGACGGCAAACCTCTCTGGATGCTCGGGGTCAAGAGGCATCTTCTTCGTCTCCTTGGCCGGCTGGAAGGATCCTTGAGCATTGTGCTCCTTGGGGTCGGGGGACACGGCCGACTGCTTGCCGGCTATGGCAACGACTCGGTCCAACATCTTCTTTTCCGCGGCAATCACAAGGGACTTGGCCAGCCGGCTGCTGGCTGCCGCGAACTCAGAGGACTTCTTGTAATCGCCGGCTACGGTGATGACGCCTTTGGTTCTTGGTATCTTCATCTTGAGGTATGCATAGTGGGGAACTGCCATGAATTTGGCCAAGGCAGGTTGGCCAAGCAATGCATGGTAAGGGCTCTCCAGGTCCACCACTTCAAACCAGATCGCTTCCCGGCAGAAATGCTCCTTGTCCCCAAAAAGTACATCGATCTTGATCTTGCCAAAGGGGGCGCAGGATAAGCCAGGTACGATGCCATGAAACACTGTCCGAGTAGGCATGAGCTGCTTCGTCTTGACATTTAGCTTCTCCAGGGTGTCACGGTACAGGAGGTTGATGCTGCTCCCGCCGTCTATCAACACACGGGAGAAGCGGGCGGCGCGTCTGTCCGTCGCGAGGGTGGCTTCCAGGACCAGGGCATAAGAACCGGGAGACGGCATCTCCTCTGGATGGTCGGCCCGGCTCCAGCTGATGGGCTTTTCTGACCAATGCATGTGTCTGGCGGGGTCGGCAGCGACCACGCTAACTTCCTGGTGCTCTCGGCGTTTGGTGCGCCGGTCTTCGGGCTGGCTTGTAAAGATGATGTAGGTTGCTTGCTCATCAGGGAACTTGTCATGCACGGCTCCGACCGCAGGCCGAGCTGCCGGAGGCGGCGGAGGCGGAGGCGGCGGGCCGGCAGGCGGAGGCGGCGCGAGCCCCTCGCCTTTGGAGATTCGGGTGAGCCAATGGCACTTCCGGGTTGTGTGCTTGGACGGCTTCGCGCCGCTGTGGAACTTGCACGGGGCGTCGAGAGTTTGCTCGTAGGAGAAAGCCGGCTGCCAAGCCGGCCGGCCGCCCTTGGGTTTCTTGGGCGCGGGCCGCCCTTGAGGCGGCACGTCTTCAACTGTGGCCACCTGCCGACTGGCGGGAGGCGGCGCGGGGCCCTTGCGCTTGTGATCGTTCGAGTGGGGGCGTCGGCCGGAATCCCCAGCCGGCGTCTTGGGTGCCGGGTTGAGTACCTTTCCGGACGCATCTACCCGAAGCTCGGTCTTCATCAAGGAATCGGCGGTGGCGTACTTGTGCGCTATTCCAGAAGCTCGTCGAGGGTAGCCGGCTCGTCGCAGAGGAGCTTGTGCTTGAGGAGTGTGCCTTCTTGGCATCCGGCTGTAAAGTACTCGATGGCTTGCACCTCATGCACCCCCTCGCAAGAATTGCGGAGCTCGGCCCAACGCGTGAGGTAGTCGCGAGTGGACTCGGCGGGGCCTTGTACGCACAAGGAGAGCTGTCTGGGCTTGGGAGCCCGCTTGTAGGTGCTGGTGAAGTTGCGGATGAAAGCTTCGGTGAAATCTAGCCAGCTGTTGATGCTGAGAAGCTTGAGTATTCTATAGTCTCACCTAAATAGCTTGGCGTAATCATGGTCATAGCTGTTTCCTGTGTGAAATTGTTATCCGCTCACAATTCCACACAACATACGAGCCGGAAGCATAAAGTATGCTGACCGCCGTGGAGTAGTCGATTAGCCAATCTTCTGGCTTCACGGAGCCGTTGTACTTGGGCGTGTCTCTTGGGAGCGAGAACCCTTTGGGGAAAGGCTCGTCGCGAATGCGGGGGCCAAAACAAGGCGGGCCGACATCGTCTTCTTCTTCCAACGCCAGGGATCGCGCCAGGCGGTCGATCCGATGGCGGGCGTCGTTCTCGCCGACTCCTTCGCGGCGACCTAGTTGGCTGCTGAGAGTCGGGTGCGCCACTGGCGGCGGGGTGGGATATCCCTCTCCACGGGGTCGAGGCGGAGGCGGGTTGCCCGCCATTCCATGGCTCGGGGATGGCCGTCTGCGTCTCGCTCGATGGAGATACGGGTCCGGCTGTGGCTGGCAGCCGACTCTTTCTCACGCCGCGTGCGGGTGTTGCTTGTAGCCGGCGTCCGGGACGTCGCGCCGTGATCTCGGCGCGGGGGAGGGCTTCCCGCGCGGGCGTCTGCTTCATGTCGCTACGCGGCTGCGTCAATCAGTTGCTGGATGCGCCGGGTCATGTGGGGGAGGTCTTTGGCCTCGAAGCCGTCCAACTCGTCTACGGCCGCCTGGGCGGCACGCAAGTTCTCGAGCGGAGTGGCATAGACCGGGCGGTCGACTCCCAGCATGTCGGCGATGACGGCACCGCGTTGCTTGACATGGCCGGCCCGGCTTGGCCCGCCCGGGGCCGGCGTGCCGAAGGCGGCGCGGTCAGCTTCGCGCTGATAGGCCTCAGTGAGGCGTTTCATGGAGGCCAGCCTCCGGCCCTCTGCGAGGAGGGCGAGGCGGCGTGCCTCCAGTGCTTCGTCATCGGCATTGACCGGGAGGGGGGCGGACAAGTCGTGGGCGCTCTCGTCGGCCGGGCCGCCGTGGCCAACAACCATCACTTCGGTGGTGACAGCATCGCAGCCGTCGGCTCGAGGAAGCGGGTCGTTGTAGATCGTGACGTTGGTGGGGAAGGTGTCATAGGAGGCCGTGTCGGAGTCGACAGGCATCAGGTCGGTGAAGCCAACCGACTGCAGGTCCGCAGCGGGCTCGCTGGAGACATGGAGCTGACCGAGAAGGTTGGCGAGGTGGTCGGTGCCCGCATCGGAGACGAGCTCGTCGGAGATGAGGGTTTCGTCGAGGAGATCAGCGAGGCCGCTCGCCGCGCAGATGCTGGTGACGCCTTGCAGCGCATCGTGGCAAGCGCCATCGGGCATGCCAGGCTAGCTACGCTCGCTGGGGAGGAAGAGTGTTCCCGTCCAGAACAGGTCTCCGGACGACGGTGCACCTGGCCCCACGGTGGGCGCCAAATGTCGGGTGGTAGGTGCGACATGTGCCAACGGGTGGCTTATCATTGTGGGAGCCAGTAAGACAACGCCGGTGCCTGGAAATGGGATAAGGCGAAGACATGCACGCCGGCGGATCTTACCCGGCTTCGGGGCTCTCCGTGGAGATAACACCCCTACTGCTACTCTGCGGGGTCTCCGCATGATCACTAGATGAACAAGTAGCTACACAATGCTCCTTGAGCTGTTTCGTGGGTGGAGGAAGAAGGACACGGCTAGCCTGCTTCTTCTCCTTGTGTGGTGTCTAGGACTAGCTGGGGGTCCAACCCTATGCATGGGTGCCCCGGGGGGTTTATATAGGCCTACCCCCCGGGGGTACAATGGTAATCCGACTGGGCGCGGGGCCCAGCCGTCTGTGACCGCGCTCGCCGGCTTCTGCGCCGACCACTGGGGCCCGCCGGCTGGTGGGTCCCGCCGGCGACCAACTCCTTGGCAACAGACAGGCCCCACTGCCAAGGGTCTTGTCGATGGCTGGTTACTGTTGCCTCATCCTGATGAGGAGGGCTTCGTCGAGGTAAGCGTGGCTACAGTGCCGCCGTCCGGCGGGCGATTACTGTAGCCTCACCGCGTCTTGTCTCCTTAATGGGGCGTCTTCTTCGAGAGGGGAAGCGAGCCGGCTGCGGGGAGCCAGCCCCGTCTCGGGCCGACTGGGGGAGGCCAGGCCGCCTTCGGGTGTCTCTCTGCCCGAAGGGGCCCACCGCCCATGGACCGTACTGGTAGCCCGTCGTGGATGACATCAGGGTCAACATGACAACAGTGCCGCGCCGGACGGGTCATGGCCACTCCGTACGGCGCACTATGCCAGGCGTGCTCCGGGATTCGGGGGTGGCAGGCTTCACTGTAGCCACGCCCCATCTCATCGCCGCTAGGTGGATGCAAACTTTGAGGGTACGGTCTCGACCGCTTTATGGGAGCTGGCTTCTTGGAGTCGGCCTTCTCGCGGCCGGCTTCTCGAAGTCGGCCCTCCCACGGCTTTCTTCCTGAGGGCTAAAGGCGGGGCGCCTTCCGGAAGCCGGCCTGGGTGACAGCCAGCTAGGGGAAGGCGGCCCCACGTCTTGGATTCTCGAGAGCCGGACGGGCTCGTAATTTTTTCAGAAGGGCCAGGGGAAGCCGGCTAGGCTACCCATGGCTATTTACTCCGACAGAAGGCACCGGAAGAATCAAGGTGTTGGTTTTGAACGAAAGTTCAATGCTAATGAAGTTGAGTGGGAAGAAGGTCACTACCCCAAGACAAAGTTTGTTCCTCAACAAGATAAGTATGATCACTACAAAAAAAATACACTTCCGTGATGATACGTGTTTGTCACAGTAGGTCGCGTTTTTTGTCATGCATGTACATCCATGACGATTTTATGACAGAATCAAGATAGTCATACCTGTGCTGTCGTAGAAGTGTTCCATGCCATTACCAAAATTATCATCACGGAAGTGTCCACTTCCATGACGATAAATCGCGCATCACAGAAGTGCTTTCGTCAAGGGTGACCGACACGTGGCATCCACCGTAACGGAACACCGTTAAGCTATCGGGTCGGGTTTTGGATCCGATAACCCGTTAACAACCCCGACCAATGGGGATTTTCCACGTGTAAAATCATCATTGGCTGGAGGAGACACGTGTCAGGTCCACGTTGGCACAGGTGTCACTCATCCAATGGGTGAGACACGCCTATGATATGTTGACATGTGGACTGACCCATCAAGAATAAATGGGCCGGCCTAACTGAGGCCCACAAGATTTTGTGGACCATAATGGGCCGGCCTAGCTAAAGGCCCACGAGATTTTGTGGACCATAATGGGCTGGCCCAGCTAAAGGCCCACAAGATTTTGCGGGCCATAATGGGCCGGCCCAGGTAAAGGCCCACAAGATTTTGTGTGCCATAATGGGCCGGCCCAGGTAAAGGCCCACAAGATTCTTGTGGATCATAATGGGACGGCCTAGCTAAAGGCCCACGAGATTTCATCGACATTAATGGTCCGGCCCAGCTGTAGGCCCACAAGATTTTGAGGACCCTAGTAGGCCAGCCCATTAACTGGCTGCCATGTTTTGGGCCAAATGACGGCCCATATTTGATCCGGTCCATTAATGGCCTGCCACGCTCCAGGCCTAATAGTGGCCCATATGAGATCCGACCCGTTAAAAGCCTACCATGTTCTGGGCCAAATTACGGCCCAGATCAGGTCCGACTCATTAAGAGGCTTTGGGCCCAACCTACATCGTGATTGCATGACGGCCCGATTATGTACCGTAATTTTACAGTTTGGCTGGTTTACTGCGAAGACATGATATATATACAGTAAAATAACTGCAGCATCGTGAATAAGAAAAAACCTAGACTATACAATATTACATCCACTAGGCATCAAAGTTCACCACTATGATAATAAAGCACAAGCAGACAGCAGATTACATACACTGAGCATCAAAGATCGCCACCAGTGCAAATAAACACGCCAACAAAATAATATACAAAACCGACAACACTTCAATAGAGTTCAAGAAAGGTTAGCCCTGCTGGGAGCTGCAGTGCAAGCAGCTGAGCAAGATGATGAGACTGCGCTTGTTCAACACTTATATCTTCCTCACTCTGAAAGAAAACAAGCAGACAGATGACAGGTTTTGCACATAAAAGTATCAGTGCTGACAATTCATCATATTTCTTTCTGATGAATAAAGTGACACAGTTTAAAATTGCATTAACACAATATGGTATTGTTCAGGTCAAGACATGGCAGGAAATGACATTGTGAAGGAGTTGGCAGCTTCACGACACCACTGGATTACAGATCATGAACTCATAAGTATCAATGGTTAGTGTGCTATCAATTTATACCATTTCAGATTGGCAAATAAAGATATGGTTTAAATAATAGTAGAATGATATGACATTGTTCATAGTTAAGACATTGCAGAATATGACATTGTGATGTAGAGGGTAGGTTCACCACACCACTGGATTATAGATGAAGAACAGAAGCATACATGCAGTGCAAAAGAAGATCACTTGCTCTGTATAGTTTAATTTACATGGTATGAAGAAGGAACTTTGTTGTACAATTGAAAACTTAAATTGAGAAAGGACAAACTTTTGTTTATGAACTACATAATAAACTTTAAACAAGCAATTTGATGCAAACACCAAAAATAAACAACTGCTGCAGTCATGCCTAACCAAATATATACAACAAAGTTTGAAGGCTTGAGATGGACAAACTTACATTATTGGTGAAGACATGCTCTATAAAGGCCTTGTCCATGCTGATGGGGGGGGGGGATTCAAGAAGTTTACCATAGAATCTTCTTCAAAAGCATTTCCTTTATTCTACATTTTGTTAAGAGTAAATATAGCTGTGATAATATACGAAAAATGGAGAATATTTAAGATAAGATGAAGAGTGATGCTACATAACCAAGTAGCTATAAATGTAAGTGCAGCGATACAAGCGAAAGGTACAACCAAGAGCAATGCACAGCTAAACTTCTTCAGTACCAACCTTATGGTAAGAGTAAATATAGATCTGATGTGTAGAAAATGGAGGGCAAAGGAAAATAACCTGCAGAGTGATGGTACATGAACAACTACCTGTCATTATAAGTACACTGATAAAGGACATCATGTACTTATAAGAACAATGCAAAGCTAAAAAAATATTGGCATTGGATATATTCTACACTAATGTAACCATTCATATAGATCAAATAATTTGGAGCGAACAATTGATAAAGAAGCTATCATGCATACTGCTGTCACATAATGAACTAGGTTTGTATGCAAGTACAATGATACAGGACAACAGGTACTAACAAGAGCAAAGCAGCGGGCAGCATATTTGCGATATCATGTCGTTCTTGTCAAACCAGAATTCTTCTTCGAGCAGATTTCCTGCAAAAAAGATCCGTAAGGCACATGCGGAAAAGTAGAAGTTCAAATTGTCATGTGATTTCATAGACAGTACCTCATCCTGGGAACGAGACCAGTGCATAACAAGGTTTTTCCATTCAATGTCTTCTAAATTTAGCACAGGAGACTTCACCGGAAATTCGTTCATAGACTTGCCATCAAAGTGTTATTTCCTTAGGTAACACCAATACTTCTGCAATGCTTCCTTGAAAAGAACAAGCAAGCTTTGCTCGTCATGACTATCCAGATTGACCCTCGCCTAGTTACAACAATGTAATGTAAATCATTGATGTGTTCAATTAGCAGAAAACAGGAAAATAATATCCATGAATAATAGCACTTACACGTAAGTTGGATAGGAAGATGTGAAAATGGTCTTTGTCTTCACAATAATCTTCCCATGATGGGAATATATGCACGTAGTCCCTAACAACATTCAAAGCATTGTCTTTTAAACTGGGAATAAATGGAATGGGGTTCCAATCTGTAGGAATTGGCCGTCTCTGCAATTGGGATAGGTCTTTGGCCGGTGGACTTGCTGTACTTTTTGCTAGACTAGGATTTTTCTGTGGTACAGCTGGTGCTATGGCAAATGAAATCGGTATACCTTTTGCTGGAGTGCAGGTCCTGTGTGGTGGGGCTAGTGGTGTGGCCAGTGAAGTATGGGTACACTCTCCTGGAGTCGGTCCTACGTTTTGTGTCACTGGTTGTACATCCAATATAAGTGGGGTGCTATCTGATTTCTCCGGCACCACCATGTTTTTGAAGGACTTTGCTGGTGCTCCTTCTGGATCGGCAATCACCCTCTTCCTTTTTGATGTGATGCACAAGAACAACATTTGAGTGGAAAAACAAGGTATGATGACAGATGGAATATGTATTGACAATGGATGGGCATGGCATCTCGACATATATGATGAGTAAACTAAGCAGATGGTGGTGCAACAAAGTAGAAGAAATTCAAGACAACATATGCAAGATACCCGCAATCAATAAAACATTGCCAAATTAGAACAGGCACATTGATGGGTGAACAGGACATGCCATCTTCCTTTGACTCCTCGAGGTTAGAATAGTCATTAGGATCATATTCCAAACAAGAATCAACAGTTGGGGAGCGTATGAGTTTCATTGCATCCAGAATGGCACTCAATGCCTTGGTGCCAATTTTGTAAGTCATTGCAGTGTTTTTCTTCAAGATTGGACTGCTACTAGTGCGACACAAAGCAGCTACACAGATCATTGTGTAGATATGACGGGAAAATGTTAAGCATCAGAGTAAAATCAGCAAAGTGGAACTTGCTGGAACATATGCGCTAGTATTGCTGGTACGGCTAGAAAGGCTTCGGATACCAGCTCTCTTCAAGTGAAGTTGCGGTACTGTTAATATCAGTATAACTCTCAAAGGCGACAAAGCTCCCCGCATTTCCTTGCTATTCTTATAGGATTCAAGTGGGCAGGCCACTACAAATCCTATTCCTATGTTTACAAGATCCTACGAATCAAAGAGGCTCAAAGGGTCCATCACAACCGACCGTATAGACCTCTACACTACAAATTTCCCTGCTCATCTTCAGTACAAGGAACATACTGTACTACTATCATACTCCCTCCGTTCCAAAATATAAGTCTTGGTAGAGATTTCCACTATGGATCACATACAGATGTATAAAGATACATTTTACAGTCTAGATTCACTCTTTTTGATCCATATGTAGTCCATGGTGGAATCTATACAAAGACTTGTATTTAGGAACAGATAGAGTACATGTTAAACAAGAACGGAAGAGGAACATGGTAAAGAAGAAGAAGCAGATTTTGGATAATAAAATGTTGGTTGCGCAGTGCCCACACATGATGAACCAGAGCGGATTAAGAATGCAACTCCCAGCAGTCGCTCGACCATTTCAGGCGGTTGGATGAAGAGCCTACGTCTCCTAACCCTTCTTCTTCCTCGTCTCTGATTCTTCCCATACAGAACACCGCACAGGCTGCCGGCCGGACCACCACCCCCACCGCCTGTGTTCCTCCGCCAACCCCACCCCCACCCCCGCCCCAACCCCCACCCGCGTCTAGTTTTCTTCGTTCAGCGAGGCCCCACAACCACCCGTGCCCCTTCGATCGCACTGGCGAACTCGGACGAGCTCTAAAAAATAGACTGACCCAATTTTGAAATTTAGTCTACTGTGATTTAACTAGTGTGGAATATAAAAGGGGAAAACCATAAGCATTGGGAGTATAGTGTTGAGCGTGCCATGGCGGATCTGAAGGTGCAAACCGGACAAAGGAAACTTCGCAACCAAGACAAGAAATCAGAGTAAAGCAGTGGCGATCTATTTTCTTGCTGCGATAAATAAGTTGAGCAGATATGAAAGAGTACCGCCTCTGGTGCGGCGCCGTGTACACATCTATTGAGAATTTGATGGTGCTACGGTAGCGATGGCTGTCAGTGGCGTGGAAGCAGATCTAGGAGGGTAGAAGTGGCGGCAGGGCGCGGTGGACGAGACGGTCGTAGGAGCGGTGCCGGCAAGGTGGACGACGGCGGGGATGAAGAGAGAGGACGGGATGCAAGGATCCCGGTCCGAAGCCGTGGATGACAGAGGTCGATCTCTTGTAATGGACGGCAGCGTCGGGGTATCAGCTCCGGCATGGTGGAGGAGGACGGCGGTGGATGGGTTGGCGGACGGCGGCGGACGGAAGAGGGTGGGTGGAGAGGGTGTTTTGGCGCCCACGGAGTACGAATGGGGAAAAGGGAGGTAGAGAGGAAGGGGGGAACCATGTATTCAGGGAGCGCTTGTCTCAAATGCGAGGAAATTTACAAACTTAGCCCCCATTTCAAATTTCTACTACATCACAACAATATTAGTCAGTTTGGGATAGGACGGTAATCTCGCATACACCGAATATTTGCCGACGAGAGTTTGTTTTTGGCGCCCACCGTGTATGAATATGAGTCGGGGAGGGAGTCGATTTTGGCCGAGGACACACTACGAGAGGCGGTTACGTCACGTTTGGGTGAAATTACAAACCTACCCCTATCGAAACCTATAGAAATCCAGCAGATAGGCTTTGCGTGGCAGGGATAGGCAGTAGTGATTTCCATCTCGCAGATTTTGGTTTCGGGCGGTTACTGCAACTTTCCCCGCTTCATTCAAATTTTACAGAGTGCACGTTAACCATGCCAACTCAATTCGAATCCTGTTTGTATTCTATTTTTTGGGCATGATCCATTTTCAATTGGAATTACATTGTATATACATAATTTTTTTATATATACTTTCAAAAGCACAACAAAGAATTCCGCTCCTTTATATGTATAATATGATTTACAAATACAACGGTCTCGAAATCTTATGGTTTAATTCAAAAAAATTAAACCAAATAATGTTCTACTAAAATGTATGGATCAATAATATCTACATATTAAATAACATAGATGTGCGTGAATTCATATGAGTATGCATGTTTGATAGATCAATTTTGGTTCGAATATGGATTACATGTATCATCATCTCGAATTCAAATATTTAAATCCCTTTTTTGTTCACTCCTTTCACGCCCATCTCTCTCGCATGCATGCTCCTTCAGGTAGCTATCACTCTCTTTTCTCCAGCTCACCCGCACGCTCACTTCATGTTTCTCCTATCCTGGCAAACATGGTCTCTCGACGTCTCCCTTGAGAAGTGTCACACTCTCCCTATCATTATACATTACACGGTTTTCATTATCTCTCACGTCTCTACTATTCTCTGGTATCACTCGGTACCTAAGCTTTATTTTTCACTTCCACACACACAGTCTCCACTCGTCTTTCACTTTGTCTTTCTCTCTATGGGATTCTCTCACACACCCTATATGTCTCTACATATGACTCATACCACTAAGATTACTCTCTCTCTCTCTCTCTCTCGTAGACACAACATTTGTTGCGGTCTCCTTTTCGTCTCCATCCTAGACTGACATTATTCATTTGTTTACCGATCAGACAACCCCGACTACCGTCTCCTCTCTCTCTCTCTCTCACAGACACACACACACACACACAACTCCTGCTTCCACTCCCCTTCCCGACTACCGTCTCTCTCTCACACACACACACAAAACTCTCGCTTTCGCACCCCGACTCGTATTTCTCTCACAAACATTTATCGACTAGCTAGCCTCTAGATAGGTTTATACACCCGCACACTCGTGCTTCCACCATCGCATACATGTCTCTCTCCCGCTCCTTGTATCTATGTAGACTTTTCTTCCCTTCTTGAGACACGCCCTCTCGATCATCCACACACACTATCGCCTCATTTTAAGCTGATACCCATCGCACACACACTCCTTGTGTCTTTGTCACACATGCACTCCATCCTCCTCCACTCTCCCTCTCTCTCACACACACATGGGCTTTTTGCAACAACTAGCAAGATCCCCATGCGTTGCACGGAACATCAACATGGATTTGTATGAGTAGTTTATCTTGTGGGGGAAAAGGATGAACGAGGGAAGGCCTTATTTGCAAATGTGGAGAGGGGTTTGGGTATCTTTTTGCAAAATTGCCATAGTTTCCTTCCTATCCGTCAGATATAGATCGGACGGCCTATATTGCAGGATGGCAGGCACACGATCATCACCGACAATGATTTTTATAAGAGTAGGGATAAAAAATAGAGTTGGTGATGATGGTGGGCCTACCATCCTGCAATGTAGGTCGTTCGATTTATATCTGACAGATAGGAAGGAAAATATGGCAATTTACCCGCACTCTTCACCACATTTGCAGATAAGGCCTTCCCTCGTTCATCCTTTACTCCCACAATATCTTGATGTTCCGTGCAACGCACGGGCATCTTGCTAGTAAGAGTAGAAATTAGACATATACCACTTCTCGAATCTTGAAACCAAAACATTCCTCCCTTATGTCATTAAAACCGCCAAAGGAATATATTTTGAGTGAAACATAACATATTTTTAGTGATATACGTATTTCAAAACTAGACTGTTTTTTCTATCAAATCGGTGAATATGTATTAATCTACTTTGATCGTGTGGCAACGCATTGGCACATTGCTAGTAGTTATTATAATTTTTTGGACACCAGACAAACGGTGGAGTACATATACGAAGAGAAGAGGCGCACGCACGCAGTCGGCCTCTCGCTCTCTCGCACACATGAGTGTTACGTAAAGGCGACGTTAAGAAATAAACGCTAAAACCCTAGGTGCACGATTGCTGCATTCGTGGGTACCCGGTACGTGGTGGAGCACCTTTGTAGGAATAGTCAGCTCGCGTGATAATTTGATCTGTAGGAGTTGATGGTCGGGACCACAGGTGAACGACTTGGAGCGTGGTGGCTCGCCAGTTGCCACAGATCGAGCAGCCACGTTTAAAATATCATTTTTTAGCGCGGTTAAGAGTTCTGATTTTCAATGGCGCGTTATAAGTAGTAAGTAGTTTTTAGAATGATTGGTATGGAGCAAAAATGGAATTCATAGTACTACGTACCTCCTTGGCATATGGTTGTATGGATTTTTTTGCGATGGAGGTTGTATGGGTTTATGTTGCGAGATGTTGAACCTGGTAGTTCTAGGGAAAATACTATTGTTTAGATTTAAATGCTGGTTTTCAGTAATGAAAATAGGAAGGGGAAACCCTTCTTTGATTAAAAAAACTACTACCTCCATTCTGGTTTACTAGTCCCCATCGTACTTTGGAAAAAGTTTGTCCATGAATTTTACTTGTAAAATGTGAATGGAAAACGAGATGCATGCATGAACACTAGTTACTCTAACCTCCCTCTAACCCCCCTCTCTTCTTTAATTCTTTGCCACATCAGCATGTTTGCTATTCCCGTGTGCATGATACTAGCTAAGATACCACCATTATGGCCAGCCTTAATCATCGCATGCTATAATTTAGTGCACCTTGAAATATGAACATGTCTGGGTCGTGTATGTTTTTAATGACTTGAGACTATACCTAGCCCGACATGCAAGATGACTTATTATGCACCGATCCCCATACCCGTAGGAAGCCCGTTCGTCTCCAAATCTTTTCCTCTCCATGTGTGGAAACAATATGCCTGCCAAACTCTCCTTCTCCCTCCGGCAGTCCCACCACTCCACCCCGTGTGGAAAAATCTGCATGCATGACTCTCCCCCCCCACGCTCGTCCAATCCATTGTGACCAACAATATTTCCACCCCTTCGCTCCCACGTAATTTACTCCAACAAATATGCCCACATAGCTGTTACTTAACTGCAGGTGCATTGGGTCACTGACATATGGACCCAACAGGGGTCTGGCCCACATGTCAGTGACGCAACTGGACCAACAGTTAAGTCAGTGCAGCTCAGTCCATGTCTTACATAGGTGTGCCATTGCTGGATATAAATATTGCGCCTCCCATGAGATCGCTATCTCCTCCCCCTCACGTTCACGTTCATCGCTATCTCCTCCCCCTCTCTCTCACGTCGACCACCATGGCATCGCCCCTCCCAAGCCCTAGGAGCCCCTCGCTGCAACACGCGGACAGTCACGTGTCACCGTTCCGTTCCTCGCCGCCACTAGTTGAGGAGGACGCGTCGGTGTTCTGCTCCTCGCCGCTACGTGACGCGTCGCCGTTCCGTTCCTCGCCACCACTAGTCAAGGAGGACACGTCGGCGTTCCACTCCTCGCTGCAATGCGACGCGTCGCCGTTCCGTTCCTCGCCGCCACTAGTCGAGGAGGATGCGTCAGCGTTCTGCTCCTCGCCGTGAGGCGTCGAGGTGGACACGTCGGCGTTCCCAATCTCGCCAGCACGCATGCCGGAGGATGCGTCGGCTCCCCGGTACAAGGAGAACGCCGCGCCGCCCGCCGAGCCCCCAAGCCTTGAGGAGCTTTGGAAAGAAATGGATGTTGCCTTGTGGGAGGCTTTGCCTCAAATAGAGCGCGCCAAAATAGTGGCGGAGAAGAAGGCCGAGGAAGAGAAGCGCACCGCAGAACAAGCTGCCTGGGAGGCCTATGTTGCGTCCGAGAGAGTCAGGTGATTTGCTCTTTGGCAGAAGGCTCGTGCGAGGGCCGTGAGGGTGGCGGAGGATGCCCATGCCGATGCCCTGAGTGCAGTCGGGCCCAAGCGCCTCATCTATGCTTCGCGGTACGTGGACCGAGTGCACGCTTCTAGCGAGGCGGAGTACCTGTTGGCGCCGGATCACCACACCGGTGAGATCGCGCTCGTCCGCCGGCAAGCCGCCAATCAGCACCTCGCGAGTTGCGAGGCTGAGGAAGAGGCATTGTGTCAACGCGCTGGGAAACGGACGCACACCAGGGCACTTGTGACATGCCGCAAGCACTCCTGCGAGCGATGTGGCTTTTAGGGGGAGTATAATTTTTGTTTCGTAAGGCGATCTCATTAGTTTTGGACGCAAATGATAAATCCTGAACGTTCAAGAATTTTTAGTGTCCTTAATTAAGTATGTAAAAGGGAAAGTTTGGAAACCTTGTGTATCCGTATGCATTTTGCAAGTACGTGCATATAGCACAAACTTTACTATATACTATCGCACTACACGCCTCTCTCGATATATGCTTGCAGACTGTGCTACTCCCTCCGTCTAGGTCAATAAGTCATCTTTGGTTGTGCATCATGACCAAGAAGGAGGGAAGACTTATACACCTAGACGGAGGGATGTAACGGCCTCGATGCGGCTATATCTCCCACGTGTCGAAGCACGACTTGGAGGCATAACCGCATTGAAAGCAATGTCGCAAGTGAGGTAATCTTCACAACAACCCATGTAATACATAAGGGAAAGAGATACATAGTTGACTTACAATCGCCACTTCACAGAATACAAGAATAGCATTACATTCATCCAGATACAATCAAGGTCCGACTACGGAACCAAAATAAAAGAAGACTACCCCAAATGCTACACAGATCCCCGATCGACCCCAACTGGGCTCCACTACTGATCAACTAGAACGAAACAACACAAAGGACAAGATCTTCATCGAGCTCCTCCTTGAGCTTGGTTGTGTCATCTACACGGTTCAACGGCACCTGCAAGCTGGTTTTGTAAGTATCTGTGAGCCACGGGGACTCAGCAATCTCACACCCTCGCGATCAAGACTATTTAAGCTTAGAGGAAGGGTAATGGTATGAGGTGGAGCTGCAGCAAGCGACTAGCATATATGGTGGCTAACATACGCAAATGAGAGTGAGAAGAGAAGGCAAAAGCACGATCGAGAAACTATGATCCTAGAACAGCCTACGTCAAGCGTTAGTCCAACACCATGTTCACTTCCCGGACTCCACCGAGAAGAGACCATCACGGTTACACATGTGTTTGATGCATTTTAGTTAAGTTAAGTTTTAGGTTATCTACAACCGGACATTAACAAATTCCCATCTACCCATAACCGCGGGCACGACATTCGAAAGTTCAAATCCCTACAGGGGTGTCCCAACTTAGCCCATCACAAGCTCTCACGGTCAACGAAGGATATTCCTTCTCCCAAGACAATCCTCGACAATGGTAAAACAAGTCCAGCAAGACCACCCGCTATGCCGACAAATCCCGATAGGGGCTGCACATATCTCGTTCTCAGGGCACACCAGATAAGCTAAGCGTACGGGAGCCAACGTAACCCAAGTTGCCAAGGGACGGCCCCGAACGGTGCTCTGGGTTGGACCAACACTTAGAGAAGCACTGGCCCGGGGGTTTAAATAAAGATGACCCTTGAGCCGGCCGACCCAATGGAAAGAAAAGTCTAGGTGGAAAATGGTAAAACCAAGGTTGGGCCTTGCTGGAGGAGTTCTATTCAAGGCGAACTGTCAAGGGGTTCCCATTATAACCCAACCGCGTAAGGAACGCAAAATCTGGGAACATAACACCGATATGACGGAAACTAGGGCGACAAGAGTGGAACAAAACACCAGGCATAAGGCCGAGCCTTCCACCCTTTACCAAGTATATAGGTGCATTAATTAAATAAGAGATATTGTGATATCCCAACAATAATCATGTTCCAACAAGGAACAACATCTCCAATCTTCACCTGCAACTAACAACGCTATAAGAGGGGCTGAGCAAAGCGGTAACATAGCCAAACAACGGCTTGCTAGGACAAGGTGGGTGAGAGGCTTGGTTTAACAATATGGGAGGCATGATAAGAAAGTGGTAGGTATCGCAGCATAGGCATAGCAAAAGAGCGAGCAACTAGCAAGCAAAGATAGAAGTGATTTCGAGGGTATGGTCATCTTTCCTGAAATCCCGCAAGAAGAAGAACGAGTCCATGAAGAAGACAAACGGATGTAGTCAAACGGGTCCTTACAAACGCGACGTTATCGGAACCAACCTGAAGAAGCAACACCGGAAATAAGCACACAACATAGTAAACAACCAACACATGACCATGGCATGATATGCGGGATGCGGTATGTGATGCATATGCATGATTGGGAAAGGAATGATTTAACCTGGCCCCAAATTGGAAATCTAAGAGTGCCACTAGAAAGGTGAGTTGATTTTGGTTGAAATCGATATAAAGATCGTCGGAAACGGATGCATGGTTTGCAAATGGCAAGCAAAACAAATATGGCATCGGTCTGCGATAAACAGCAAGTAGCCATCTAAATGCATCAAGATAAATATGCTACAGCACCCAAACATGGAAACAAAATACATGGCAGGGATCCACTCATGATTCTTGACAAAACATGAACACTGAGCTATGGCTCATTCACTCAATAGCAAGCTCAAACAAGCATGGCAAAAGAGCAAAAGATTACAGGTTTCAAACTTAGTGGAATTAAGAGCATATCAAGAATTTATCATCAGGAAGCAATCTTTAGAGCACGATAACTACATGCTACAGGAACATATCATGGCAAAGCAAGGCATGTAAAGAAGCTACTCAAAGCATATAACAAAAGTCCCTTAGTGACCATAAGACAAAAGGGATCATAAAATACAATTGCAAGCATGTGAACATAGCAAAAACATAAACAGATTCAGACTTAGTGAAAAACTGGAGCATGGCAAAACAGTTAACAAGTAGGCATGTTTACGAGCTCGATGCACTCACTACAAAGAATATCATGATAATATAAGCTTACACCCAGAAAATAGACATGTCCTAGAAGCTAGACATGGCAAGAACAACAACATAGCATGCATGGATCAACAACAACAACCTCGGCAAATCGCTAAACATGTTAACAATCTGCCAGGAACATTTATAGCAAAAGTAGAGCTCGATTGACTCAAGCTAGGGTGCTCCATAAATGCAAACAAAGACATGGATGGATAGGGCACCACAATATCTACAAAACATCCTTAATGATCATGCTCAAAAGAGGCACGGATCACTAGGAAGCAACATGAGCATATGGCATAAAAATAAGGACATGACAAGGACTTAGAGAAATTGTAAGTCCCTGGAATCAGCATCATTGAGTAAGCTACTTTGCATGCTTGTGCTAGTCCCCACAAAGATAAAAAAAATACATGGCATACACCCCTATAAAGATGGCATGGCATATAACAAAACACATGTAGAGCTCAGGATCATAGCATGCACACATTAAACATGGCAAAAATGACAAAAGTGCATTTGCTGAAACAGATCTGACATAATCATCACATAGCCCTCTTCCAACAGCATTTCGGGCATCAAGATGAGCTCAAATGAAAATGATGCAATGATATGAAATGATGTACCCGTTGAGACGAACATTTTGATATGCTCCACGCACGAATCGGAGCTACGATGAGGGAGTTATGGTGAGATGAAAAATGCATAAATAACTGGGATCCGCGGACTTAGAAGAATTTCGACCTCTCGGGGAAAGTCAACGGGACGGAGGGATCCGGTACGACGAGATCCGGGACGCGGGGGCGGTGTTTGGTTGGGGGTGCTGCTGGATCTCATCCACCCAGCGTCCAGATCTGGCCGGAGTGGATCGAACTCCGGCGAGGTGCCGATCTTCGGCGAAGAGGGCGGCGAGCTCCGGTGATGTAGCAGCGGGGTGGCGCCGGAGGGTGACGCGGTGGAGCACCGAGCTCCTGTGGCGGAGAGGCAGAGGCGGGAGGCGGCCATTGCCGGAGATGGGGGCACGGTTCCGGCGAAAGGCATGGTGGGGCCGAACGGCGCGGCCGGCCGGTCGAAGTGCGGTAGGGAGGCGAGGTGCCTCGGGCGCGTGGAGGTCACCGGCGGCGACGGGCGGCGGCGCAAGGGCGGTGGCGCGCTGCGGCGACGAGCGGCTGCACCGGCGATGGCGGATAAATCCGGCGAGCGGCGGGACCGGCCGGCGTTGGAGAAGACGGCGGGACGACGCGGGCCGGGCGGCGACGAGATCCGGGCTCGCGCGGGCCCCAGATGGGCTCCGCGGGCCGCGGCGGCATGCCACATGGCGCGTTGTGGTTGGTCGGAGGGCGGCGGCTGGACATGTCCGGGTGTGGGAAAAGTGTCCGGCGGCGCGGGGAGGATGAAGTTAGGGTTTCGGGGAAAAAGATCCGAAATGAAAATGAAGGGGTCTATTTATAGAGGTAGAGGGAGCTAGGAAGCTCCAAATGAGGTGCGGTTTGCGGCCACGCGATCGTTATTGAACGGCCTAGGTGATGGAGGAGGTTTAGGTGGGTTTTGGACCAGTTTGGAAGGGTGTTGGGCTGCAACACACATGACGCCTTTTCAGTCCCTCGGTTAACCGTTGGAGTATCAAACGAAGTCCAAATGGCACAGAACATGACAGGCGTTCTACCGGTAGTAAACCAAGGCCGCTTGGCAAGTATCGGTACAATCCGAAAACATTTAACCCCCACACACGAAAAGAGGTAGAAAGGACCACCCGAGGACATAGGAGCGCCGGAATGCAAAACGGACAACGCGGAAAATGCTCGGATGCATGAGACGAACACGTATGCAAATGCAATGCACATGAAGATATGATATGAGATGCATGACACGCAAGCAATGACAAGGCAACAACAGCAAATAACTGGAGGACACCTGGCACCTCGGTCTCGGGCATTACAAGGGAGTACTACTATTACTTATGTACGTGCAAATGCACGTTTTAAACATTACAATGCAGTTTTTGTAAAAGTAGAGAAACATCACTAGTCAAGCTTGTGAAACGATTCAATGCAAAACAAATGCAAAAATGCTCATTTGATTGTTTACTTTTAGCTTCCTTCTCTGTGGTTATTTCTCTGTCGTACTTTGTACGGAGTATCTCACTGGTTGGAAAGGCATGCAAATTCCAAAACCGCTTCCTACACCATGTATCGAATTTTTTGCCTAACAAGTTGTGTCGTGTAATTGGAATTCCAACTTGAGTACTACTACTAGTAGGAGTACCAGGGGCCAGTTCTTTTAGGCTTCTAGATTAGTAATCCCATAACTACTACCTCCGTCCTGGTTTATTGGTCCCCATTGTAATATGTCTCAAATTTTGATCATAAATTTAACTAATGAAATGTTAGTGCATGTCACATGCACTACTCCATCCGTCTAGGTGAGTAAGTCATCTTAGAGCAAGGTTAATAGTAAAGCCTACTGCCGGCTCTATAGTAGAGCCATGTCACCTATAAACTTTATTTGAAAAAGTCTGTACAGTAGAATGGCTGTAGTGTTGGCTATACATTTAATGCATGCATGATGTGATAGGCATAGGAAAGTGACAGGATTGGCTGGGGGGAGCTGAACGCCAGCCGTAGCGCTCGCATGGGCTGCATGCAGGCTCCTTTTCCTTGTTGCTTGTGCTATCGCCCGGTGACTCGCGAAGCGCCCGATTGGTCCTTTCTTCTCACTTCTCTCTCCTCCAGCTATGATTTTGCTGATGTGGAAGATGCTATAGCCTGCTGACTAGTCTCTATTGTACTTGCTCTTACACTGTGCACCGTGACTAAGGAGGAGGAGAAAACGAGAAATGTTAATGTTTATTTGCTAATTAATAGTATTGCATGCAATGAACTAACCACTGCATGTCGTGTTTGATATCTTAAGTCATTAAAAGCATGCACACTCTTTATCTCTTATTGGTTGATATGTCAAGAAACAAGAAACGAGGTAGAAGTTAATGCACCGCGCCTAAGTGTTTTGGGATTATTTGGTTTTCGTAAGATGACTTACACACCTAGACGGAGGGATTACAATGGTGAGGAATAAACCAGTTAAACTTTTGGTCAAAATTTAGCACAAATTACAATGGTGAGGAATAAACCAGGATGGAGTAGTAGTTTAGAACCCAAATAAATGAGTGAGGCGCCTTATTGTTACTCTCCACTATGACTAGTCTTGTGGGAAAAGCTGGGGAAGCCGCCAAAAGAACTGTCCCTAGGAGTAGTAGCTAGGGATCGAGTGTGCGAGATGAACCGGAGAAAGTAAATGCAAAGATATGAAATGCAAATTGACGGAGGGATGTGATGGTTGCTTGTCTGTTTATTTTACCAGGCCACTTATTACTGGGAGTGGTTGGGTTTTGTGATATGACGGCTTTACTGCCGCGCCACGAGCAGGGTGAGAGGTGAGACTCTCGTGCAGCACCGCCCTCTACACTTATACTACATCGGTCGTGGTTTATTAGTCCCCATTTGGATTTGACTGAAGATTTAATTGACAAAATGTTAGTGCATGTCAACAAAAACTATATCCTTGGATTCGTATTTGAACATAGTTTTGAATGATATTATTTTAGGTGACATGCATCAACATTTATCGTACTATATATAATGTTAGTTCAATTTTTGGTCGTACTAATCTATAGTAGAAAGGTGCCCGTGCGTTGCACCAAAGAGTCAAATGCATTGATCGGGGAGTTGTTTATTTTGACAAAGGATGTGGGGGTCATCTCATGTGTAACGGGTATCGATAGGTTTCTTCGGATATTATTTCTTCTCTAGAGCTCACAAACATCCGGGTGAAATAGATAAAAAGGTATCTTTTGCAAACAAAAGCATTCAACTATTCAACCTGCATCCAAAACTTGTGAAGAAATAACACTTATTGTGCTTTGCAAGAAATGATCTTTTCTATACTATCTATACTACTACTACTATATAGTGTCGAGTCCTGGATTGCACGTAGAGCATCAATCCTAGCAACTCATCTGCTAAATCTAACGGTTGATATTGGAGGGATTCGCAGTGAACAGTGCCTGCAGATGAATCTACTTGGTTCTGGAACCATCGCTGCACCGTGTCATACCTTCCTGGAAAGAAGACCTATGCCTCCTCTACTATGCTGCAATTGTCAGGTTGTTATGAGTAAAAAAAGAGTTGGTTGTGAGCCGATGTGAGATGGTCTGGAGGAGAAACTAAAGTTGAAGTAAACAATTTGTGGGTTCCACCACGTACTTTTTTTAATATTCTTCGAAAATTTCTGGATGACCGCATGCAGTAGTTGCATTTTGTACTACCAATTAGTAAATTTCTAAACTCTATTTCGTGTGCATCAAAAATATTTTTTTTGCTCGGAATTCATTTTTCAAAGTATTTTTTTGGTGGAATCACACCATACTGTTAAGACGTGCATTGCACGTGCATACACACTAGAAAGAATTAGTTTTTGAGTATCAATTGTTATTCATGTTGGCTACAGATGACATGGCACTTTCTTATAGTCAATAGTTGGCTATACAATAAAGTAATATTAACCGTGCCCTTATACACCTAGACGGAGGGATTAAATCAGGATGACTTGCAAGCGGGCAGATGAGATGTAAGAAATGGTTCATCATAAGTCTTTCACCACTACTGTAGTAAATATTCATACATGGAAGATTCTAGACTAAACCATAAACGGATACACTTTTATTCATGTGCGGTACTCCAATAGAGCAAGATCCTGCATGGAAGTCTCCACATTCTTAGACAACGGATTACATTGAGCGAAGACTAATGATCAACATTTAACTTGATAATGCGTATGTCCAGGTGAACCTCCTTGGGTCCCCGTGCACCGCGTCGGCGGGTAAAGGATGCCATGGGTTTTCCAAGTCCACATTGGCGGGATAGTCCCAGCTCCCCAGAGTCCAAGTCCGTTCGATGAGGCCGGTGTCGCCGCCCATGCGACCCGGAGGGGTAGTAACACTGACCACACACCCGTACATCGGCCTCGTGTCAGCGTCAGCGTCAGCGGCGTCGCCCCTGACGCACATTACAGAGACGGTGGCCTGCGCGGGCCTCGCCGGTGCCCACGATCAAGAGGAAGACGTTGTCGTCCTCCTCCGAGACTAGCAGGCGACGGTGATCCTCCAACGACTCCGGCATGGTGAACGGGTAGCACGTCTGGTACTTTATGTTCTCCGCCATGGGCCAGCAGTGACCGCTGCATGCATCCGTAAGGTGATGCACCATGTCCGCCGGCGAGCCACAAAACGGCATTGGGCACTCATAGCAGTGGACGAAGGGCTCCTTGGAGGCATCGACCAGGCCGTCCATGAAACGGGAGTGGTTGTAGGGGACGTTGCGCCAGTTGAATATATGAGCAAGTTATTACGAGATATAATCCGAATAAGCACAAAATAAATCATGACGGCTATAATAGAGAATAAACTAATCATGTGGACTAGCACAGTAGTAGGATACAGAGTGGAAACATGAATTCTACCACGATTTCGAATAGGAAGGGCAGAAACACATACGCTGCAACGGGAGCAGCACCGTTGGCGTTGAGCTTGTCGCCCATGTCCAAACACCATGTAGACACGGGCCCTGTTTGGATACTCTAACTCTGTTAGAGGTTAGAGTTAGATTCTAACCTTGAACTAGCTCTGAACTAACTCTAACCAAAAAATGTTTGGATGGCAGGGTTCGATGGAGCGCAGATACGGCGAGGCGCCTTCATGGGCGGTGCAAGAGGGAGGGAGGAAGAGGACGAGACGCCTTCATGGTCTTTGAGCACGGTTCGTAGTGATTCCACCCTCGGGCATTGAAGTTTGTAACTATTTTAGATTAGAATATACTACTCCTCCGGTGCTAGTAGTAGAGCAGAGTCCTACTCTACTACTCTACTCACGCAAGTTAGGGCATATCACTGTAGGGAGTACCAGTACTGTGGTCACTCAAGCAAGTTGTCTGGTATCGACATGACCCTACGCTGCTAGTATGTGTCTCATAAGTCTAGCGGCGTGCTGTAGTCATCATCACTTGTCCATTTACCGCAGCACATATTCGCTTCTCCATCTTTGTCCGCACATAATCTCGTCCAATCTTCCATCCCCGCTAAGGCACCTCCCCCCCTTGTCCGAAACCCACGCACTAACAATGGCAGAACCTAGCAGCGTCCGCCGAAAGAGTGGCTGGAATTCGCTCCCCACAGAGGTAATCAAGCTCATTGTTTCACGTGTGGACAATCTCAGTACCATGCAAGGATCATGATGGCAGCGCGGTTTCGTTCATCAGACAAAATTGTGTGTACACAGCGTACCATGCGTCTCTGCATGCACCATGCCCTGATATGTGCCGCCACGCTCTGCAGCCCAAAGTAGGAGAGAGGGTCGCAAGTATCAGACTTCGACCTGCTGGCTGGAGTTTCCCCTGTCAGGCACCCATCTGGTTCAAGCCATCAGCCAATCTCCACAGCTTAATAAATAGTAACGTCTAACTAAGCCAGTTAGTTAGATGCGTACACTTGGTGTAGTAGGATCTTTATTTAGTTTGATACATGCACTTGTACTTTTTTGTAGCCCTTTTGCAATGATGGATGATGTTTGGTTTGGAAGAGAGAGCTGCGTCTTCACTCTTCTGGCCTGCTTACTGCTTCTGTTGCACCCCCAACCCTGGTTGCTGCTGCTGCTGTTTTTAATGTACAATCAGTAGTATATTCTGTCTGTTGGTTGAATAAATGTGTTGTTAGAATGAAAAACACAATGTTTTGGAAGTCGTTGCACGGTTCGATCCTTTAGTGCCCCGTACCGTACGCAGGGCATACTATTTTTTGTACGGAACACATTTTCCACTTGTTGATAACATGCAGCCCATTGATGAAGGCCCAATAGAGAAGCCCATAATTAACTAGAAGGGAGGCTCTCACATGAATCCGGCCAAGGTACATGCTCATGGTCCCCTAAACATAAATAAGTAAATAAATAAATAAATAAATAAAGATAAATGCTCATGCACCAGTTCTTTGGGAAAATAGGTAGCCACGTATTTCTTTTTCAAGAATACCCAAGCTAGGCCTATTTGTTTTCTCCGAATTACTGGGCTGCAAATCTTTCAAGACGACGAGGGATGCATTCCGGCCTAGCTTAAGAGTATGGTCAATGTCTGTTAAAAGTAATATCAAAAGGGGTTGAAAATTCCAAAAAATTATAGCAAATGGGATATAAGTTTCTTTTTTTGTTTTTGTGCTTCATTGATATCTTATACATATTTCATTGGATTTAACATGACATAGTACTAATTTATTTTAGTATGGCTATTAATTTTGGGATTAAGAATATTTTTTTCCCCAGCAAAAATTTGCGAATTTTCAAAATTTCCCACATATTTAGTTAATTTTTTGACCCTGGTACTGACCAGAAAATGGCCAGCAATTCTAAAAATGGAAAATGGGCTGCAATAAATTCCATATGAATTAGAAAATGAGTAAAAATTATAAAAATAATAGCAAATGGGTTGTACACGCCACAAATTTTGAGGCTGGCTTCTTTACACAAGGCTTTATCAGTGAACACACGATTCTAACAGTAGTGACTGTTGGATGTCCATCCAACGGCCGACGTGCTTCTTCAATCTCCGATCTTCCTGCTCCAGCCGCCTAAACTAGCGCCGGCGGGACTGCCTGCTCCCTCCTCTTGTGGCCCGCTGTGATGCCGCGCAAGCTTCCCCGGCCCAACCTACTCCCTCCGCTGGCCTGGCCGCACACAATCAACTGCCTCCCTATTACGCGAAAAAATATTCCTCCCACTGACATCTGGGGCACACCAGTTGGGAGGCTGGCCTGTGGGCCTACTAAGTTGACGCGTACGCAGGGCTTGTCAACTTAGTCAACAAACGATTCTAGCAGCAGTAACCGTTGGATTTGAATCGAACGTTCCTGCTGCTTCTTCAATCGCTGCTCTTCTTGCACCAGCCGCCCAAACCAGCGGGAGAGACTGCATGCTCCTGCCTCCAGTGGCCGGCTGTGGTGCCGTTGAGGCCTCATCGCCCCTACTACTCCCACCGCTAGCCAGGCCCTGCGGCGACGGCAGCCTCACACCGTAGCCGAACCAGTGAACCCTCGTACTACTCTCCATGTGGGCATCCACTGCCGCGTCTTCTCCGACTCCGCATCGTCCCCTTCCTAGGCCTCGCCGTCGTCCACCGCCTTGGTGCTCTCGGCGCGGCGTGGTCAATGTGATCAACGACATTCCATCGGAAGTGTACTGTACGTGGAGAGGATGACAGCTGGGTCTACGGCCACAGCCCAGTTTTTTTTGTGATTTGCCAAGTAAGTCACTTTGTCAGGCCTGTTGGGCTGCAAATCTTTCAAGATAAGGAGAGCTTTCATTCGGCTGGCCGAGAATATGGCCCATCGGTAATGAGAAATGGGTTGTACATTTTTAAAACACATCAAACCAGCAATTAGTTTCAAATATCTTTTTTTTCATTTCGAGATTTTAAATTACATTAATTTTTATGTGTGGAGAATTTGTTGGATTTTATTTTGATATACATTTATTTTTAAAATCAGTTTTAATGTGAGTCAAAATTTCGGGATTAAAAACAGTTCGGACCGCACCGAAATATGCAAAATTTCGTATAATTTTTTAACCATGGCCACAATATGGGCTGTAATGCTAACAAAAAGAATAAGGGCTCCAAAAATACCTTAATAATTAGCAAATGGGTTGTAAATTATTAGAAATAATGGCAGATGGGCTGTATGTTGTTTTCCACAGATTTGAGGCTTTCCTAAAAAAAAGGTTGACGCACAAGCAGTGACTGTTGGATGGCCATTCAACGGCCGTCGTGCTTCTTCAATCTCTGCTCT
Source organism: Triticum urartu (assembly GCF_003073215.2). NCBI lineage: Eukaryota > Viridiplantae > Streptophyta > Magnoliopsida > Poales > Poaceae > Triticum > Triticum urartu. The sequence continues at coordinate 147,346,061 of NC_053027.1, read as the reverse complement.
TCCTGCTCCAGCCGCTCAAACAAGCGCCAGCGGGACTGCCTGCTCCCTCCTCCCCACGGCCAGCTCTGCTGCCGCGCAGGCCTCACCGCCCCACCATACTCCCATCACTGGCCTAGCCATCCCTCTACTCACCCACACCTGTTGTTATTCTCTGGCGATGGCAGACGAACCAGTAAACCCTCGTACAGTGGTACTCCCCTCCATGTGGGAAACAACTGCCGAGTCTTCCCTGCCTCCGTGTCGTTCCCTTCATAGGCCTCGCCGTCGTCCACCGCCCTCGTGCTCTGTCACAGCCCTAGAATTTGCTTGTAGCTAATTACCTGAGTGAGCATCATGCATCATGTCTAAATTCTGAAAGTTGAATTGAGGTTAGTTGAAACCCTCATAAATCACTTCAAAAATAATCAACATTAAAATCTTTTCAAAGAAGTCCAAGAAAATGTTCCTCTTAGTCTCTGAAAATATTGGCAAGAGGTAAAACTTAAAACAATATTTTTGGAATCTCAGAGATATTTATTTTGGGCCTTTGAATTAAATCAATAATTATTTGCATTGGATATATATATTTATTAATTAATTAATATATGTCCAATAATTCTAATCTTTGGTGAAGGGCTTTGGAATAATCCAACTAGTCCCTACAAGAATTATCAGAAGCAACAAAAATGATTTAGTGTCTAAAACTAAATCAAAACAAATTACAGAAAATGCCAAACAGAAAGAATTAGAAAAGAGAGAGGAAGAGGGAAGAGCTCACCTGGCGCTCACCTGACACGGCCCAGCACGGCCCAGCCCACCAGAGCCAGCCGCCAGTCATCTCCTTCCTTTGCCAGGAGGACGACGGCGTGGCGCACGCATAGGAGGCGAAGCCACCTCCTTCTTCCACCTCCTGCTTCCTCCCCACTCCGATCGGGCGTGCTTGGAAACGCCCGAGCCCCCTGGTCCTTACCCTCTCACGCAGCTCACTCTCCCCTCCTCTCCCTCGCTCTCTCCCGCGATGGCTGACGCGGCCATGGAAGCGCCGCCGTGAACCACCGCGCTCCCCGACCCCCTCACGCCTTCCTGTGTTGCGTGGAAGCTCCGCCACTGTCGCCTACGCCTTCTGCACCGAGCCAAGCGAGCCGGGAAGCCCTACTTCATCCTCGGCATCATCTTCTTCAACCTCGGCCACCGAAGATCGCCACCGTCGTTCGCCACCGTCCACGCTTCCCCAAGGTCGCCGACCAGCTCTCTAGATCTGTCGTGAGCTCCTCAACCTAGCCCTCTACTTCCCGTGCTCGATTACGCCGCGTAGACACCGCCCCCTTCGAGCCCGAGCGCTCCTCGCCGCCGGCCATGTCGCCGTCATGGCTACGGCCGTGCAAGCACGCGTTCGAGCGCACCACCGCACTCAGTGCGTCCTCAGGAGCCAAACGCATGCACTCCCTCGCCCTGCCATGAACCGTAGCCCTCTTTCCCTCTCCGCCTGAACTCCGGCGCCGCCGCGAGCTCTGCTCCGGCGAGCTTGGGCCACCCTGCGCCCTGCTGCTGCCTCTGCTCGATGCGGCTGAGCGAGGGCTTCCTCCTGGTGTCTCCTGGCGTATTTGGTCGCCACCGGCCAAGCTCCGGCGAGCTGACGTGACCCTGATTTAATTAGTGGTAATGACCCTGCTAAAACTCCCAAGAGCCACTGCCATGTGGGCCCAGTGCCTGTTTAGTTTAACTTAATGTTCTGTTTAGATTAGTTATTAACCCAGCTGGTCCCACATGTTAGTTTGACTTGCTGACATGGCCTTTGACCGGCCCCACACGTTAGTGACTCATGCCAGTGGTGTGTCACTGACCAGTAGGCCCCACAGGTCAGGTTTGACCTGGACCACCCCCTTTGACCTACTGACGTCACAGTGACACAGTGCTGACGCAATTAATGATTTTCTGGTTTTAAAAATAATCAGGAAATTCCAGAAAATGCCCAAAACTTCCAAAAATCATAGAAAATAATCTATAACTCCAAATGAAAAGTTTTATATATGAAAAATTATCAGAAAAATCCAAGGAATCTGTTTATGGAATTTTCATGCATGTTTGAGAAAGTTAACCTCACTGTTTAGTCCAAAACATGATAATGCACTATTTGAATTCATAGTTTGAACTTGAATTTGAACCCTGAGTTCAAATCAACCCAAAACCTTTTTGTTACTAGTTGCATTAGCTCAAATCACAACATATTGTCATGCCATGATCATGCATCATATTGTGCATTGCATTGATTGTGCTCTTCCTTGTTTGCCGGTAATTGTCCCCTCTCGGTAGACGCTGCTCCGACGCTGTGATCATTGACACTGATGAAGACTCAATGTTATCTTCAGAAGTGCCAGGCAAGCAAAACCCCCCTTGTTCATTCCCATATGATCCCACTCTCTCGCTCCTGCTCTCTTTTACTACATTAGGACAACAGCGATTCAACTGTTACATGCTTCGTAGCTGAACCCTTTCCTCTGCATGACATGTCATTGCCACAGTAAATAGATGAAACCCACTAGCATGAGTAGGAGTTGCTTGAGCCCTGATGTGCCTACTCATTCATGTTGTTTGTCATGCCTGCTATTGCTTAGAGTTGAGTCAGGTCTGATTCATCGGGGATGATTTGGAATGGTGTTGAACATGTCCTACTGTGTGTGAGCTAAGTGTGTGAACATGATTTGGTAAAGGTAGCGGTGAGAGGCCATGTAGGAGTACATGGTGGGTTGTCTCATTACAGCCGTCCTCAGGAACTGAGTTTTGTGTTTGTGATCCATGAACAGTTACTACCACACATTGGGTTCCGGTAACTCGGCCCCTCTCAGCTTATTAATCAACTCGATCTCTGTCCAGGAGTTGCAACTAGTTTCTGGTGTTTGTAGGTAGTGTTAGTAGTCTATCAAGTGGCACCCGGTACATGTGGGCTTGGGACAGACTAGGCACAGTGGCACGGTGTACCAAGTGGCACCCGGATGGTGGGCTTGGGAACCCTGCACACATCGTTTGGGGCCGTGAGCGACACCCCGGCCGGATCTCCATGCGGATGGAACCCGAATAGGTGATAAACCTGGACTAGAGACTTGTTGGTTAGTCAGGTCGTGGCCGACTCCCTGGACCGGTTTCCGCTTGAAGGTTGCCGAGGTACATGACGTGTATAGGGCGATAAGTGGCGAGAGCGTGTGTGAAGAAGTACATCCCTGCAGGGTTATCATTATCTATTCGAATAGTCAGATTCCTCAGATATGGGAACTTGGACCCCTTGCATAGTTCATAGACAAGTGAAAGTGGATACTTTAAAATGCGCAAGATAAGTGTGAGTGCTATGGATGGCGTTCTCGCAGGGAGACGGGAGCGGATCCATAGTGGTGTATTGGTACGGTGAATTTGTGGACTCGTGTGCGCCACCTCAAAGAGTTACTTGCAGTCGTAGTTCTGGATAGCCACCAAGTCAAAGCTGGCCTGCTGCAGTTAAACTCCACCACCCCCCCTTTGTTGATACCGATGCATATGTAGTTAGTTCTGATGTAAGTCTTGCTGGGTACATTTGTACTCACGTTTGCTTAATTTATGTTTTGCAGAGAGACGTCAGTCTCGCTAGTAGTTCCGCGTGGACTTCGATGTTTAGCTCGTTACCTCAGCTACGATCTTGTGCCCTCGGCAGGATCTGGTAGATAGTCAGGCTTCTCAGCCTTTTTCATTTGTAGATGTCTGTACTCAGACATGTTAAGCTTCCGCATGTGCTTTGACTTGTATGCTCTGAATGTGGGGTCATGAGACCCATGCTTGTAATATCTCGCTCCTCGGAGCCTAATGAATAAATACTTGAGTCGTAGAGTTATGTTGTGATGCCATGTTGTATTTACACATATCGAGCATATTGTGTGTATGATTGAAATGCTTGGTATGTGTGGGATCCGACAACCTAGTTGTTTATCCTTGGCAGCCTCTCTTATGGGGAAAGGTAGTCTTGTGCTTCCATGAGCCATAGTAGTCCGCTACAGCCCAGTTCACCGGAGTCCTGCTAGCCAGCACTACTGCTCGGAACACTTGACTGGCCGGCATGTGTTTCACTTCGTTCCTGTGTCTGTCCCTTCGGGGAAATGTCACGCGGTGACTTCCGGAGTCCTGTCTAGCCTGCTACAGCCCGGGTTACCAGAGTCCTGTTAGCCCAGTGCTACAGCCTGGATTCACACGTTGATGACCGACATGCTCGATGTGATTCATGTAGGCCTGTCCTCATGGGTTAGCGCCGCTTTGGGTTCACGACTAGCCATGTCGGCCCGGGTTCTCTGTCATATGGATGCTAACGACACTATCATATACGTGAGCCAAAAGGCGCAAACGGTCCCGGGCCAGGTAAGGGGGTACCCGTGGGAATACCGTGCGTGAGGCCGCAAAGTGATATGATGTTTTACATTCTAGATTGATGTGGCTTAGGATCGGGGTCCTGACAGCTTTGGTATCAGAGCCTGACTGCCTGTAGGATTACCAAGCCATACTGGTTGAAGTTGAGTCTAGAAATGCTTTAGTTATATAAGGGAATTGATTGTGGAAGGGAACGTAAGGCTCTTTTTACTTCTTATACCTCATGGCCTTCTGATCTGAGTCAACCTCTTCTCTTCTACGGGGATTAAGAACTAGGCCTTCTCATCTATCTATCAGGATGACGAGTTACTATGATAGAGACTTATAGGATTGATGGATTTAAGCCTCAGTTCAGTTCCTACTACTTCCGTGTGTTCATAGTTGGTCTCGGAATCTTGATATTGTGCTTCTGAGTGGTTATGCCACCAATTTGCAGGATGTCTCAAAACTTTTTGAGCATTTATAGCCGTTATGCTGTCCGAGTCGTCCCAGGTTTCCAAACAATCTGATGCATTTGCAAAATCCTTTCCCTCTGGTTTTCGATGTTCCTCTAGGCCAGGTTAATCACACTAATTGTGAGTTGAGGTATTCTATTGCCTCGACATATATGTTGGAATTATTATTATGACCCTAGATGTCTTAGTGTGCCACCTAGTAATCGAACCATGTTTTGCGTTTCCAGTGTAATGATTCTGGCCGTTATTCTTGAAAGCATCCCGTGATGCCATTTAGTTAGTAGGCATTCTATTCCTGGGTTTTGAACCCAAGACTCACCCTACTTGCTTCATGTTGATAGTTTTTGCTAGTTCCTTAGGACATTAGTAAACCTTGTGATAGACCTTGAGGTTCGTGGTACATCATTCTTCCAGTACCATGAACCAATATGGCAGAAGTTCTTGAACCAAAGATCACGGCCAGAGCTCTTGATGAGTTCTCGATTCTATATTGTGACTCTGCCAGTTCTACCCTTCTGCATGGGTTATCCGGAAGAATTATGTTGAACTCGTTCGACATACTAATCTATGCATCTACCACTCAGAAAGATATATGTTACTTTGAGTTGTCCCTCTTTAGCTGTTATCCGACCTTCGTCTGTCAATTGTTGATCAAGAGTAATTGTGCATCCGTGTTATTGATGTCTATTATTCTTGTGGTCCGTCAAGCCATCCTATTCCAGAATGACTATGAGAAACAAACTCCAGAACCTCATCCATATCTAGGATTGGGTCAAAACAATTGTATTCCGCAGCTCAAAATGCCAATCCAGCTTTTGCTTTGCTCTACCTTGGAGTGTTACCATCTTTATGTTAGGAGTGTCATGACAATTGCACCACCTCTTATGAATTCTTGACACAGTAATACTTCTTGCCATCATTGTTCATTCCTCGGTTCCGTGTTGTCGCAACCGGAATGCCGGCAAGTGAACTATGATCTGTGAAATAAATACTCTTAGCAACTCCGCTGCTTAGTAGTTAATGGACATTAATATCATTCTTAGTGTGCTCATTATTGAATCATCACCCTAAGGTTGATCGTGCTACCTAGTCCTTATTTCCTGGTGCACTCTTCAATCAACGAGTTAGGATTTTGCCAAACCCTTGCTCTATTGATCATATCGTCTTGCCCTGAAAAGCAAGATTGATCTCGAGCTTAGTATCATATCAGTGGTTCGTGATGTCCCGATTATCTTCTCGGAAGTATTACCTGGTTGTCACCTGACTGCTATGTTGAGTTCGTGATCATTTTGGTTTTCCTCCAACCACCCATTCTCCAAGAATCTGTGTTGGATACCCCTGAGCTAGTTGGTTAAGCTTAACAACAACTTGGAGAGTTGGAAGATAAAAGCTTGTCTGAGTTAGTTCATGTTAAGGGATATCTTTGTGTTTGTGCGTGTGTTGAAGAAAGATAATACCTTCATCGATTGATCCACGTGATCAATTGTCGGCGCTATTGCCTTATCAATCCCTTGATTTGAGTGTGGGCTATCGTCAAATCAAATCGGAACCAACAATGTTCGTAATGTTGTCTTACTCTTGGTTGATCCCTCGAGCATACACCATTATATCTTTGGTCTGACCAATACTATCACATTGTTCCCATAGTGGTGGAAGTCGAGTGATATGGAAATTCCGATGAGTTGCTGTTGAGCCCATCGGTAGCATTTTGTCTCCTCCATGATTGTGTTGAACATCCAGCTAGTGTTGGAAACTTGTGCAAGCATTTTCTTCACGCCCCGTTCATGAAGTATATGTTTGGATGAAAGAAGTGACTTCCTTCGATTCACGTGCATTTGATGTAAGTTGCCGCCGTGAATTCGGGAAAGTTTGTTTTGCTTCCTCTGGAATCATCCCAAGTCAGTCATGCACGTGTGAAGTACTCTATGGTCTGATAGACTGATCATCTTCATTCCATACGTATCCCTAGCACTTCAAGCCACTGAATGATTTGTTCAAGGAGAAGAAGTATCTTCTTAAGAGCTAGACTTACGCAAGGACTTCGATATCCTCGATGATGGTTCCCCATCTGGACTCGGTAGTGTTTTATTATAAGACTACTATGTGGTCATGCTTGTCTAGGACAGCGTGTTCACAGGTTTGTAGCAAAACCGGCTCATGTTTTGGAGCTTACTACCATAGTCCATTTCCTGAGAATCTCGCAACGTCGTCTCGTCGATTTGTGTTGCAAACCTTCATTTTCCTTTCTAGACTCGATGAGTCTGGAATATCCTGACACCAACCAGATCTGAATCTCAGGCAGATATGATGGTTGGAGCATTTTCCAAGAACTATAATATTGGTCCCTCGATAACCGGTAAGTGGATGTCGTGGCCAACACATCCAGACGGAAGACCTATTATTGTAGTATCTTGATTGAAGAAAGTTAGTCACCTCCCCGTAAGGGTCTCGCAGGATCTGCCTCCGTAGTTATTCCTTATGGATTCTTGAGCTTCCGAAGTCCGACCTTTTACTTGATGTTCTAGATATCAAACCATATCTATGAATGGATTACGCTAGGACATCAAGGAGAACATTAGAGGCGGAGTGCTAACTGTCTCTCGGTCGATCATCCAGATCCTGATCCCTTGGCCTCGCTAAGGTGAAATCTGAGAAAGTGTTATCTTTCTATGCATTTGCATTGTCCATCACTATTTGTCAAGGTAGTAAGATGTGTTGCCAAGATCCTCGACACGGATGTTGGTAGAACCTTGATGAATATGGAAATGCTCAAGTTCTTGAGAGCACGCGTAAGCACTAGGATTTATCGTCGGCATTAACTGGGATCCCTTCTCAGTTTCTTCGATTATGCCATAACCTTTCAAACAGTGGAATCTCTCTCTACTGTTGGGTTTCTCCCCAGTTACCAGAATCTTTCCCAACATTTGCATTTTGTTCTCATCTTGAATCTCAGTAGTTGTTGTTCAGGATCATCTTCAAAAGTGGACTTACCATGGGTCCCATCCATTTCCAGTGATCAGCAAAAGTCATCCATTACGTTGTCTTCAACAAGGTAGTCCACATCATCTATTCTAGTCAGGGTATGCCATTTCTTCAAGCTCTTTCAAACGATCGATTGTGATTACCTCAAGCTGGTATAAAGAGTTCCAATGATATTTGCATCAAAAGTAATTCTTTTTGCCACTTAAGGGAAAATCCCACGGGTCATCTCCCCTAAGGTGCCCCATTATGGAATCATGGCAATTATTTCATCGCTATCTTGAAATCATGCACCATCCTTTTCAGCGTGGAATTTTGCCTATCCAGTAGAACCTTGTCATCTACCTCCTTTCCATCATCCCTGATCTATGTTTCATGTCTCAGCTTAAAAGATGTTTCAACGTCTCACTCCATGAGTTGATCTTGAGTTGCTCGATCTTTGAGAAGATCGTTCCCTGTAGAATTTATTTCTGCCGTCATCATGCTGGATGAAGATCCCGAAAGCAAAGACGTTAAGATCAAGATGATGCAATGAATCAACATCCTCGGGAAGGGCAGTTGGATCGAGAAGACTGCGATAGTTTTGTGACCCCCCTTCCTTCTTACCTCACGTCTCGAATCTCGGGTCGAGATTCTTGTTTAGTGGGGATGAGTTGTCACAGCCTAAAATTTGCTTGTAGCTAATTACCTGAGTGAGCATCATGCATCATGTCTAAATTCTGAAAGTTGAATTGAGGTTAGTTGAAACCCTCATAAATCACTTCAAAAATAATCAACATTAAAATCTTTTCAAAGAAGTCCAAGAAAATGTTCCTCTTAGTCTCTGAAAATATTGGCAAGAGGTAAAACTTAAAGCAATATTTTTGGAATCTCAGAGATATTTATTTTGGGCCTTTGAATTAAATCAATAACTATTTGCATTGGATATATATTTATTAATTAATTAATATATGTCCAATAATTCTAATCTTTGGTGAAGGGCTTTGGAATAATCCAACTAGTCCCTACAAGAATTATCAGAAGAAACAAAAATGATTTAGTGTCTAAAACTAAATCAAAACAAATTACAGAAAATGCCAAACAGAAAGAATTAGAAAAGAGAGAGAAAGAGAGAAGAGCTCACCTGGCGCTCACCTGACACGGCCCAGCACGGCCCAGCCCACCAGAGACAGGTGCCAGTCGTCTCCTTCCTTTGCCAGGAGGACGACGGCGTGGCGCACGCACAGGAGGCGAAGCCACCTCCTGCTTCCTCCCCACTCCGATCGGACGCGCTTGGAAACGCCCGAGCCCCCTGGTCCTTCCCCTCTCACGCAGCTCACTCTCCCCTCCTCTCCCTCGCTCTCTCCCGCGACGGCCGACGCGGCCATGGAAGCGCCACCGTGAACCACCGCGCTCCCTGACCCCCTCTCGCCTTCCCGTGTTGCGTGGAATCTCCGCCACTGTCGCCTACACCTTCTGCACCAAGCCAAGCGAGCCGGGAAGCCCTGCTTCGTCCTCGGCGTCATCTTCTTCAACCTCGGCCATCGGAGATCGCCACCGTTGTTCGCCACCGTCCGCGCTTCCCCAAGGTTGCCGAACAGCTCTCTGGATCCGTCGTGAGCTCCTCTACCTATCCCTCTACTTCCCGTGCTCGATTACGCCACGTAGCCACCGCCCCCTTCGAGCCCGAGCGCTCCTCGCCGCCGGCCATGTTGCCGTCATGGCTATGGCCGTGCAAGCACGCGTTCGAGCGCACCACCGCACTCAGTGCGTCCTCAGGAGCCGAACGCACGCACTCCCTCGCCCTGCCATGAACCATAGCCCTCTTTCCCTCTTCGCCCGAACTCCGGCGCCGCCGCGAGCTCTGCTCCGGCGAGCTTCGGCCACCCTGCGCCCTGCTGCTGCCTCTGCTCGATGCGGCTGAGCGAGGGCTTCCTCCTGGTGTCCCCAGTGCGCCGAACGGTGACACGCACAAGAAACCCGAGCAATTCCGGTGAAACCCCGCCGCTTATTTGGTCGCCGCCGGCCAAGCTCCGGCGAGCTGACGAGGCGCTGATTTAATTAGTGCTAATGACCCTGCTAAAACTCCCAAGAGCCACTGCCATGTGGGCCCAGTGCCTATTTAGTTTAACTTAATGTTCTGTTTAGATTAGTTATTAACCCAGCTGGTCCCACACGTCAGTTTGACTTGCTGACATGGCCTTTGACCGGCCCCACACGTCAGTGACTCATGCCAGTGGTGGGTCACTGACCAGTAGGCCCCACAGGTCAGGTTTGACCTGGACCACCCCCGTTGACCTGCTGACGTCACAGTGACACAGTTCTGACGCAATTAATGATTTTCTGGTTTTAAAAATAATCAGGAAATTCCAGAAAATGCCCAAAACTTCCAAAAATCATAGAAAATAATCTATAACTCCAAATGAAAAGTTTTATATATGAAAAATTATCAGAAAAATCCAAGGAATCTGTTTATGGCATTTTCATGCATGTTTGAGAAAGTTAACCTCACTGTTTAGTCCAAAACATGATAATGCACTATTTGAATTCGTAGTTTGAATTTGAGTTTGAACCCTGAGTTCAAATCAACCCAAAACCTTTCTGTTACTAGTTGCATTAGCTCAAATCACAACACATTATCATGCCATGATCATGCATCATATTGTGCATTGCAATGATTGTGCTCTTCCTTGTTTGCCGGTAATTGTCCCCTCTCGGTAGACGCTGCTCTGACGCTGTGATCGTTGACACTGATGAAGACTCAATGTTATCTTCAGAAGTGCCAGGCAAGCAAAAACCCCCTTGTTCATTCTGATATGATCCCACTATCTCGCTCCTGCTCTCTTTTACTACATTAGGACAACAACGATTCAACTGTTACATGCTGCGGTAGCTGAACCCTTTCCTCTGCATGACCTATCTTTGCCACAGTAAATAGATGAAACCCACTAGCATGAGTAGGAGTTGCTTGAGCCCTGATGTGCCTACTCATTCATGTTGTTTGTCATGCCTGCTACTGCTTAGAGTTGAGTCAGGTCTGATTCATCGGGGATGATTTGGAATGGTGTTGAACATGTCCTACTGTGTGTGAGCTAAGTGTGTGAACATGATTTGGTAAAGGTAGCGGTGAGAGGCCATGTAGGAGTACATGGTGGGTTGTCTCATTGCAGCCGTCCTCTGGAACTGAGTTCTGTGTTTGTGATCCATGAACAGTTACTACCACAAATTGGGTTCCGATAACTCGGCCCCTCTCAGCTTATTAATCAACTCGATCTCTGTCCAGGAGTTGCAACTAGTTTTTGGTGTTTGTAGGTAGTGTTAGTAGTCTACCAAGTGGCACCCGGTACAGGTGGGCTTGGGACAGACTAGGCACATTGGCACGGTGTACCAAGTGGCACCCGGATGGTGGGCTTGGGAACCCTGCACACATCGTTTGGGGCCGTGAGCGACACCCCGGCCAGATCTCCTTGCGGATGGAACCTGAATAGGTGATAAACCTGGACTAGAGACTTGTTGGTTAGTCAGGTCGTGGCCGACTCCCTTGCCCGGTTTCCGCTTGAAGGTTGCCGAGGTACATGACGTGTACAGGGCGATAAGTGGCGAGAGCGTGTGTGAAGAAGTACATCCCTGCAGGGTTATCATTATCTATTCGAATAGTCGGATTCCTCGGATATGGAAACTTGGACCCCTTGCATAGTTCATAGACAAGCGAAACTGTATACTTTAAAATGCGCAAGATAAGTGTGAGTTCTATGGATGGCGTTCTCGCAGGGAGACGGGAGCGGATCCATAGTGGTGTATTGGTATGGTGAATTTGTGGACTCGTGTGCACCAGCTCAAAGAGTTACTTGCAGTCATAGTTCAGGATAGCCACCGAGTCAAAGCTGGCCTGCTGCAGTTAAACTCCACCACCCCCCTTTGTTGATACCGATGCATATGTAGTTAGTTCTGATGTAAGTCCTGCTGGGTACATTTGTACTCACGTTTGCTTAATTTATGTTTTGCAGAGAGACGTCAGTCTCGCTAGTAGTTCCGCGTGGACTTCGACGTTTAGCTTGTTACCTCAGCTACGATCTTGTGCCCTCGGCAGGATCTGGTAGATATTCAGGCTTCTCAGCCTTTTTCATTTGTAGATGTCTGTACTCAGACATGTTAAGCTTCTGCATGTGCTTTGACTTGTATGCTCTGAATGTGCGGTCATGAGACCCATGCTTGTAATATCTCGCTCCTCGGAGCCTAATGAATAAATACTTGAGTCGTAGAGTTATGTTGTGATGCCATGTTGTATTTACACATATCGAGCATATTGTGTGTATGATTGAAATGCTTGGTATGTGTGGGATCCGACAACCTAGTTGTTTATCCTTGGCAGCCTCTCTTATGGGGAAAGGTAGTCTTGTGCTTCCATGAGCCATAGTAGTCCGCTACAGCCCAGTTCACCGGAGTCCTGCTAGCCAGCACTACTGCTCGGAACACTTGACCAGCCGGCATGTGTTTCACTTTGTTCCTGTTTCTGTCCCTTCGGGGAAATGTCACGCGGTGACTTCCGGAGTCCTGTCTAGCCTGCTACAGCCCGGGTTACCGGAGTCCTTTTAGCCTAGTGCTATAGCCCGGATTCACACGTTGATGACCGACATGCTCGATGTGATTCATGTATGCCTGTCCTCATGGGTTAGCGCCGCTTTGGGTTCACGACTAGCCATGTCGGCCCGGTTCTCTGTCATATGGATGCTAGCGACACTATCATATACGTGAGCCAAAAGGCGCAAACGGTCCCGGGCCAGGTAAGGTGGCACCCGTGGGAATACCGTGCGTGAGGCCGCAAAGTGATATGATGTGTTACATGCTAGATCGATGTGGCTTAGGATCGGGGTCCTGACATGCTCTCTGCGCGGCTTGGTCAACATGGTCAACGACCGACATGCATCTGAAGTGGACTGTACATGGAGAGGCCGACAGCTAGGTCCACGGCCGCACGCAAGGAAATGCCTCCTTATTACGCGCAAAATAATGCTTCCTCCACCTGACATCACGGACCCACCGACAGGGCCTCTATATTTCGTGAACAAAATGTTACCGCCGCTGACAGCTCGGACCCACCAGCTATATCTTCGCACGCAAGGAAGTGCCTCCTTATTACGCACAAAAAAATGAATACTCCCCTGTTAGCTAGGACCCAGTATAGTGGTAGGCTGACTTGTGGGCCTACTAAGTTGACAGGGACGAAGGGCTTTGTCAACTTAGTCAATATGCACGATTCTAGCTCGAGTGACCGTACAATGCCTATCCAACGGCCGTAGTGCTTCTTCAACCTCTGGTCTTCTTGCTCCAGCCACCCAAACCAGCGCCGGTCGTGCCTCGTGCTCCTGCCTCCCGTGGTCGGCTGCGATGCGGCGGAGGCCTCACCGCCCCTACTACTCCCACCGCTGGCCAGGCCATCCCTCTACTCACCCACACCCCTGTTATTCTGCGGTGACGGTAGCCTCACACTGCAGCGAACCAGTGAACCCTCGTACTCCTCTACGCGTGAGCATCCACTGCCGCGTCTTCCTCGGCTCCGTGTTGTCCCCTTCCTAGGCCTCACCGTCGTCCACCGCCCTGGTGCTCTCGGCGCGGCGTGTTCAACATGGTTAAGGAACAGCTTCCAGCGAACATGGACTGTATGTGGAGAGGCTGGCAGCTGGGTCCACCAGCCGTAGCAAGTAAGTGCCTCCTTATTACACGCAAAATAATTATTCCTCCACCTGACAACAGGGACCCACCGGACGGCCTACCGTATTTCGTGAAAAAAACGTTTGCCCCTGACTGTTGGGACCCACCAGCTACATCTTCGCACGCAAGGAAGTGTGTTTGGGCAAAAAAACGATTCGCCCCCCTGGCTGCTGGGACCGACCAGCTACATCTTCGTAGGCAAGGAAGTGCCTGACAGTCAGGACCCACCTGGTCAAAGCGCACGTAGCGTTGTCATTCTGGTCGCGAACGTGTATGTACATATATACTGGTGGATGTAGAGGCGCGCACGTGTCGTAGTAGAGGCGCGTGTGTGTCGTAGTAGAGGCACGCACATAGCATGTACACGTACGTACAGCAGCCAGGGTGCAAGAAAGAAAATACGGCCACATATGTGTACATACGGGCGGGGTCTCGAACGCCTACTTGCGCATACGTACGGCTAGGGCTCGTGTACATGGCTGGGTCGGAATGGAGAAACAGCGTCATCGTCGTGTTCATGGGGAGGCAACAGAATGCGTCGTGTTCATGGGGATGCAACGGAATGCGTCGTGTTCATCGGGAGGCAACGGAACGCGTGGGACCCAATCGGCTGGGTCTGAACGGAATGCATGGTCGTGTTCATCGGGAGGGCTTGGACGGAACAGGCGATGGAAACGAGGCCTGAACGGGTCCTGTTGATCGGGAGGATTCTGGCGTACCGCAAAACGGAGGAAACAGATCTCCTACGGTAGAAACGGGGGACCTATTGATTGGGAGGGGTGTGGCGTACTGCAAAACGGACGAAACGGACATCCTACGGTCGAAACGGGGGTCATGTTCATCGGGAGGGGTGTGTCGTACCGCAAAACGAACGAAACGGACTTGTGTTGGAGCGCTACGGTCGAAACGGGGTCCTGTTCATCGGGAGGGGTGTGGCGTACCACAAAACGGGACTCCACAGGATACTGTTCATCTCCACCGTCGACCTCCTCCTGCCTGCACGGGCTACCGTCGACCTCCTCCAGCCTCCACGGGCTCGTGTTCATCCAGCCTCCACCACGCGCTACTCCACCGGCTACTGTTCAACCACCCGTCCACAGTCAACCCTCCACCATCTACTGTTCATCCAGCCCTCCACACCATGGGGTCTTGTTCAACCACCCCTCCACGGGCACCCCTCCACCGTCTACTGTTCATCTAGCCCTCTGATACGTCCATTTTGCATCATGCTTTTATATCGATATTTATTGCATTATGGGCTGTTATTTCACATTATGTCACAATATTTATGGTTATTCTCTCTTATTTTACAAGGTTTACATAAGGAGGGAGAATGCCGACAGCTGGAATTCTGGGCTGCAAAAGGAGCAAATATTAGAGACCAATTCTGCACAACTCCAAAAGTCCTAAAACTCCACGGAACACCTTATAATAAATAATGAAAAATCCTCGCCAAAGATGAAGACCAGGGGGCCCACATCCTGCTCACGAGGAAACTCTGCCGCCACGAGGCAGAACCTTGGCGGATCCAATCTAGAGCTCCGGCAGAGCTGTTCTGCCGGGGAAACTTCCCTCCCGGACGGGGAAATCATCGCCATCATCATCACCAACACTCCTCTCATTGGGAGAGGGCAATCTCCATCAACATCTTCACCAGCACCATCTCATCTCAAAACCTAGTTCATCTCTTGTATCCAATTCTTGTCTCCAAGTCCGGGATTAGTGTTAGTAGGTTGCTAGTAGTGCTGATTACTCCTTGTAGTTGATGCTAGTTGGTTTAATTGGTGGAAGATCATATGTTCAGATCCTATATGCATATTTATACCCCTCCGATTATGAACATGTTTATGCTTGTTGAGTAGTTACGTTTGTTCCTGAGAACAAGGGAGAAGTCTTGCTATCAGTAGTGATGTGAATTTGGTATTCGTTCGATATTTTGATGAGATGTATGTTGTCTAGCCTCTAGTGGTGTTATGTGAACATCGACTACATAACACTTCACCATTATTTGGGCCTAGTGGAAGGCATTGGGAAGTAATAAGTAGATGATGGGTTGCTTGAGTGACAGAAGCTTAAACCCTAGTTTATGCGTTGCTTCGTAAGGGGCTCATTTGGATCCATATGTTTCATGCTATGGTTAGGTTTACCTTAATACTTTTGTTGTAGTTGCGGATGCTTGCAATAGATGTTAATCATAAGTGGGATGCTTGTTCATGTAAGAATAGCACCCAAGCACCGGTCCACTCACATATCAAATTATCAAAGTATCGAACGCGAATCATATGAACGTGATGAAAACTAGCTTGACGATATTGCCATGTGTCCTCGGGAGCGATTTTCCTTATATAAGAGTTTGTCCAGGCTTGTCCTTTGCTACAAAAAGGATTGGGCCACCTTGCTGCACTTTATTTACTCTTGTTACTTGTTGCTCGTTACAAATTATCTTATCACAAAACTATTTGTTACCACTTATTTCAGTACTTGCAGAGAATACCTTGCTAAAAACCGCTTGTCATTTCCTTCTGCTCCCCGTTGGGTTCGACACTCTTACTTGTCGAAAGGACTACGATAGATACCCTATACTTGTGGGTCATCAAGACTCTTTTATGGCACCGTTGCTGGGAGTGAAGCGCCTTTGGTAGCTGGAATTTGGTAAGGAAAAATTTATATAGTGTGCTGAAATTTACTGTCACTTGTTACTATGGAAAGTAATCCTCTGAGGGGCTTGTTTGGGGTATCTTCACCCCGACCAGTAGAGCAAAGAGTTTCTCCTCAACCTACTGAAAATGAAAATGCTTGCTTTGAAATTCCTTCGGGTATGGTAGAAAAACTGTTGGCTAATCCTTTTTTAGGAGATGGAACAAAACATCCTGATGAGCATCTACTATATGTGGATGAAGTTTGTGGATTATTTAAGCTTGCAAGTGTACCCAGAGATGTTGTTAAGAAGAAGGTCTTCCCTTTATCTTTGAAGGGAGATGCATTGACATGGTACAGGCTATGTGATGATATGGAGTCTTGGGACTACAAACGATTGAAATTGGAATTTCATCAAAAGTTTTATCCTATGAATCCTGTTCATCATGATTGCAATTATATATATAATTTTTGGCCTCACGAAGGAGAAAGCATCGCTCAAGCTTGGGTGAGGCTTAAATCAATGTTATATTCATGCCCCAATCATGAGATCTCAAGAGAAATGATTATTCAAAAAAATTATGCTCGACTTTCTGGTAACAATCGCACCATGCTTGATACTTCTTGTGTTGGCTCTTTTATGATGAAGACTATTGAATTCAAAAGGGATTTATTGGAAAGAATTAAATGCAACTCTGAAGAGTGGGACCTCGACAATGGTAAGGAGTCAGGTATGACACCTAAGTTTGATTGTGTTAAATCTTTTATGGATACCGATATTTTCCGTAAGTTTAGCACTAAATATGGACTTGATTCGTGGATAATAGCCTCTTTCTGTGAATCTTTTGATACTTATGTTGATCCCCCCCAAGGAGAAGTGGTTTAAATATCATCCTCCCATAGAAGTAAAAGTAGCTGCTCCTATTAAAGTTGAAGAAAAGACTATCACTTATAATGATCCTATTGTTCCTACTTCTTATGTTGAGAAACCACCTTTCCTTGTTAGAATAAAGGATCATGCTAAAGCTTCAACTGTGGTTTGTAAAAGCAATATTAAAACATATACACCTCCTGAGCAAATTAAAGTTGAACCTAATATTGCTATTGTTAAAGAACTCTTGTCTGATAATATAGATGGACATGTTATTTACTTCTGTAATGAAACTGCTAGAATTGCTATACCCTGTGATTCAGATAAACCTAGACCTGTGGTAGGCATGCCTCTTATTTCTGTTAAAATAGGAGATCATTGTTATCATGGCCTATGTGATATGGGTGCTAGTGCAATACCTATTGACTTATACAAAGAAATTATGCATGACATTGCACCTGTTGAGTTAGAAGAAATTGATGTCACTATTAAACTTGCTAATAGAGATACTATATCACCAATGGGAATTGTTAGAGATATTGAAGTCTTGTGTGGGAAAACTAAATATCCTGCTGATTTTCTTGTTCTTGGTTCCCCACAAGATAGCTTTTGTCCCATTATATTTGGTAGACCCTTCTTCAATACTGTTAATGCTACCATAGATTGCACAAGGAATGTTGTTACTGTCGGCTTAGATGATATGACTCATGAATTTAACTTCTCTAAATTTAGTAACCAACACCGTGAAGAAGAATTGCCTAGTAAGGATGAAATTATTGGTCTTGCTTCTATTGCCGTACCTCCTAGTGATCCTTTAGAACATTATTTGCTAGACCATGAGAATGATATGTTTATGAATAAAAGAAGGGAAATAGATGAAGTATTCTTTAAACAGGAACCTATTCTGAAACACAATTTGCCTGTTGAAATCTTAGGGGATCCCCCCCCCACCTAAGGGCGATCCCGTGTTTGAGCTTAAACCGTTGCCTGATAGTCTTATATATGCTTATCTTGATGAAAGGAAGATATATCCTGTTATTATTAGTGCTAACCTTTCAGAGCATGAAGAAGAAAGATTATTGAAAACTCTAAGGAAGCACCGTGCTGCTATTGGATATACTCTTGATGATCTTAAGGGCATTAGTCCCATTCTATGTCAACATAAAATAAATTTGGAAGCAGGTGCCAAACCAGGTCGTGATCCTCGATGACGTCTGAATCCTAAAATGAAAGAAGTGGCAAGAAAAGAAATACTAAAGCTTCTAGAGGCCGGTATAATTTATCCCATTGCTGATAGTCAGTGGGTAAGCCCTGTTCATTGTGTCCCTGAGAAGGGAGGTATTACTGTTGTTCCTAATGACAAAGATGAATTGATTCCATAAAGAATCATTACAGGTTATAAATGGTAATTGATTTTTGCAAATTAAATAAGACTACTAAGAAAGATCATTACCCCTTACCTTTTATCGATCAAATGCTAGAAATATTATGCAAACATACACATTATTTCTTTCTAGATGGTTATTCTGGTTTCTCTCAAATACCTGTGTCAGCTAAAGATCAATCAAAGACTACTTTCACATGCCCTTTTGGTACTTTTGCTTATAGACGTATGCCTTTTGGTTTATGTAATGCACCTGCTACCTTTCAAAGATGCATGGTGGCTATATTCTCTGACTTTTGGGAAAAGATTTGTGAGGTTTTCATGGACGACTTTATTGTCTATGGATCTTCTTTTGATGATTGCTTGAGCAATCTTGATCGAGTTTTGCAGAGATGTGAAGAAACTAATCTTGTCTTGAATTGGGAAAAGTGCCACTTTATGGTTAATGAAGGTATTGTCTTGGGGCATAAAGTTTCTGAAAGAGGTATTGAAGTTGATAAAGCCAAGGTTGATGCTATTGAAAAGATGCCATGAACCAAGGACATCAAAGGTACAAGAAGTTTCCTTGGTCACGCCGGATTTTAAACGACGTTCATTAAGGGCTTCTCAAAAATTTCTCGGCCTCTAACTAATTTATTACAAAAAGATATACCATTTGTCTTTGATGATGATTGTGTAGAAGCATTTGAAATACATAAGAAAGCATTAGTCTCTGCACCTGTTGTCCAGCCACCTGATTGGAATTTACCCTTTGAAATAATGTGTCATGCTAGCGATTATGCTGTAGGTGTTGTTCTAGGGCAAAGAGTTGATCAGAAATTAAATGTTATCCATTATGCTAGTAAGACTCTAGACAATGCTCAAAGAAATTATGCTACTAGTGAAAAAGAACTATTAGCAGTTGTATTTGCTTGTGATTAGTTCAGATCTTATATTGTTGATTCTAAAGTAACTATCCACACTGATCATGCTACTATTAAATATCTTATGGAGAAGAAAGATGCTAAACCTAGACTTATTAGATGGGTTCTCTTGCTACAAGAATTTGATTTGCATATTGTTGATAGAAAAGGAGTTGGGAACCCCGTTGCAGACAACTTATCTAGGTTAGAGAATGTTCTTGATGACCCACTACCTATTGATGATAGCTTTCCTGATGAACAATTAAATTTCATAAGTACTTCTCATAGTACTCCTCGGTATGCTGATTATGCTAATTATATTGTTGCTAAATTCATACCACCTAGCTTCACATACCAACAAAATAGAAAGTTCTTTTATGATTTGAGACATTACTTTTGGGATGACCCGCATCTTTCTAAAGAAGGAGTAGATGGTGTTGTTAGACGTTGTGTACCTGGGCATGAACAGGAACAAATCCTATGCAAGTGCCACTCCGAAACTTATGGAGGACACCACGCGGGAGATAGAACTGCACATAAGGTATTGCAATCCGGTTTTTATTGGCCTACTCTCTTCAAGGATGCCCGTAAGTTTGTCCTATCTTGTGAGGAATGTCAAAGAATTGGTAATATTAGTAGACATCAAGAAATGCCTATGAATTATTCACTTTTTATTGAACCATTTGATGTTTGGGGCTTTGACTATATGGGACCTTTTCCTTCCTCTAATGGTTATACACATATTTTAGCTGCTATTGATTACGTTACTAAGTGGGTAGAAGCTATTCCAACTAGTAGTGCTGGTCATAACACTTCTATTAAATGCTTAAAGAAGTTATGTTTCCGAGGTTTGGAGTCCCTAGATATTTAATGACTGATGGTGGTTCACACTTTATTCATGGTGCTTTCTGTAAAATGCTTGCTAAATATGATGTCAATCATAGAATTGCATCTCCGTATCACCCACAGTCTAGTGGTCAAGTTGAATTGAGTAATAGAGAACTCAAACTAATTTTGCAAAAGACTGTTAATAGGTCTAGAAAGAATTGGTCCAAGAAACTTGATGATGCATTATGGGCCTATAGAACTGCATATAAAAATCATATGGGTATGTCTCCGTATAAAATGGTCTATGGAAAAGCATGTCATTTACCTCTCGAACTAGAACATAAGGCCTATTGGGCTATTAAAGAACTTAATTATGATTTTAAACTTGCCAGTGAGAAGAGGTTATTTGATATTAGCTCACTTGATGAATTGAGAACCCAAGCTTATGAAAATGCAAAGTTGTTTAAAGAGAAATTTAAAAGATGGCATGACAAAAGGATACAAAAGCGTGAGTTTAATGTAGGTGATTACGTATTGCTATACAACTCTCGTTTAAGATTTTTTGCAGGAAAACTTCTCACTAAATGGGAAGGCCCGTATGTTATCGAAGAGGTCTATCGTTCTGGTACCATAAAAATCAACAACTTCGAAGGCACAAATCCGAAGGTGGTAAACGGTCAAAGAATCAAACATTATATCTCAGGTAATCCCATAAATGTTGAAACCAATGTTATTGAAACCGTAACCCCGGAGGAATACATAAGGGACACTTTCCAGAACGTTTCAGACTCTGAAAAGGAATAGGTATGTGGTACGGTAAGTAAACCGACTCCAAAACAGTTTTTAAGGCAATATTTCTCCGTTTTGGAATATTTAGAAAAATAGAAAAATAAGTAGCAGTCCGGGAAGGACACGAGGGCCTCACGAGGGCGGAGGGCGTGCCCTACCCCCTGGGCGCGCCCCCTACCTCGTGAGCACCTCGTGTGCCTTCCACAATACGTATTTTGGTTCATAAAAATTCACTATATATTCTCCCGAAGGTTTTGACTCTTGTATCATGCAAATATCTTCTGTTCTTGTTTCGAGCTGTTTTTCTGTCAGATCTAGAATATCATGACGTCCCCAAGTGCTTCCAAGGACAAGTTCTTCGAGAAGTTCATCAACCCTTACCTCGCGGAGGTGCTGCGACACCCTCAAACCATTGAGATGCGTGATGGGTTGCTGCACATCCGTGATGCTGAGGGACCAAAGGGAACCGGAAGCGTGGAGGCGAGGCTCGAAGCAATGGAGCAACAAGTCTTCAAGTGCCAGGGGATGGTGGGGTGTGGAATCAACACTAGCCACACGATGCTCGCAGAGTTCACTAACAACTACAAGCCGGATGCCAAGAAAACCGAGGAGGCCATCTTCAAGCTACATGAGAAGATCAAGCACCTCCAAGCCCAAATCTATGACCTGCAAAACCAAAACTGTGAGTATGAATATAGATTCAAAAGGATGAGTTTGGCTTCAGATTTGAGGATTCTAGAGACTCGATGATCCTTCTATGATGGTGAACCTATGCCTTGGAAGATGGATGACAAGCCAGCATCGTCAACAACACCTCCACCTTCTTCACCAACCAAGGGGATATAATCACATCGGTATGGGCACTCCCCTTGGCAACTGCCAAGCTTGGGGGAGGTGCCCCGGTATCGTATCACGACCACAACTCCTATCTTTACCATTTTCTTTAGTTCGATCCTATTAGTAGTATTTTGATTTAGTAGAATAAAGTTTATGGCATGATCTAGTTTTGAGTTTTGCCATATGATTTCTCTATGTAATCGAGTCCGTGAGCTATATAATAAAGATTAGTGTTGAGTCAAGGGCTTGCTCATTTTTGCCATGATCCGAAATAAAAGAAAAGAAAAGAAAAGAGAAAGAAATAAAAAAGAAACAAAAGTTCATATTGATCTTATTGAGAGTAATGACTTCACATAGAAAGAGTGTGATGATTAAAAGTTGTTGGGAGTTGATAAACATAGTTTTAGTCATCGTTGCAATTAATAGGAAGTAATAAAGAAAGAGAAGTCTTCACATATAAATACATTATCATTGACATCTTTTATGATTGTGAGCACTCATTAAAATATGACATGCTAAAGAGTTGATATTGGACAAGGAAGACAATGTGATGAGTTATGTTTTCTTATATCTGATATAAAGTATGTTTTCATGGATCCTCCAACATGTTGAGCTTGCCTTTCCCCCACTTGCTAGCCAAATTCTCAGCACCAAGTAGAAATACTACTTGTGCTTCCAAATACCCTTAAACCAGTTTTGCCATGAGAGTCCAGCATATCTACCTATGGATTGAATAAGATCCTTCAAGTAAGTTGTCATCGGTGCAAATCAATAAAAATTTCTCTAAATATGTATGATTAGTGTGGGAGAAATAAGCTTTATACGATCTTGTGATGTGGAAGTAATAAAAGCGGTGAACTGCATAATAAAGGTTCATATCCCAAGGGGAATATAAAGTGACGTTCTTTCGCATTAAGATTTCGTGCATCCAACCATAAAAGCGCATGGCAACCTTTGCTTCCCTCTGTGAAGGGCCTATCTTTTATTATTATCTTCTACCTTATGCAAGAGTCATGGTGATCTTCACCTTTCCTTTTTACATTTTATCCTTTGGCAAGCATAGTGTGTTGGAAGATCCTAATAGATATATCTAATTGGATGTAGGGACGCATGAGTTATTATTGTTGACATTACCCTCGGGGTAAAAGGTTGTCGGGCGAAACTATAAGCCCCTATCTTTCTTTGTGTCCGACTAAAAATCCGTAACCACAAGTATTGCGTGAGTGTGAGCAATTATGAAGGACTAGATGATAATTGAGTATGCGGACTTGCTTTTTAGCTCTGACATAGACTCTTTCTAATGTTATGACAAATTGCAATTGTTTCAATGACTGAGGTTATAGTTTGTTGATTCTCAATAAGGTTTCTGATTCATACTTGTGTATTGTGAATAGATCATCACTCGAACATAAGTAATCATATGACAATATCTATATATGTTGTTGTTAAGATAATAATCATGATGCCTTCATGTCCGTATTTGATTTTTATCGACGCCTCTACCTCTAAACATGGGGAAATATTTACTGTTATCGGCTTTCGCTTGAGGACAAGCGAGGTCTAAGCTTGGGGGAGTTGATACGTCCATTTTGCATCATGATTTTATATTGATATCTATTGCATTATGGGCTGTTATTTAACATTATGTCACAATACTTATGGCTATTCTCTCTTATTTTACAAGGTTTACATAAGGAGGGAGAATGCCGGCAGCAGGAATTCTGGGCTGGAAAAGGAGCAAATATTAGAGACCTATTCTGCACAACTCCAAAAGTCTTGAAACTCCATGGAACACCTTATAATAAATAATGAAAAATCCTCGCCAAAGATGAAGACAAGGGGGCCCACACCCTACTCACGAGGGTGGGGGGCACGCCCCCTACCTCGTGGGCCCCCTGGTGGCTCTTCGATGACCATCTTCTCCTATATGAAGTCTTTCGTCGAGAAAAAAATAAGGAGGCAACCTTTAGGGACGAAACTCCGCCGCCATGAGGCGGAACCTTGGCGGATCCAATCTAGAGCTCCGGCAGAGCTATTCTGCCGGGGAAACTTCCCTCCCGGAGGGGGAAATCATCGCCATCGTCATCACCAACACTCCTCTCATCGGGAGAGGGCAATCTCCATCAACATCTTCACCATCACCATCTCATCTCAAAACCCTAGTTCATCTCTTGTATCCAATTCTTGTCTCCAAGTCCGGGATTGGTGCTGGTAGTTTGCTAGTAGTGTTGATTACTCCTTGTAGTTGATGCTAGTTGGTTTAATTGGTGGAAGATCATATGTTCAGATCCTATATGCATATTAATGCCCCTCTGATTATGAATATGTTTATGCTTTGTGAGTAGTCACGTTTATTCGCGAGGACAAGGGATAAGTCTTGCTATCAGTAGTCATGTGAATTTGGTATTCGTTCAATATTTTGATGAGTTGTATGTTGTCTAGCCTCTAGTGGTGGTATGTGAACGTCGACTACATAACACTTCACCATTATTTGGGCCTAGAGGAAGGCATATGGAAGTCATAAGTAGATGATGGGTTGCTAGAGTGACAGAAGCTTAAACCCTAGTTTATGTATTGCTTCGTAAGGGGCTGAGTTGGATCCATTTGTTTCATGCTATGGTTAGGTTTACCTTAATACTTTTGTTGTAGTTGCGGATGCTTGTAATAGATGTTAATCATAAGTGGGATGCTTGTTCAAGTAAGAACAGCACCCAAGCACCGGTCCACCCACATATCAAATTATCAAAGTATCGAACGCGAATCATATGAACATGATGAAAACTAGCTTGACGATATTCCCATGTGTCCTCGGGAGCGCTTTTCCTTGTATAAGAGTTTGTCCAGGCTTGTCCTTTGCTACAAAAGGGATTGGGCCACCTTGATCCACATTATTTACTCTTGTTACTTGTTGCTCTTTACAAATTATCTTAACAAAAACTGTCTGTTACCACTTATTTCAGTACTTGCAGAGAATACCTTGCAGACAACCGCTTGTCATTTCCTTCTGCTTCTCGTTGGGTTCGACACTCTTACTTATCTAAAGGACTACGATAGATCCCCTATACTTGTGGGTCATCACCCTCCACCACACCACGGGGTCCTGTTCATCCAGAGGCAACGCCACCGCTCACTGTACATCCAAACCCCCCCGCAACGCTCACTGTTCATCCCAGAGGCAGCATCGATCGGCTTCAGTTAGCAGCAGTAGCGAAGGAATCGCTCGATTGGGTTCAGTTAATAGTCATCGATCGATCACTCGGGTTCAGTAACGCGTACCCTACAATGCAATCGCTCGGATTCAGTTAGGGCCCAATGCCTCGCTCGGGTTCAGTTAGAGCCAACGCCTTGCACACACGCGCGTACGTGTACGAGAGAAACGCGCATCGCACGCCCCCCCCCCCCCCCCCCCCCCCCCCGACCTCCCACCGTAACCGGGAACTCCCCGAAATTTTCCTCGCCCTCGCTTCTACCATGATTTTTTCCGTCATGGATGGCCCAAAGAATGTCATGCAGCTGTGTCTCCGGCCCGCCCAGGACGAAAAGCCCATTTTCTGTCATGATTTTTTGTCATAGAAGTAGGAGCCCACCACATCTATGATGATACCGGGTTTTGTCACAATCATCGTCATAGAAGTGTCATATGTATGACTGAAAAAATTTCGTTCGGCGCAGAATGTCATGGATGTGTCTTTTTTGTAGTGGATCCTACTTCCTTCAAGGGGACACAAGATCAAGATGATCTTCCACCACAAGACCACAATCTAAGAGGCAAGGATAAGCCTCAAGATGAGATTTATGCATTTGAAGAAGCTCCTAAGGCCTTGGTCCAGTGGTTTTCCAAGACTACATCAAGTTCTACTTCATCAAGTACAACTACAACTCCAAGGATTCCCATCAAGATGATGTGGATCCCTAAGAAGGAGAACTAGAGAGTTCTTGAGGGTGACTCCCCCAACATACTTCACTCATATTCATTTTGGCAAGAACGAGTGCAATCAACTTTCACATCTTGCACTAGTTCAAAGAGTCACAAACCCTCTTGTTGGCAAGTCAAGGGACAAGGTAACCTAATGCTTTCATGGAAATCATCTTGTGTGTAATTCACTCTATGTCTATGGATATCCTTGTGTGTTCCTTGTGGAACTAACCAATGTAGGTATTAAAAGTGCAACTCACTCCAATGGATTGCTCCAAATGATGTACATCAACATTGAGCATCTACATCTTCAAAACCTACATGAAGTCATCATCGACAGAACCCAAGGTTAGTTCATCCCTCTAAGAGGGGACATCACATCTAGGGGAGCTTTACTCTAAGAATTGAGCTAAAGCAACTCTAATGGTGTGAACACAACAATGCTTTATGTAAAAGTGGTAGCCCCACTTGTGCTTAAATGATGAGTATGATTATGATCAAATGTTCTCATTTGACTCCTCAGTCAGTATACTCATATATAGTTGACCTAGTCATCGCCAATTGCTTGATAGATGCTAGAGTGTTTGTGCATGCTTTGCCACATATTTCATTTGCCATCTTATTGTGTGAGCATGTTGAGTGCATATTTTTCTCATTCGAGGACATCCATTTGTTGCTTTGAGTGTTTGGTCTTATATTTTGCGAAATGGATGGACGAGAATGCCTAAGAACTCCCTCTAGCTATCTATGCTTTTCTCGTCTCAAATTCTATTCATGCTACATCACAAAGTTTGATCAAGTCAGATTCGAACCCTCTGGGTGAGGAGCACTCGGAGCTACCGATTCGTCCTAGACATAAACTTCCAAAACCTCTCTATGTATTTCAGTCTGACCGATTCATTCCTTTCCGTCATACAGAGTTCATTGAATTGATCTAGGTTTCAATCTTGGTGCAACCGATTTGAACCATTCGGTCACATTGAGTTGTAGTAACCACTTGCGATTCTGCATCTCGGTGCCACCGAGTCGTTCCACTCAGTCACACCGACAGGGTCTGGATATATATACCCATGAGTCAAATTTTGGAAATTCTTCCAAAACCATTCGCCCGTGCATATCCAGCTATGCGAAGTTGAGGTCTACGTATCGTCTCCTCATCGCCAGCGAGCCACCGCTGCTAGTATCCGCCGCCATCCACGGGAATTTCGCCGCCGTTGTCGCTGTAGCGAGTTCACTGCCGAGTTAGGGTATGAACTCGACCCCTATGTGCAATCTTAACCTCGGATTCCTTCACTTCATTCAATGCCATGATTCTTACCATGTATGAGATTATTCTATCCAGCAAACACTTCCTCTAGATTAGTTTTGATTCAAAAATTTAGGGTTAGGTTTCCTCCGAACTCATCTTGGACCGACCGAGTTGTAGAAATCGGTCTCACCGATTTTGCCTAGGCCATTGCACTTGTGATTTTCAATGAAACCCTAGCAATCTCGGAGTCATCGAACGGTGTCTCGGTTTGACCAATTCCACTAGTTTAGACTCCAGTGTTGCTTCGGTGTCACCGAGTTTAACAAATCAGTAGCTCCGAAATGCTTTCTGTAGAAAACTAAAACTAAGTTTTTGACTCAATCGTTTTGCAAAATCTCCATACCTTGTGATGCTCATCCACTCTATCTCAACTATATGTATTCACAGGGTCAGCTTTTAGTTTGCAATTTCAGCCATGTCAGACCAGAGTGACAGCCAGAACAGATCTGAGGAACAGGTTAACTTGAGTGAGGCCACTAGTCCCTTGGGCATCTATGATGAGGGTGG
The DNA here is from genome assembly GCF_003073215.2 of Triticum urartu. Lineage (NCBI taxonomy): Eukaryota > Viridiplantae > Streptophyta > Magnoliopsida > Poales > Poaceae > Triticum > Triticum urartu. Next base: position 147,318,591 of record NC_053027.1, on the reverse strand, counting down.
CAGAATCACCCCAAGCAACTTGCACAAAGCAGCAACCAGGACAAGGAAGAAGAGAAATTCAGATTCTAAAGATGAGGATTATGTTGCTGTTGAGGATGAAGTCAACTCAAAAAAGAAGGTTGTCAAGAAAGAATTTGGCACTGCAGCTTCAACCAACCCTGGGTTGCACAAGAAAGCTCCTGCCAATAGAGTGCCAATGTATAAGGCCAGATCTCAACTCTTGAACCCTCCAAATCAACTGAAGAAGAGGCTACTGGTGAGGGCAAGAAGAGGAAAGAAAGGGTTAAAAATACCATGGCTAGAGTTATTGGAAAGCCATCAATGATGATCCAATCAAATGAGGAAGATGAAGAAGAGGATGCTGCACCGGCACCCAAGACTCAGAAGTTGATGGGGGACGCCATCAAGTCAGGGGCTGCTCCATCAAAGCCCAAGACTGCCCCCAAGGCTGCTGCTCAATCTTCTAAGTCATCAGCACCAAAGAGATCTGCCAGGAACATCCCTGCTGCTGAAAAGAACAAGGCCCCAGTGCTTAGGAAATTGAAGCCAAAGATTCTTGATCATGATGATAATCATCCAGTTGTTGAGAACATGAAGGAAAGGAAAGATGTAGGTCTCAGATTGTGGACACAGTCAGACACCTATGCTATGAGAAGAAGGACTGCTATGGATTACAGATTTCACAGTAAGGAACAGCAGGACTTCTATGAGACAGTCCTTTTGGATAAGAAGCCCATTGTATGTGACATGAATGGGTGGATTGGAAGTACATTGACAATAATGAAGATCATTTCCCTGGAGTGCATGAGAGCTTTAGACTCAATGGAGTTGAAACTTTTGTGGGTCAGTAATTAACCAAATGGAATGATGAGCGGATCATGCAGTTTTACTCTACTGCTCACTTTTACCCAGATGGGAAGATTATCTAGATGACTGAGGGTACAAGGTACCAGCCCACTGTTGCTGAGTGGGCCAAGCTTATCAATGCTCTAGAAGAGCATGAGGATGACATTGATGTCTATGCGAACCCTAGGAAAGATCACAACTCCATGGCCAATATGCACAAGGAGATACCTAACAAGGCCTTGGAGACACACAAGCTAGGCTCAGTGTACTATATGTTGTCTGGTTGGCCACCATGAACAATATATTGAGGCACACCTTGCTGCCCAAGTTAGGAGATCACAAGATGTGCATTGAATGTACTTGCAAGCTCACAACAGGCATCATCATAATGACAAACAATATCATGATATTTAACCAAAAAATGCAACACTATATGCCAACATGCTGTGACCATGCTCGAACGTCCCTCGGGACAGCTTACCAACCGTGATCATCTCTAGATCACAACACACCACCAAAGTGGTCACACCACCAAAGTGGTCAGAAAACACACCACCAAAGTGGTCAGAAAACACACCACCAAAGTGGTCTTTCTCAAGAATAACTCGTGATCCTTACGGCGATCACAACCACAACCATCATTTGGTCCCAATTGCCTCGATGGCCTTTTTGCCATCCATCAACAATGTAAAATTCATCCCTTAGTGTGCAATTTTTATTAAACGTTGACTCATGGTGGGACCTACTACGAGGTGTCCGTAACTGTGGACTCGCCTATCGATAGATTACACACTTTGCAGAGGTAGCACACTATACCCACACCACGAAACCCATGGCCTCGCACTCCCATTCGGGTGGACCAATGACATTCCGACAAAACCCCTCCATTTCCACAGCACTCTCCCGGCCACACCGACCCAAATCCCCCTACGGGCTGGTCCTGGGTGGCCCCGTGTCTACCAAAGACACCCCGACCACCGTCGTGGTCAAAACACTCCCACTCGGGGACTCGGTACCATAATCTCACCAACGAGCACACAAGATTATGTCTGCTGGCCGGGCCAGGGAAAGCACGACATAACCATCCCTAGATGGAGGTACCGACCAGAGGCCGTGTCAATGGACCGAATCAAGGCCTTCCCACAAAGGCAAATGTGGTTGCACTGGAAAAAAACTCGATTCAGCGGCACCATGACTTAGTCAACGATATGTTGAAGTTGAGTTATATTCAGGTTTAACTTTAAACTAAAAAAAATGACCGGTGTCATAGCATGTTATGAAATGCAAAAAAACACATGCATCACATAATGACCGATGTCATCCTTATACACACCAAGCATAACGTCAACATCTCAATTTACTTTACTTGCTTAAATGACTCACAACTTAACCAAAGTATTTTGCAACAAGTTTTATTAACTTCTTACGCAAGAAAGTAACTCCGATAAATTTCTCATATGCTTGTCAAAATTCATTAACCACAACTCTTACTTTCTTTATCACTATGTTGGGTTCAACCATTCTGTAAGACAAGTAATATGATTAAACAAGTATTTAAAAGAACATTTTCTAACAACTTTTTATCAATCTAAGAGGACAAAAACAAATCTGGCTAACATGCATAATAAAATTATTTCTAACATCACCTCATATAAATCTTTTCTTGCTTTATCCACTAAACTAGTTTCAACCATTATGTAACTCAAGCATAACAACTAACCAATATTTAACAAAATATAAATAACTCCATAATCATTTAGATGCATGGGTTAATCCTTTTATTCAAGTAAGAAAATCACAAATATTGAAATGGCACCATGAAAATGTTGTTGTGGCTTGCCTTAGTGCAGATGAGGTTTACAAGCCTCCTGGTGATCCTCAAGACAAGCTTCACCTTCTGAAAATAGTTTTCAACACAAAAAGAAAATATCAAGAACACTTCTGAAAATCACCAGAAATTCTAGATAGCTCAGAAAAATCTCATCTTTGGTGAGCTGCTAGATTTCTAAACAAAGAACACAGTGCAAAAAGAATCAATTCATTTGGACTTATGGTTGAAGAGTTATGACTATTTGAAGTGTTCCATAAATTCAAATGAATTTGAAATAGACTGGGGGTGATGTCAAAGGCGTAAAGCCCAGGGGCGCCACCACTCGTACCGCTTCACGCGCGTACTGAGTGGCTGACAAGCGGGTCCCCCTAGTCAGGTGGGGGAAAAAGTAGAGGGAAACAGAGGGGGCCGCTGCTTCGCCGGAGCTCTCACCGTCGACGAGGGCTCCTTGGCCCAAACGAGAGGGAGGGATGGCAAGAGGGGGTTGAGACGCACCTGCCCGTACCCATAGCGTAGCTAGGGGTGGTCGGGCGGCGTCGGAATCAACCTCACAAGCGGAGGTAGAACGTGGAGGTCACCGGAGTTGAGGAAGACGGCAAGCAGAGGCCACTCCAGGGGCTCCAAGCGGGCGAGACGGCCTCACCGGAGAGAGGCGGAGGCCCTGGAGGCGTCACCCAGGCCTGGGAGGGGCGGGAGCTACCGCGGCGACCAGAGGGGATCGTCGGCGAGCTCGATCTCGGGGACGGCGGCCCGAGGCCTGCCCGGCCGGGCTCCGGCTTCCTACTCGATCGTGGGGTGTGTGTGAGTGTTGGCTGGTGCTCGAGGAGGCCGGGGAGGGATCTATATATAGGCGAGCGGCGAGGGTGCTACGGTCTCAGCCGGTGGACACCTGTCCATGGCGACCGGCGATGAGCGGCGTCAGTGAGAGGAGGAGAAGGCGACGGAGGTCACACGGCCACTGTGGGCGGGCGGAGACGAGCACAGGATCAAGAGAATGGCGACGAGCACAGTGCGCTCTGCATTGTTGGGCTGGCCAGACCTTGCCCGTGCTCGCTGCAGCGAGCTCCGGCGTCGGCGAGCGCCAGGGAGGAGTTAAGAGCATTGAGACGATGATGGTGGCGAAGTTTGGCATGGTTGGGTAGGCGGGGAAGCGAGCATGCGAGTAACAGAGGCTCGGGCGCGTCGTGGAGCGCGTCGGCTGCATGCCAGCATGCCTGGACGCACGCGGTCACCGCGTGAACTATGACATCAGGTTGATCTAAGCAAAAACCCAATGTCTGGCATGTTGTTCGTGGTAGTTTTGAGTGTTACCACAGTTTGGTTTGGATCTGGGTGTAGTAGAGAAGTTTTCACACATCAAGTAAGTTTCTGGTCAGTAACTTGGTGATGTTACTGTGGTCAAATGGCTTGGAGTTTGAAGTTGTGATTTGGAGGCTAGTGATAAATTACTAAGGTAAAGATGCGCAAGAAATTTCAGGTCAAATGGAGCAAGTAAAATGGTAGTTGCTGTAGAACCACCATTTTTGCCCAGAATAGAAAAGATTTTCTGTAGCAAAAATATTCCAAAAAATGATGAAATATTTTTGCTCAGGATGGTGCACTAGGGTTCACAGAATATTTGTGAGTTATCTCAGATTTTTCTGAGCCATAAAAATTGGGGTTGCTTTGAAGCAAACAGATCTGGCTTAGGGTTTTAGAGAGAAAACGAATATTTTTCTTTTAAGAAAAATATTCCAAAGATTATTTTTGGGTAGGTCAGAAGTGAAATGATGATTAAGGAGGGAAGTGAAGCACTTGGGTGAAAGCCAAGGATGCCCAAGTGTTGAAGTCCACATGAAAAGATTCAGAAACCTCAAGTTTCAAAAAATTTCAAATAAAAAATCAAGAAAAAAGAAGGGGCAAAACCCAGGCTGTCACAAACCTCCCCACTTAGACTGAATCTCGTCCTCAAGATTCGATTGCTTGGGAAAACCACTCTGGATACTGATCCCTAAGGAATTCTTCCTGCTCCCATGTTGCTTCTGACTCCGTGTGATGCTCCCACTGAACCTTGTAAAATTTTCTGACTTTACTGCGAGTGACCCTTTCCATTTGATCCAAAATTTTGAACGGTCTTTCCTCATAAGTTAAATCTTCTACCAATTCTATCTTAGCCGTTGCAGTCCTTTTCTTAGGCGGGGATATGCATCGTCTCAATTGTGAAACATGGAACACGTTGTGTATGTCCGCCAATTCCGGGGGTAGTTCCAGTTGATATGCAACCGCACCCACTCGAGACATAATCGGGAATGGACCAATGGATTTGGGTGCCAGCTTTCCACGAGTCTGAAATCTCTTGTCTCCTTTCATAGGAGTGACTCGAAGGTATGCGTGTTCTTCGGGTTCAAAACTGAACTGCCAATGTTTGGCATCATAATAACTCTTCTATTGAGATTTGGCCAGTTGCAGCCTGTCTTGGATTTCCCTAACTTGTTCCTCAGCTTCCAGCATGAGATCCGTTCCAAAGATACGGATATCTCCAGTCTGAGACCAATTTAGAGGAGTGCGGCACTTACGGCCATACAGAGCTTCGTATGGTGACATTTTTAGACTGGTCTGGAAACTGTTGTTATAAGAGAACTCGGCATACGGCAAGCAGTCTTCCCATTTAGCACCTTTGGCTACCACATAGGCTCGCAACATATCCTCGAGTATTTGATTTACCCACTCTGTTTTTCCATCTGTTTGAGGGTGATAGGCAGTACTATATTTCAGTGTTGTCCCCAAGGCTCGATGGAGACGGGGCCAAAAAGCGGAGGTAAACAAAGAGCCTCAGTCGGAAGTGATAGTTCGGGGTACTCCATGTAGACTGACGATCCTGGATACATACAGTTGTGCAAGTTCATCTGCCCTGTATCTAGTGCTGATCGGAATGAAATGAGCAACCTTGGTCAGGGTGTCTATTATAACCTAGATTGCATCCTTGCCTCGCTGAGTCCTAGGTAATCCTATGATGAAATCCATGCATATGTCATCCCATTTCCACTGTGAAACTGGCAGCGGTTGGAGAAGCCCGGCTGGCTTCTGATGATCTTCTTTCACCTTGTTGCATATGTCGCAACAGGCTACAAAATAGGCAATGTCTTTCTTCATACCATCCCACCGGAATATCTGCCTAAGGTCCTCATACATTTTCGTACCTCCTGGGTGAATGGAATATGCGGACTCGTGGGCTTCTGACATGATTTTCTTATTCATGTCCGGTTGATTTGGCACACAAATGTGTCCACGGAATCAGAGGGTACCGAATTCGTCCTCAGAGAAGTCAGAGGCCTGTTTTGCCATCTGACCCTTGGCCCGTTTTTCCAGGTTGGTGTCAGCTGGTTGGGCCTTGCAGATCTCCATCTCAAGTGTGGGGGTAACTTCCAAAATATTAGCGAGGTCAGCCTCTATGATGACCAAGTTGAGCTGAGCGATCTCCTCTTGCAGTTTGGTGGGCAATGATTTTACCATGACATTTAAGATAATGGGCTTTCGACTGAGCGCATCAGCAACGACATTGGCTTTTCCTGGATGGTAATTTATTCCAAGGTCATAATCCTTGACCAACTCTAACCACCTTCACTGACGGAGATTTAAATCTGGCTGGGTGAAAATGTACTTGAGGCTTTTGTTAGCGGTAAAAATTTGGCACCTTTTTCCAATGAGGTAGTGTCTCCAAATTTTTAATGCATGAACCACTACGGCCAATTCCAAATCATGGGTAGGATAATTTCCCTCATGAGGTCGTAGCTGTCGTGATGCATATGCTACTACCTTGCTGTCTTGCATCAACACACAACCAATACCTTGTCTGGAAGCATCGTAGTACACATCAAAACTACGATAAATGTCTGGAAGAGTCAATACAGGTGCGGTTGTCAGTCGTATCTTCTGCTCATTAAAACTCTTCTCACAGTCCTCTGTCCACTTAAAATTTGTATCCTTTTTAAGCAGCTCCGTCATGGGTTTTAGAGATAAAATGAATATTTTTCTTTTAAGAAAATTATTCCAAAGATTATTTTTGAGTAGGTCAGAAGTGAAATGATGATTTAGGAGGGAACTGAAGCACTTGGGTGAAAGCCAAGGATGCCTAAGTGTTGAAGTCCACATGAAAAGATTCAAAAAACTCAAGTTTCAAAAAAATTCAAATAAAAGATCAAGCAAAAAGAAGGTGCAAAACCCAGGCTATCACAGGAGTCAGGTATAACACCTAAGTTTGATTGTGTTAAATCTTTTATGGATACTGATGTTTTCCGTAAATTTAGCACTAAATATGGACTTGACTCTAAGATGGTAGCTTCTTTCTGTGAATCCATTGCTACTCATGTTGATCTCCCTAAGGAGAAGTGGTTTAAATATAATCCTCCCATTGAAGTAAAAGTAGTTGCACCTATTAAACTTGAAGAAAAGACTATCACTTATAATGATCCTATTGTTCCTACTGCTTATGTTGAGAAACCACATTTCCCTGTTAGAATAAAGGATCATGCTAAAGTTTCAACTGTAGTCAACAAAAGTAATATTAGGACACACAAACCCCCTACGAAAGTTAAAGTTGAACATAATATTGCTATGGTTAAAGATCTCTTGGCCGATAATATTGATGGGCATGTTATTTACTTCTGCGATGAGACTGCTAGAATTGCTAAACCTGGTGCTAAAGATAAACATAGACCTCTGGTAGGCATGCCTATTATTTATGTTAAAATAGGAGATCATTGTTATCATTGCTTGTGTGATATGGGTGCTAGTGCTAGTGCAATACCTATTTGCTTATACAAAGAAATTATGCATGATATTGCACCAGCTGAGATAGAAGGTATTGGTGTTACCATTAATCTTGCTAATAGAGATACTATTTCACCAATTGGGATTGTTAGAGACGTTGAAGTCTTGTGTAGGAAGGCTAAATATCCTGCTGATTTTCTTGTTCTTGGTTCCACTCAAGATAGCTTTTGTCCCATTATATTTGGTAGACCCTTCTTGAACACTGTTAATGCTAAGATAGATTGCAAGAAGGATGTTGTTACTATTGATTTGGATGATATGTCTCATGAGTTTAATTTTTCTAAATTTCATAGACAACCCCGTGATGAAGAGTTTCCTAGAAAGATGAAATTATTGGTCTTGCTTCTATTGTTGTGCCTCCTAATGATCCTTTAGAACAATATTTGCTAGACCATGAGAATGATATGTTTATGAATGAAACAAGGGAAATAGATAAAGTATTCTTTAAATAGGGACCTATTCTGAAACACATTTTGCCTATTGAAATCCTAGGGGATCCTCCTCCACCCAAGGGTGATCCCGTGTTTGAGCTCAAACCATTACCTGATACTCTTAAATATGCTTATATTGATGAAACGAAAATATATCCTGTTATTATTAGTGCTAACCTTTCAGAGAAGCAGGAAGAGAAATTATTGAAAACTCTATTGGATATACTCTTGATGATCTTAAGGGCATTAGTCCCACTCTATGTCATCATAAAATGAACTTAGAGAAAGACGCCAAACTAGTTATTGATCACCAACGACGGCTGAATCCTAAGATGAAAGAAGTGTTAAGAAAAGAAATACTAAAGCTCCTTGAGGCAGGTATAACTTATCCCGTTGCTGATAGTCAGTGGGTAAGTCTTGTCCATTGTGTCCCTAAGAACGGAGGTATCACTGTCGTTCCTAATGATAAATATGAATTGATTCCTCAAAGAATTATTACAGGTTATAGGATGGTAATTGATTTCTGCAAATTAAATAAGGCTACTAAAAAGTATCATTACTCCTTACCTTTTAATGATCAAATGCTAGAAAGATTATCCAAACATACACATTTTTGCTTTCTAGATGGTTACTCTGGCTTCTCTCAAATACCCGTGTCAGCTGATGATCAAGCAAAGACCACTTTTACTTGCCCTTTCAGTACTTTTGCTTATAGATGTATGCCTTTTGGTTTATGTAATGCACCTGCTACCTTTCAAAGATGCATGATGGCTATATTTTCTGAATTTTGTGAAAAGATTTGTGAGGTATTCATGGATGATTTCTCCGTTTGTGGATCCTCTTTTGATGGTTGCTTGAGAAACCTTGATCGAGTTTTGCATAGATGTGAAGAAACTAATCTTGTTCTGAATTGGGAGAAATGACACTTTATGGTTAATGAAGGTATTGTCTTGGGGCATAAAATTTCTGAAAGAGGCATTGAAGTTGATAAAGCTAAAGTTGATGCTATTAAAAAGATGCCATGTCCCAAGGACATTAAAGGTATAAGAAGCTTCCTCGGTCACGCCACTTTTTATAGGAGGTTCATTAAGGACTTCTCAAAAATTTCTCGGCCTCTGACTAATCTATTACAAAAAGATATTCCTTTTGTCTTTGATTATGATTGTGTAGAAGCATTTGAAATACTTAAGAAAGCATTGATTTCTGCACCTATTGTTCAGCCACCTGATTGGAATTTACCCATTGAAATTATGTGTGATGCTAGTGATTATGTTGTAGGTGCTGTTCTAGGTCAAAGATTTGATAAGAAATTAATTGTTATTCAATATGCTAGTAAAACTCTAGACAATGCCCAGATAAATTATGCTACTACTAAAAAGGAATTCTTAGTAGTTGTATTTTCTTGTGATAAGTTCAGGCCTTATATTGTTGATTCTAAAGTAACTATTCACACTGATTATGCTGTTATTAAATACCTTATGGAAAAGAGACATGCTAAACCTAGAATTATTAGATGGGTTCTCTTGCTACAATAATTTGATTTGCATATTATTGATAGAAAGGGAGCTCAGAACCCCGTTGCAGACAATATGTCTAGGTTAGAAACTGTTCTTGATGACCCACTACCTATTGATGATAGCTTTCCCGATGAATAATTAAATGTCATAAATGCTTCTCGAACTGCTCCATGGTATGCTGATTATGCTAATTATATTTTTGCTAAATTTATACCACCTAGTTTCACGTACCAGCAAAAGAAAAAGTTCTTCTATGATTTAAGGCATTACATTTGGGATGACCCACATCTTTATAAAGAAGGATTATATGGTATTATTAGACATTATGTAGCTAAGCATGAACAGGAACAGATCCTATGCAAGTGTCACTCCGAGGCTTATGGAGGACACCATGCTGGAGATAGAACTGCACATAAGGTATTGCAATCCGGTTTTTACTGGCCTACTCTCTTCAAGGATGCCCGTAAGTTTGTCTTGTATTGTGATGAATGTCAAAGAATTGGTAATATTAGTAGACGTCAAGAAATGCCTATGACTTATTCACTTGGTATTGAACCATTTGATGTTTGGGGCTTTGATTATATGGGACCTTTTCCTTCCTCTAATGGGTATACACACATCTTAGTTGCTGTTGATTACGTTACTAAGTGGGTTGAAGCTATTCCAACTAGTAGTGGTGATCATAACACCTCTATTAAGATGCTTAAAGAAGTTATTTTCCCGAGGTTTGGTGTCCCCTAGATATTTAATGACTGACGGTGGTTCACATTTTATTCATGGTGCCTTTCGTAAAATGCTTGCTAAGTATCACGTTAATCATAGAATTGCATCTCCTTATCACCCGCAGTCTAGTGGTCAAGTAGAATTGAGTAACAAAGAGTTCAAACTAATTTTGCAAAAGACTGTCAATAGATCTAGAAAGAATTGGTCCAAGAAACTTGATGATGCATTATGGGCCTATAGAACTGCATATAAAAATCCAATGGGTGTGTCTCCGTATAAAATGGTTTATAGTACAACATGTCACTTAGCTCTTGAATTAGAACATAAGGCATATTGCGCCATTAAAGGGCTCAATTATGATTTCAATCTTGCCGGTGAGAAGAGGTTATTTGACATTAGCTCACTTCATGAATGGAGAACCCAGGCTTATGAAAATGCCAAGCTGTTTAAAGAAAAAGTTAAAAGATGGCATGACTAAAGTATACAAAAGCATGAGTTTAATGTAGGTGATTATGTATTGTTATACAACTCTCGTTTAAGATTTTTTGCAGGAAAACTTCTCTCTAAATGGGAAGGTACTTATGTTATCAAGGAGGTCTATCGTTCCGGTGCCATAAAAATCAACAACTTCGAAGGCACAAATCCGAAGGTGGTGAACGGTCAAAGAATTAAACATTATATCTCAGGTAATCCTACAAATGTTGAAACTAATGTTATTGAAACCGTTACCTCGAAGGAATACATAAGGGACACTTTCCGGAATGTTTCAGACTCCAAAAAGGAATAGGTATGAGGTACGGTAAGTAAATCGACTCCAAAACAGTTCTAATGGCAAGATTTCTTCGTTTTGCAATATTTAGAAAAAATAGGAAAACAAGAAGTAGAACGGGAAGTACATGAGGCTTCCACGAGGGTGGGAGGCACGTTCTACCCCCCTGGGCACGCTCCCTGCCTCGTGGGCACCTCGTGTGCTCTCCGGACTATGTATTCTTGCACGATGCTCCATTTGGTCGGTAAAAAATCATTATATAATCTCCCGGAGGTTTTGACCACCATACCAAGAAAATATCCTCTGTTCTTGTTTCGAACTATTTTCTGTCAGGGTTGTCAAGGCCAGGCATCATGTCGTCCCCCTCCTCCAACAATGGTGAGAACGATGCTTGGCTAATGAAGATAGAGCTGAAGTGGGAAGAAACTATGGAGATCAACAAGGATGAAGGGATCAAGAAGGCCACGGAGGACCAAGTTCCGGCAGCAGAAGACATCCTTTAACCTGATCACAATCTTCTTACCCCAACTGAGATCGAAGCTTTCAAGATGATTGAGTTAGCTCGTATACAAACCAAGTATCTCACACGTGAAAATATTTTGTTGAAGGAGCATATCATCGCACTCAAGGGCATTATCCCCAAGTTGGAGGACCTCCTACGCTCGATGTGCGACTATCCATCATCACCAACACCCTCTTCACCGACAAAGAAGGAGATATAAACACATGAGTATGGGCACTCCCCTTGGCAACTGCCAAGCTTGGGGGAGTGCCCGGTATCGTATCACCATCACTTTTATCTTTACCGTTTTTCTTAGTTCGGTCCTTTTAGTAATATCTTGATCTAGTAGAATAAAGTTTTAGTATGATCTAGTTGTGAGTTTTTCTTTATGATCCCTCTACGTAATCGAGTCCGTGAGCTATATAATAAAGATTAGTGTTGAGTCAAGGTCTTGATTATTTTTCTATGATCTTGAGGGAATTAATTAAAATAAAAGAGAAGAAATAAAAAGAAACAAAGAGATCATATGGATCTTATGGAAAGTAATGAGCTCACATATAAAGAGCATGATGAATAAAAGTTGTTGGGAGTTGACAAACATAGTTTTGGTCATCGTTGCAATGAATAGGAAGTAATAAAGAAAGAGAGGTTCACATATAAAATATACTATCTTGGACATCTTTCATGATTGTGAGCACTCATTAAAGTATGACATGCTAAGAGTTGACATTCGACAAGGAAGACAACGTAATGGGTTGTGTTTTCTTACATCTAAGATAAATTATATTGTCATGGATCATCCAACATGTTGATCTTGCCATTCCCTCTCATGCTAGCCAATTTCTTCGCACCAAGTAGAGATACTACTTGTGCTTCCAAATATCCCTAAACCCAGTTTTTCCATGAGAGTCCACTATATCTACCTATGGATTGAGTAAGATCCTTCAAGTAAGTTGTCATCAGTGCAAACAATAAAAATTGCTCTCTAAATATGTATGACTTATTAGTGTGGAGAAAATGAGCTTTATACGATCTTGTGATATGGAAGAAATAAAAGTGATTGACTGCATAATAAAGGTCCATATCACAAGTGGCAATATAAAGTGACGTTCTTTTGCATTAAGATTTCGTCCATCCAACCATAAAAGTGCATGCCAACCTCTTCTTCCCTCTGCCAAGGGCCTATCTTTTACTTTTATCTTCTACCTTACATAAGAGTCATGGTGATCTTCACCTTTCCTTTTTACGTTTTATCCTTTGGCAAGCACAATGTGTTGGATATATCCTGATATATATAGCTAATTGGATGTGAGTCTTCATGAACTATTATAGTTGACATTACCATTGAGGTAAAACGTTAGGAGGCAAAACTATAAGCCCCTATCTTTCTCTTGGTCTGATTAAAACTTCATACCCATAAATATTGCGTGAGTGTTAGCAATTGTGGAAGACTAAAAGATGGTTGAGTATGTGGACTTGCTGAAAAGCTCTTATATTGACTCTTTCGTATGTTATGATAAATTGCAATTGCCTCAATGACTGAGATTAGAGTTTGTTGGTTCTCAATGAAGTTTATGATTCATACTTGAAATTGTGATTGAATTGTTACTTTATCATAAGAGATCATATGACAATATATATATATATTGCTGTTCTAAGAATGATCATGGTGCCCTCATGTCCGTATTTTATTTTTATCGACACCTGTGGACATATTTTTCGATTTCGGCTTTCGCTTGAGGACAAGCGAGGTCTAAGCTTGGGGGAGTTGATACGTCCATTTTGCATCATGCTTTTATATCAATATTTATTGCATTATGGGCTGTTATTACACATTATGTCACAATACTTATGCCTATTCTCTCTTATTTTACAAGGTTTACATAAAGAGGGAGAATGCCGGCAGCTGGAATTCTGGTTTGGAAAAGGAGCAATATTAGAGACCTATTCTGCATAGCTCCAAAAGTCTTGATACTTCACGGAAGTTATTTCCAGAATATATAAAAAAATACTGAGCGCAAGAAGTACCAGAGGGGGGCCACCTACCAACCACGAGGGTGGGGGTGCGCCCTACCCCCAGGGCATGCCTCCTGCCTCATGGCCCCCCTGATGGCCCTCCTATGCCCATCTTATGCTATTTGGAGTCTTTCGTCGAGGAAAAAATCATAAGCAAGCTTTTGGGACGAGACTCAGCTGCCACGAGGCGGAGCCTTGGCGGAACCAATCTAGGGCTCCGGCGGAGCTGTTCTGCCGAGGAGACTTCCCTCCGGGAGGGGGAAATCATCACCATCGTCATGACCAACGATCCTCTCATCGAGGGGGTGGGGGTCAATCTCCATCAACACATTCACCAGCACCATCTCATCTCAAACCCTAGTTCATCTCTTCTATCCAATCTTTGTATCCAAACCTCAGATTGGTACCTGGGGGTTGCTAGTAGTGTTGATTACTCCTTGTAGTTGATGCTAGCTGGTTTACTTGGTGGAAGATCATATGTTCAGATCCATTATGCACATTAATACCCCTCTGATTATGAACATGAATATGCTTTGTGAGTAGTTACGTTTGTTCCTAAGGACATGGGAGAAGTCTTGGTATTAGTAGTCATGTGAATTTGGTATTCGTTCGATATTTTGATGAGATGTATGTTGTCATCCCTCTAGTGGGGTCATGTGGACATCGACTACATGACACTTCACCATTGTTTGGGCCTGGAGGGAGGCATTGGGAAGTAATAAGTAGATGATGGGCTGCTAGAGTGACAGAAGCTTAAACCCTAGTTTATGCATTGCTTCGTAAGGGGCTGATTTGGATCCATATGTTTCATGCTATGGTTAGGTTTACCTTAATATTTCTGTTGTAGTTGCGGATGCTTGCAATAGGGGTTAATCATAAGTGGGATGCTTGTCCAAGTAAGTACAACACCCAAGCACCGGTCCACCCACTATTGTGATCAAAACTAGCTTGACGATAATTCCCATGTGTCCTCGGGAGCTCTTTCCTTCATATAAGAGTTTGTCCAGGCTTGTCCTTTGCTACAAAAAGGATTGGGCCATCTTGCTGTGCCTTATTTACTTTTATTACTTGCCACTCGTTACCAATTACCTTATCATAAAATTATCTGTTACTGATAATTTCAGTGCTTGTAGAGAATACCTTGCTGAAAACCGCTTATCATTTCCTTCTGCTCCTCATTGGGTTTGACACTCTTACTTATCGAAAGGACTAAGATAGATCCCCTATACTTGTGGGTCATCACGGTCCAACCGAGATAAGCGATTGGTCCCACCGAGTTTGCAATGCAAACTCTCGGTTTCCTTTTCATAATGTTGTGGTCTCACCAAAATGAGCGATCGGTCCCACCGAGTTTGCCTGACCAACTCTCTGTTTTCTTATTACTGAAATAGGTCTCACCGAGTTGAAGTAATCGGTCAAACCGAGATCAAGTGATGGCCAAACCCGAACGCATCGGTCCCACCGAGTTGATCATGTTGGTCCCACCGAAAAGCCTAACGTTCACATTTTGAACCATATCGGTCTGGCCGAGTTTCACTATTCGGTCCCACCAAGTTTGGTAAATTGTGTGTAACAGTTAGATTTTGTGTGGAGGCTATATATACCCCTCCACCCATTCTCCATTGAGAAGAGAGCCATCAAAACGTGCCTACACTTCCACTACACATTTTCTGAGAGAGAACCACCTACTCATGTGTTCAGACTAGGAAATTCTCCAATCCAACCACAAGAATCTTGATCTCTAGCCTTCCCCAAGTTGCTTTCCACTCAAATCATCTTTCCACCATATCCAAATCTATGAGAGAGAGTTGAGTGTTGGGGAGACTATCATTTGAAGCACAAGAGCAAGGAGTTCATCATCAACACACCATCTATTACCTTTTGGAGAGTGGTGTCTCCTAGATTGGTTAGGTGTCACTTGGGAGCCTCTTTCAAGATTGTGGAGTTGAACCAAGGAGTTTGTAAGGGTAAGAAGATCGCCTACTTCTTGAATATCAACCCAAGTGAGGCAAGTCCTTCGTGGGCGATGGCCATGGTGGGATAGACAAGGTTGCTTCTTCGTGGACCCTTCATGGGTGGAGCCCTCCGTGGACTCGTGCAACCGTTGCCCTTCATGGGTTGAAGTCTCCATCAACGTGGATGTACGATAGCACCACCTATCGGAACCACGCCAAAAATCTCCGTGTCTACATTGCGTTTGCTCCCTCCAAACTCCTCCCCTTTACCTTCATATGCAATGATTTACATTCCGCTGCTATACTCTTAGAATTGCATGTGTAGGTTGATTGCTTTACTTGTGTTAAGTTGCTAAAATCTGCCAACACTTAAAATTGGGAAAAGGCTGGATTTTTATTTGGCTAAGTAGTCTAACCACCCCCCTCTAGACATACTTTCGATCCTACAAACGCGTTTCGTCTTGCGTTTTCGCTCGCTTGTGGGACCGCAGTTGAGAGGAAACCGATGTCCCTCCCCCTCCCCCGCCCGCGTCATTTATACTACTAGAAGAGAGAAAGGTCGACTGAGTGTTACTAGTATTCCCTTCATTTTATGCAGAGTGAATAAAAACAGAGGGAGTATACTTCTAGTACTGTGAGCACTGCATACTATACTACAAATGTTGTCAGTACTCCACTAGTACTATTGGAAAGGGAGATTAAAAAGTTGCTATTGGACTGGCTATACATGGCGAAATCCTAGTAGGAAGAGGCTTCGCGAGAACAAGCACATTAGCGTGTTTGAAAAAAAATTGGAAACCATCTCTGTTTGAATACAAATCTAGGAGTGCATACGAATCTAACAATGTTGATTGGGCGTTGTTGAATGTTGATACTTTTTTCTGTAAGTTTGATCAAAGTAGAGATATTCTGACTACACATAAAACTTATATGTAACCTAGAAAGGATCGGAGGGAGTATATTGTACATTCAAAAGCGAAACGAACATTGAATACCATTTATATATGGTTTGTTGATGCTATGATCACCGGTTAAATTTCTTGAATCTGCCTTAGGTATCATCCATGCACCTACTCGTTCTCTCTCACTTTCATCTCAAGGTTCGGAGATCGATTGAAAGAGGACTAGGGTGGGTACAGTACGTTCATTTTTCTTTTGAACATACGATATACTCCCTCCGATCCCCATAGACCCTCCCGGGGGTCATATCAATGATAGAAACACACCAAACCTTTATCTCCTTGCAACACATGCACTTGATCTCTCAACATCAATCGATCTCGTCAAGATGTGTCGGGGCATGAGCCAAATGCGATGTCAAAACTAACATGGGAAACGACACGTGGTGAGGCAAAGTGAAACTTTAAACGAACCGTGTATGCATGTCGGACAAATTACAACATTCGAAATACAAGCATGGTCTAGGCCCACATGCGAATGATACTCGACGGAATGCTCAAATGAGGCATGCGGGAGGATGGACTTGACCGGAGGGCGACATGGTCAATGGAGAATAGGGTTGGAGATGAATGAGAAATAAGCAACGCCACGTGATTATACTTGAACAGCTCAAATAAACATTAAGTTATCTCTTTTTCCCTTCCGTCTTGGTCACAGAGTAAGCTACTCCCTCCGTTTTTATTTACTCTACATATTAGGTTTGACAAAAGTCAAACTTCATAAAATTGACCAAATTTATAGAAAAATATAAACATTTACAATAGCAAATCTATATGATGTGAAAGTATATTCAATAATGAATCTAATGGTATTGATTTATTACTGTATATGTTACTATTTATGTCTATAAACTTTGTCAAAGTTTACAAAGTTTGACTCTGAGCAAAGCTAAAATGCGTAGTAAATAAAAACAGAGGGAGTACGCAAGGATTAGTATAGTTACTACTGCCGAAACATGGTAAGTTGTACCCCTAATGCAGGCATGGACCGGGCACACCTCAATTTTTCCTTCAAACAGCCGGACACCTACATTAGCACACTATCCGGCTACTTAATCAAGTGTGATGCTTCACTAGTTGAAAAGGAAAAGGGTGGTATTGTACCCAAAACCACCACACTTGGGGCTAGGGTAACAACTTGGTACTGTACCACATTTGAACCAGGGTACAAAAACCACCTATTCTGCGCCTAATGCACCACACGGAGCACTGACGCTCGAATTTGGCCGGGAAAACAGGGAAACCAACATGTGGGGCCAACCTGTTGGGACGACATGGCGCAGAATAGTCCAATGGAGGAGCTGGCCCACAACCATTCATGTGGGTCGTGGGGCTGAGGGAGTCCTAGATTAGGGGGTCCTCGGACAGCCAGACTATATACTTTGGCCGGACTATTGGACTATGAAGATAAAAGATTGAAGACTCCGTCCCGTGTCTGGGTGGGACTCTCCTTTGCGTGGAAGGCAAGCTTGGAAAATCGTATATGTAGATCTCCTCCCTTGTAACCGACTCTGTGTAACCCTAGCCCCCTCCGATGTCTATATAAACCAGAGGGTTTAGTCCGTAGGACAACAACAACAATCATAATCATAGGCTAGCTTCTAGGGTTTAGCCTCTACGATCTCGTGGTAGATCAATTCATGTAATACTCATATCATCAAGATCAATCAAGTAGGACGTAGGGTATTACCTCCATCGAGAGGGCCCAAACCTGGGTAAAGATTGTGTCCCCTGCCTCCTGTTACCATCCACCTTAAACGCACAGTTCGGGACCCCCTACCCGAGATCCGCCGGTTTTGACACTGACATTGGTGCTTTCATTGAGAGTTCCACTATGCCGTCATGATAAGGCTGGATGGCTCGTCTTGTTGACAAGGACAACATCACCTCGGAGGGAGCCCTGGTCGTAGGCTAAACTCTCCGACTAGGCGGCTTCGTCATGACCGCCCCTTCGGTCGTCGCACCGATGATGACTTCTCGGGTCATCAAAAACAGCCTCCACATCGGCTCGGGATTCGCCGAGCAGATTGATCCAATAGAGCTCTCTTCTCCGAACGAGATCTTGGATCGCATCACTGCCCTGGGAGTCCCAACGGACTATGATCGGATTGGGCTTAAACCCGACCAAAGGGAGATTAACTCTCTGCCGGTCACCCATCAGATAGAGGTGGTGGAGGAGCAGTGTAGCAATTCTTCATCTATTTTGAGGACAAACTATGTCCGGATTCCTGAGATCTCTGAGCCGGATAGCCGTCCACGGGAGGAAATGGCCCAAGCTCCGAACTTAGAATCAGACGGCGGGCCAGAACTATTGGGCAACATCCCGCAGTCCGAACTGCCAAGATTGGAAACTCCTCCGCCCCTGGGTCTCAGATCGGGTCAGGGTTTGGACCAAAATCTACACACCCACCCAGACTCAAGCGATCTTTCCCACATTAGACAAGAGCCCCAAGAGACAGTGCATCACTATTTGGCCAGATTCCTCCTTGTAATGAGCAAGGTCAGGGACTGTCGCAAGGAAGACGCAATTTCATTCTTTTGCAAAAATTGCACGGACAAGGGAATCCTCAACGCCATAAGTCACCGTGACATAGCACACTTTGCTCACTTGGCGGCCATAGTATGGAAGTACTGTGCGATGGAAAGCGCCTGGCAAACCCAAACAAAATTCTGGGACCCTCTGGCTCTCACTAAAGCCCCCGTCCGAACTAAAAGGGTGTACTCTCATAAGTCACCCGATCCAATTACAAAGAAGCCAAAGCCCACTACAGGGCATGGAACTATATTGGAGGGATGGCTCAATGGGCCATGCAAAATTCACAGTACAGCGGATACCATGCCAACACATAGCCTTAGAGCATGTTGGATACTCCGGCAGGTTGCCAAGAGTGGCGAGGATATCCTCACCAACAATACAACAGAGCACCATCCTGTGGAAAATAACAATACAATATTGACAATCTTGGAGACCTTCGCCTCAAATAATAGGCGCAAGCGAACACTCCGCAGCCTTGCCGAAGTCTGCCACGTTGCAACAATAAATCCATGGAACGACACGGCCGTAACCTTTAATGCCAGTGACGAACCTCAATTCCAAACAGCCCGAGCACGAGCCGCTTTGGTCCTTAGTCCAATTGTGGACGGCTTGCTGCTTACTAAAGTACTCATGGACGGTCGCAGCGGATTAAACCTCATCTATGAGGAAACTCTTAGCAAGATGGAAATAGACAAGAGCCGCATTGAGCAAAGCAGCACGGCCATCAGAGGAATCATCCCTAGTCAGGAGGCATGATGTGTGGGAAAAAATCACACTAGATGTGGTATTTGGCACACCGGAGAACTATAGGTCCGAAGAAATCACATTCCAAGTGGGCCCGTTTAGTAGCGGATACCACGCCCTTTTAGGGGGGAGGCATTCGCGATCTTCCAAGCTATAACCCATTATGGGTACATGAAGCTCAAAATGCCTGGGCCCAATGGAATAATCACTCTGGCTAGTGATCCGGACATAGCACTCTGCGCCGAAAATAAAACCGCCGCACTAGCCCTCGAGGCGTTTTCCGAAGCCCTGGCGGCCGAAGAACTAACTGCGCTGCGCTCCACAGTGGACAGGGAAGACGTGTGATACGTCCATTTTGCATCATCCTTTTATATCAATATTTATTGCATTATGGGCTATTATTACACATTATGTCACAATACTTATGCCTATTCTCTCTTATTTTACAAGGTTTACATAAAGAGGGTGAATGCCGGCAGCTGGGATTCTGGGCTGGAAAAGGAGCAAATATTAGAGACCTATTCTTCACAACTCCAAAAGTCCTGAAGCTTCACAGAAGATTTTTTCCAAATATATAAAAAATACTGAGACCGAGAACTTCACCAGGGGGGCCACACCCTGCCCACGAGGGTGGGGGGCGCGCCCCCCTACCTCGTGGGGCCCCTGGTGGCCCTCCGGTTGCCATCTTCGTCTATATGGAGTCTTTCGATGGGAAAAAAATCATAAGCCATCTTCTTGGACGAAACTCCACCGCCACGAGGCGGAACCTTGGCTGAACCAATCTAGGGTTCTGGAGGAGCTGTTCTGCTGGGGAAACATCCCTCCCGGAGGGGGAAATCATCGCCATCGTCATCACCAACGCTCCTCTCATCGGGAGAGGGCAATCTCCATCAACATCTTCATCAGCACCATCTCATCGCAAAACCCTAGTTAATCTCTTGTATCTAATTATTGTCTCCCAGTCCGGGATTGGTGCTAGTAGGTTACTAGTAGTGTTAATTACTCCTTGTAGTTGATGCTAGTTGGTTTAATTGGTGGAAGATCATATGTTCAGATCCTATATGCATAATAATACCCCTCTGATTATGAACATGTTTATGCTTTGTGAGTAGTTACTTTTGTTCCTGTGGACATGGGAGAAGTCTTGCTATTAGTAGCCATGTGAATTTGGTATTCGTTCGATATTTTGATGAGATGTATGTTGTCTCTCCTCTGGTGGTGTTATTTGAACGTCGAGTACATGACACTTCAACATTGTTTGGGCCTAGAGGAAGGCATTGGGAAGTAATAAGTAGATGATGTGTTGCTAGAGTGACAGAAGCTTAAACCCTAGTTTATGCGTTGCTTCATAAGGGGCAGATTTGGATCCATTTGTCTCATGCTATGGTTAGGTTTACCTTAATATTTTTGTTGTAGTTGCAGATGCTTGCAATAGAGGTTAATCATAAGTGGGATGCTTGTCTAAGTAAGGGCAGCACCCAAGCATCGGTCCACCCACATACCAAATTATCAAAGTACCGAATGCGAATCATATGAACGTCATGAAAACTATCTTGACGATATTCCCATGTGTCCTCGGGAGCGCTTTACATCATATAAGAGTTTGTCCAGACTTGTCCTTTGCTACAAAAGGATTGGGCCACCTTGCTGCACTTTATTTACTTTTGTTACTTCTTGCTCGTTACAAATTATCTTATCACAAAACTATCTGTTACCACTTATTTCAGTACTTGCAGAGAATACCTTGCTGGAAACCGCTTATCATTTCCTTCTGCTCCTCATTAGGTTCGACACTCTTACTTATCAAAAGGACTACGATAGATCCCCGATACTTGTGGGTCATCAAGACTCTTTTCTGGCGCCGTTCCGGGCAGTGAAGCGCCTTTGGTAGGTGGAATTTGGTAAGGAAAAAATTTATATAGTGTGATGAAATTTACTGTTACTTGTCACCATGGAAAGCAATCCTCTGAGGGGCTTGTTCGGGGTATCTTCACCCCGACCAGTAGAGCAAAGAGTTGCTCCTCAACCTACTGAACCTACTGAAAATGAAAATGCTTGCTTTGAAGTTCCCGCGGGTATGATAGAAAAACTGCTAGCTAATCCTTTTTTAGGAGATGGAACAAAACATCCTGATGAACATCTGATATATTTGGATGAAGTTTGTGGATTATTTAAGCTTGCAGGTGTCCCCGGAGATGTTGTTAAGAAGAAGGTCTTCCCTTTATCTTTGAGGGGAGATGCACCGACATGGTATAGGCTATGTGATGATATGAGGTATTGGAATTACAAACGATTGAAACTGGAATTTCATCAGAAGTTTTACCCTATGCATCTTGTTCATCGTGATCGCAATTACATATATAATTTTTGGCCTCGCGAAGGAGAAAGCATTGCTCAAGCTTAGGGGAGGCTTAAATCAATGTTCTATTCATGCCCCAATCATGATCTCTCAAGAGAAATGATTATTCAAAAATTTTATGCTCGACTTTCTGGTAACAATCGCACCATGCTTGATACTTCTTGTGTTGGCTCTTTTATGATGAAGACTATTGACACTAGTAGAAAAGGGGGCAAAGGTCCAGGCCGGGTCAGCCCATTAGTCCCGGTTCAGTCACGAACCGGGACTAATGTGAGCATTGGTCCCGGTTCGTGCGGCTAAGGCATTAGTCCCGGTTCACCTGAGCCCTTTAGTCCCGGTTTGAGGCACGAACCGAGACTAAAGGGTGCCATGCCCTTTATTCCCGGGTTGTATCTCAAACCGGGACTAAAGATTAGAGCTTTAGTCCCGGTTTGAGACACAAACCAGGACTAAACGGTGCAATGCCCTTTATTCCCGGTTTGTGTCTCAAACCGGGACTAAAGGTCCCATTTTCAAACTCTACCCCCCCTGGTGGATCGCCTTTTTTGTTTCAAAAAAATCAAAAGAAAATGATAAAAACTGCAAAAAATAAAATCCTTCGAGAGGTAGTTATATTACTACATCTACTAGTTAGGAAAATTTAACAACTTAAATTTGTACATGTTTTGCAAAAAATGTAGGGAAAATGTAAAACGGCTATAACTTTTGCATACGATGTCGGAAAAAAACGTATAATATATCAAAATCTTCAGAACAAAAATGTAAAACGGCTATAACTTTTGCATATGGCCTATTTGCAAATTTTTAGAATCCTCAAATTCTAAAAGGAAAAAAAAGTTATGCTCAAATTTCAGTTTTTTTTGAATTTTTGTTAAATCTGGTCAAACTATGGTCAAACTACTTATTCAAGAAGTATTAGTGTTACTAAATAATTATTCAAGAAATATTAGTGTTACTAAATAATTATTTAAGTTTTTTTGAATTTTGGTCAAATCTGGTCAAACTGTGGTCAGACTGTGGTCAAACAATGGTCAAACTACTTATTCAAGAAATTTTAGTGTTACTAAATAATTATTTCAGTTTTTTTGAATTTTGGTCAAATCTGGTCAAACTTTGGTCAAACTAGGGTCAAACTATGGTCAAACTATGGTCAAACTACTTAATCAAGAAATATTATTGTTACTAAATAATTATTGTTTTTTTAGAACAATAGTTTCAAACTCAAACAGTGAAATGTGTGACTTCATGCTCAAGCTAAATTCCTGAGGGTTAATAGGATTGACATCTTACTATTGTCAGGAAAAACAACAAGTGCAGACTTAGAAACGAGGGAGAATAGAACCCGGAAGTTAAGCATGCTCAGGCTGGAGTAGTGAGAGGATGGGTGACCGTTCGGGAAGTTAGATGATTTGGAATGATGAGGGGTGATTAGAGATTAAAGGTTAAATTGAGCAGTGATGAGGGGAGATTAGAGATTAGAGGTTAAAGTAATTCAGAAATTTGAAAATAAAAAAAATCTAAAAAAATTTCAAAAAAAATCATAAAATTTCCTTTAGTACCGGTTGGTCTTACCAACCGAGACTAAAGGTGGACCTCCAGGCAGCGGCCACGTGGAGGGCCTTTAGTAAGAACCGGGTCTAAAGGGGGAGGCATTAGTACCGACCCTTTAGTCCCGGTTTAGGAACCGGGACAAAAGGTCCTTACGAACCGGGACAATAGGCCTGTTTTCTACTAGTGTGAATTCAAATGGAATTTATTGGAAAGAATTAAACGCAACTCTGAAGATTGGGACCTCAACAATGGTAAGGAGTCAGGTATGACACCTAGTTTTGAATGTATTAAATATTTTATGTATACCGATATTTTTCGTAAATTTAGCACTAAATATGGACTTGACTCAGAGATAGTAGCTTCTTTCTGTGAATCTTTTGTTGCCTATGTTGATCTCCGCAAGGAGAAGTGGTTTAAATATCATCCTCCCATAGAAGTAAAAGTAGATGCACCTATTAAAGTTGAAGAAAAGACTATCACTTATAATGATCCTATTGTTCCTACTGCTTATGTTGAGAAACCACCTTGCCTTGTTAGGATAAAGGATCATGCTAAAACTTCAACTGTAGTTCGTAAAAGCAATATTAAAACATATACACCTCCTGAGCAAGTTAAAGTTGAACCTAATATTGCTGCCTGGAGGTTAAATTGAGTAGTGATGAGGGGTGATTAGAGATTAGAGGTTAAAATAATTCAGAAATTTGAAAATAAAAAAAATTCAAAAAAAGATCATAAAATTTCCTTTAGTACCGGTTGGTGTTACCAACCGGGATTAAAGGTGGACCTCCAGGCAGCGACCACTTGGAGGGCCTTTAGTCTCGGTTCGTATAAGAACCGGGACTAGGTTCAGGAACCGGGAAAAAGGTCTTTACGAACCGGGATAATAGGCATGTTTTGTACTAGTGTGAATTCAAATGGAATTTATTGGAAAGTATTAAACGCAACTCTGAATATTGGGACCTCAACAATGGCAAGGAGTCAGGTATGACACCTAGTTTTGAATGTGTTAAATATTTTATGGATACCGATATTTTTCGTAAATTTAGCACTAAATATGGACTTGACTCAGAGATAGTAGCTTCTTTCTGTGAATCTTTTGCTGCCTATGTTGATCTCCGCAAGGAGAAGTGGTTTAAATATCATCCTCCCATAGAAGTAAAAGTAGATGCACCTATTAAAGTTGAAGAAAAGACTATCACTTATAATGATCCTATTGTTCCTACTGCTTATGTTGAGAAACCACCTTTCCTTGTTAGGATAAAGGATCATGCTAAAGCTTCAACTGTAGTACGTAAAAGCAATATCAAAACATATACACCTCCTGAGCAAGTTAAAGTTGAACCTAATATTGCTTCCTGGAGGTTAAATTGAGTACTGATGAGGGGTGATTAGAGATTAGAGGATAAAATAATTCAGAAATTTGAAAATAAAAAAAATTCAAAAAAAGATCATAAAATTTCCTTTAATACCGGTTGGTGTTACCAACCGGCACTAAAGGTGGACCTCGAGGCAGCGGCCACGTGGAGGGCCTTTAGTCCCGGTTCGTATAAGAACCGGGACTAGGTTCAGGAACCGGGACAAAAGGTCTTTACGAACCGGGATAATAGGCATGTTTTGTACTAGTGTGAATTCAAATGGAATTTATTGGAAAGTATTAAACGCAACTCTGAATATTGGGACCTCGACAATGGTAAGGAGTCAGGTATGACACCTAGTTTTGAATGTGTTAAATATTTTATGGATACCGATATTTCTCATAAATTTAGCACTAAATATGGACTTGACTCAGAGATAGTAGCTTCTTTCTGTGAATCTTTTGCTGCCTATGTTGATCTCCGCAAGGAGAAGTAGTTTAAATATCATCCTCCCATAGAAGTAAAAGTAGCTGCACCTATTAAAGTTGAAGAAAAGACTATCACTTATAATGATCCTATTGTTCCTACTGCTTATGTTGAGAAACCACCTTTCCCTGTTAGGATAAAGCTAGGATCATGCTAAAGCTTCAACTGCAGTTCGTAAAAGCAATATTAAAACATATACACCTCCTGAGCAAGTTAAAGTTGAACCTAATATTGCTTCCTGGAGGTTAAATTGAGTAGTGATGAGGGGTGATTAGAGATTAGAGGATAAAATAATTCAGAAATTTGAAAATAAAAAAAATTCAAAAAAAGATCATAAAATTTCCTTTAATACCGGTTGGTGTTACCAACCGGCACTAAAGGTGGACCTCCAGGCAGCGGCCACGTGGAGGGCCTTTAGTCCCGGTTCGTATAAGAACCGGGACTAGGTTCAGGAACCGGGACAAAAGGTCTTTACGAACCGGGATAATAGGCATGTTTTGTACTAGTGTGAATTCAAATGGAATTTATTGGAAAGTGTTAAACGCAACTCTGAATATTGGGACCTCGACAATGGTAAGGAGTCAGGTATGACACCTAGTTTTGAATGTGTTAAATATTTTATGGATATCGATATTTTTCATAAATTTAGCACTAAATATGGACTTGACTCAGAGATAGTAGCTTCTTTCTGTGAATCTTTTGCTGCCTATGTTGATCTCCGCAAGGAGAAGTAGTTTAAATATCATCCTCCCATAGAAGTAAAAGTAGCTGCACCTATTAAAGTTGAAGAAAAGACTATCACTTATAATGATCCTATTGTTCCTACTGCTTATGTTGAGAAACCACCTTTCCCTGTTAGGATAAAGCTAGGATCATGCTAAAGCTTCAACTGCAGTTCGTAAAAGCAATATTAAAACATATACACCTCCTGAGCAAGTTAAAGTTGAACCTAATATTGCTATTGTTAAAGATCTCTTGTCTGATAATATAGATGGGCATGTTATTTATTTCTGTGATGAAACTGCTAGAATTGCTAAACCTTGTGCTAAAGATAAACCTAGACCTGTGGTAGGCATGCCTGTTATTTCAGCTAAAATAGGATATCATTGTTATCATGGCTTATGTGACATGGGTGCTAGTGCTAGCGCAATACCTCATTCCTTATACAAAGAAATTATGCATGAGATTGCACATGTTGAAATAGAAGATATTGATGTCACAATTAAACTTGCCAATAGAGATACTATCTCACCAATGGGAATTGTTAGAGATGTTGAAGTCTTGTGTGGGAAAACTAAATATCCTGCTGATTTTCTTGTCCTTGGTTCCCCACAAGATAGCTTTTCCCCATTATATTTGGTAGACCCTTCTTAAACACTATTAATGCTACCATATATTGCAAAAGGGATGTTGTTACTGTCGGTTTAGATGATATGACTCATGAATTTCATTTTTCTAAATTTAGTAGACAACACCGTGAAGAAGAATTACCTAGTAAGGATGAAATTATTGGTCTTGCTTCTATTGCCGTACCTCCTAGTGATCCTTTAGAACATTATTTGCTAGACCATGAAAATGATATGTTTATGAATGAAAGAAGGGAATTAGATGAAGAATTCTTTAAACAGGAACCTATGCTGAAAAACAATTTACCTGTTGAAATCCTAGGGGATCCTCCTCCACCCAAGGGTGATCCCGGGTTTGAGCTTAAATCGTTACCTGATACTCTTAAATATGCTTATCTTGATGAGAAAAGGATATATCCTGTTATTATTAGTGCTAACCTTTCAGAACATGAAGAAGAGAGATTATTGAAAACTCTGAAGAAGCACCGTGCTGCTATTGGGTATATTCTTGATGATCTGAAGGGAATTAGTCCCACTCTATGTCAACATAAAATTAATTTGGAAGAAGATACTAAACCAGTTCGTGATCATCAACGTCGGTTGAATCCTAAAATGAAAGAAGTGGTAAGAAAGGAGATACTAAAGCTCCTTGAGGCAGGTATAATTTATCCCATTGCTGATAGTCAGTGGGTAAGCCTTGTCCATTGTGCCCCTAAGAAGGGAGGTATTACTGTTGTTCCAAATGATAAAGATGAATTGATTCCTCAATGAATTATTACAGGTTATAGGATGGTAATTGATTTCTGCAAATTAAATAAGGCTACTAAAAAGATCATTACCCCTTACCTTTTATCGATCAAATGCTAGAAAGATTGTCCAAACATACACATTTTTGCTTTCTAGATGGTTATTCTGGTTTCTCTCAAATACCTGTGTCAGCCAAAGATCAATCGAAGACTACTTCTACATGACCTTTTGGTACTTTTGCTTATAAATGTATGCCCTTTGGTTTATGTAATGCACCTGCTACCTTTCAAAGATGCATGATGGCTATATTCTCCGACTTTTGTGAAAATATTTGTGAGGTTTTCATGGACGACTTTTCCGTCTATGGATCTTCTTTTGATGATTTCTTGAGCAACCTTGATCGTGTTTTGCAGAGATGTGAAGAAACTAATCTTGTCTTGAATTGGGAAAAGTGTCAGTTTATGGTTAATGAAGGTATTGTCTTGTGGCATAAAGTTTCTGAAAGAGCTATTGAAGTGTATAAAGACAATGTTGATGCTATTGAAAAGATTCCATGTCCCAAGGACATCAAAGGTATAAGTAGTTTCCTTGGTCATGCCGGTTTTTATAGGAGGTTCATTAAGGACTTCTCAAAAATTACTCATCCTCTGACTAATTAATTACGAAAAGATATACCATTTGTTTTTTATGATGATTGTGTAGAAGCATTTGAAATACTAAAGAAAGCATTTATCTCTGCACTTATTGTCTAGCCACCTAATTGGAATTTACCTTTTGAAATTATGTGTGATGCTAGTGATTATGTTGTAGGTGCTGCTCTAGGACAAAGAGTTGATAAGAAACTAAATGTTATTCAATATGCTAGTAAAACTCTAGACAATGCTCAAAGAAATTATGCTACTACTGAAAAAGAATTCTTGGAAGTTGTATTTGCTTGTGATAAGTTTAGACCTTATATTGTTGATTCTAAAGTAACTATTCACACTAATCATGCTGCTATTAAATATCTTATGGAAAAGAAAGATGCTAAACCTAGAATTATTAGATGGGTTCTCTTGCTACAAGAATTTGATTTGCATATTGTTGATAGAAAAGGAGCTGAGAACCCCGTTGCAGACAACTTCTCTAGGTTAGAAAATGTGCTTGATGACCCACTACCTATAGATGATAGCTTTCCTGATGAGCAACTAAATGTTATAAATGCTTCTCATACTGCTCCATGGTATGCTGATTATGCTAATTACATTGTTGCTAAGTTTATACCACCTAGTTTCACATACCAGCAAAAGAAAAAGTTCTTTTATGATTTGAGGCATTACTTTTGGGATGACCCACATCTTTATAAAGGAGTGGATGGTGTTATTAGACGTTGCGTACCTGAGCATGAATAGGAACATATCCTATGCAAGTGTCACTCCAAAGCTTATGGAGGACACCATGCTGGAGATAGAACTGCACATAAGGTACTGCAATCTGGTTTTTATTGGCCTACTCTCTTCAAGGATGCTCGTAAGTTTGTCTTATCTTGTGAGGAATGTCAAAGAATTGGTAATATTAGTAGACATCAAGAAATGCCTATGAATTATTCACTTGTTATTGAACCATTTGATGTTTGGGCTTTGACTATCTGGGACCTTTTCCTTCCTCTAATGGTTATACACATATTGTAGTTGTTGTTGATTATGTTACTAAGTGGGTAGAAGCTATTCCAACTAGTAGCACTGATCATAACACTTCTATTAAAATGCTTAAAGAAGTTATTTTTCCAAGATTTGGAGTCCCTAGATATTTAATGACTGATGGTGGTTCACATTTTATTCATGGTGCTTTCTGTAAAATGCTTGCTAAATATGATGTTAATCATAGAATTGCATCTCCTTATCATCCTCAGTCTAGTGGTCAAGTAGAATTGAGTAATAGAGAGCTCAAATTAATTTTGCAAAAGACTGCTAATAGGTCTAGAAAGAATTGGTCCAAGAAACTAGATGATGCATTATGGGCCTATAGAACTGCATATAAAAATCCTATGGGTATGTCTCCGTATAAAATGGTTTATAGAAAAGCATGTCACTTACCTCTCGAACTAGAACACAAGGCTTATTGGGCTATTATAGAACTTAATTATGGTTTTAAACTTGCCGGTGAGAAGAGGCTATTTGATATTAGCTCACTTGATGAATGGAGAACCCAAGCCTACGAAAATGCCAAGTTGTTTAAAGAAAAAGTTAAAAGATTGCATGACAAAAGGATACAAAAGCGTGAGTTTAATGTAGGTGATTATGTATTGCTATACAACTCTCTTTTAAGATTTTTTGCAGGAAACTTCTCTCTAAATGGGAAGGTCCTTACGTTAACGAGGAGGTCTACCGTTCTGGTGCCATAAAAATGAACCACTTCGAAGGCACAAATCCGAATGTGGTGAACGGTCAAAGAATTAAACATTATATCTTAGGTAATCCCATAAATGTTGAAACCAATGTTATTGAAACCGTAACCCCGGAGGAATACATAAGGGACACTTTCCGGAACGTTTCAGACTCCGAAAAGGAATAGATATGTGGTACGGTAAGTAAACCGACTCCAAAACATTTTGTAATGCAATATTTCTGCGTTTTGGAAGATTTAGAAAAATTGAAAAATAAGTAGCAGTCCGGGAAGGACACGAGGGCTCCACGAGGGTGGAGGGCGCACCCTACCCTCCTGGGCGCGCCCCCTACCTCGTGGGCACCTCGTGTGCTCTCCGGACTCCGTTTTCATACACGTTACGTATTTTGGACGGTAAAAATTCATTATATAATCTCCTGGGGGTTTTGACTCCCGTATCACGCAATTATCCTTTGTTTTGTGTTTCGAGCTGTTGCTGCTGTAGATTAGAGCAAGATGTCTTCGCAAGAGTTAGTCGGGGAGAGCCGGGTGTCTCACCCGGCACCGAGATCAGTGACAAAAAACAATGTTGACCTCTTTGGGCCAGCAACGGAGGAAGAGATGGAGGCCGAATTGAAGAGGATAGATGCCATGGAAGAGGATCAAGAAGTCACTTCCCGCTTCTGAGCTGGATTCACGATGGGAGAACTGCAGATCTCAGCTATTCCAAACTCGGTTATCCCTTCCAATGTTAGATTTCTTTCTTATGAGAATATGAAAAAGAGTGTCACTGGTTCTCCCGCAGCTATGCAGCACCCTTGGGTGCAGGGAGGTTTGGCTGTTACAGGAAAACTCCGACAGGAAATAATGGACCTCAAGCAGCAAGTCAATAAACTAGAGGAGGCGAATCATATCCTGAGGGGCATCATCGCCAAGAATATCACATCACCACCCCCTAAAGAGAGACATAACCACATGGGTATGGGCACTCCACTTGGCAACTGCCAAGTTTGGGGGAGTGCCCCGGTATCGTATCACCATCACTTTTATCTTTACCGTTTTTCTTAGTTCGATCCTTTTGGTAATATCTTGATCTAGTAGAATAAAAGTTCTTAGTATGACCTGGTCGTGAGTTTTGCTTTATCATCCTTCTATGTAATCGAGTCCGTGATCTATATAATAAAGATTAGTGTTGAGTCAAGGGCTTGATTATTTTGTCATGATCCTATGTGAATAAAGAAAAGAGAAAGAAATAAAAAGAAACAAAGAGATCATGTGAGTCTTATGGAGAGTACTGAGCTCACATAGAAAAAGTATGATGAATAAAAGTTGTTGAGGGTTGACAAACATAGTTTTGGTCATGTTTCAATTAATAGGAAGTAATAAAGAAAGAGAGGTCTTCACATATAAATATACTATCTTGGACATCTTTTATGATTGTGAGCACTCATTAAAATATGACATGCTAAAGAGTTGACATTGGACAAGGAAGACAACGTAATGGGTTATGTTCTCTTACATCTTAGATGAATTATATTGTCTTGGATCATCCAAGGTGTTGAGCTTGCCTTTCCCCTCATGCTAGCCAAATTCATCGCACTAAGTAGAGATACTACTTGTGCTTCTAAATACCCTTAAACCAGTTTTGCCATGAGAGTCCACCATACCTACCTATGGATTGAGTAAGATCCTCTAAGTAAGTTGTCATCGGTGCAAGCAATAAAAATTGCTCTCTAAATATGAATGACTTATTAGTGTGGGAGAAAATAAGTTTTATACGATCGTGTGATATGGAAGAAATAAAAGCGACATACTGCATAATAAAGGTCCATGTCACAAGTGGCAATATAAAGTGACGTTTTTTCGCATTAAGATTTTGTGCATCCAACCATAAAAGTGCATGACAACCTCTGCTTCCCTCTGCGAAGGGTCTATCTTTTACTTTTATCTCCTACATTGCATAAGAGTCATGGTGATCTTCACCCTTCCTTTTTACATTTTATCCTTTGGCAAGCAAAATATGTTGGAAAGATCCTGGTATATATGGCTAATTGGATGTGAGTTTTCATGAACTATTACTATTGACATTACCCTTGAGGTAAAACGTTGGGAGGCGAAGCTATAAGCCCCTATCTTTCTCTGTGTCCGATTAAAATTCCATACCCATAAGTATTGCGTGAGTGTTAGCAATTGTGAAAGACTATATGATTGTTGAGTATGTGGACTTGCTGAAAAGCTCGTATACATTGACTCTTTCCTATGTTATGATAAATTGCAATTGCTTCAATGACTGAGATTGTAGTTTGTTAGTTTTCAATGAAGTTTACGATCCACACTTGATATTGTGATTGAATTATTAGTATAGCATAAGATATTATATGACAAGAATTATATAAGTTGTTGTTCTAAGAATGATCATGATGCCCTCATGTCCGTATTTTATTTTTCTCGACACCCCTATCTCTAAACATGTGGACATATTTTTCGATTTCGGCTTTTCACTTGAGGACAAGCGAGGTCTAATCTTGGGGGAGTTGATACGTCCATTTTTCATCATGCTTTTATATCAATATTTATTGCATTATGGGCTATTATTACACATTATATCACAATACTTAATGCCTATTCTCTCTTATTTTACAAGGTTTACATAAAGAGGGAGAATGCCGGCAGCTGGGATTCTGGGTTGGAAAAGGAGCAAATATTAGAGACCTATTATGCACAACTCCAAAAGTCCTGAAGCTTCACAGAAGATGTTTTCCAAATATATAAAAAATACTAAGAGCAAGAACTTCACCAGGGGCCACACCCTGCCCACGAGGGTGGCGGGCGCCCTACCCCCCTGGGCACTCCCCCTACCTTGTGGGCCCCCTGGTGGCCCTTCGGTGGCCATCTTCTTCTATATGGAGTCTTTCGATAGGAAATAAATCATAAGCCATCTTCTCGGACGAAACTCCGCCGCCACGAGGCGAAACCTTGGCGGAACCAATCTACGGCTCTAGCGGAGCTGTTCTGTCGGGGAAACTTCCCTCCCGGAGGGGGAAATCATCGCCATCGTCATCACCAACGCTCCTCTCATCTGGAGAGGGCAATCTCCATCAACATCTTCATCAGCACCATCTCATCTCAAAACCCTAGTTCATCTCTTGTATCCAATTCTTGTCTCCCAAGTCCGGGATTGGTGCTGGTAGGTTGCTAGTAGTGTTAATTACTCCTTGTAGTTGATGCTAGTTGGTTTAATTGGTGGAAGATCATATGTTCAGATCCTATATGAATATTAATACCCCTCTGATTATGAACATTTTTATGCTTTGTGAGTAGTTACTTTTGTTCCTCAGGACATGGGAGAAGTCTTGCTATTAGTAGTCATGTGAATTTGGGATTCGTTTGATATTTTGATGAGATGTATGTTGTCTCTCCTCTAGTGGTTTTATGTGAACGTCAAGTACATGACACTTCACCATTGTTTGGGCCCAGAGGAAGGCATTGGGAAGTAATTAGTAGATGAAGGGTTGCTAGAGTGACAGAAGCTTAAACCCTAGTTTATGCGTTGCTTCGTAAGGGGCTGATTTGGATCCATATGTTTCATGCTATGGTTAGGTTTACCTTAATACTTTTTTTGTAGTTGAGGATTCTTGCAATAGAGGTTAATCATAAGTGGGATGCTTGTCCAAGTAAGGGCAGCACCCAAGCACCGGTCCACCCACATACCAAATTATCATAGTACCGAACGCGAATCATATGAACGTCATGAAAACTAGCTTGACGATATTCCCATGTGTCCTCGGGAGCGCTTTACATCATATAAGAGTTTGTCCAGGCTTGTCCTTTGCTACAAAAGGATTGGTCCACCTTGCAGCACTTTATTTACATTTGTTACTTGTTGCTCGTTACAAATTATCTTATCACAAAACTATCTGTTACCACTTATTTCAGCACTTGCAGAGAATACCTTGCTGGAAACCGCTTATCATTTCCTTTTGCTCCTCATTGGGTTCAACACTCTTACTTATCGAAAGGACTACGATAGATCCCCTATACTTGTGGGTCATCAACGTGATACTCGACAAAATACCAAAGTCCACCTCTTTTAAACCAGCGGACAAAATAGTCAAATTCCAGGTCCACCCAACGGACCCTACAAAAACAGCATCCATCGGGGCATAGCTGAACCCCACAACAGACGCCGCACTTTGTGAGTTCTTGCATGGGAATTTGGACATCTTCGCCTGGCATCCTTCAGACATGTCAGGAATCCCACTCAGGCTGGCCGAGCATAGCCTCAACATTCTAAAAGGGTTCAAGCGGTCAAGCAGACTCTTCGGCGTTCCTCTGAGCCCAAGCGGCAAGCCATGGGAGAAGAGCTAGCCAAATTACTCGAGGCCGGATTCATTAGAGAAACAAAACATCCGGACTGGCTAGCAAACCTGGTGATGGTACCAAAGAAGGACAAATCTTGGCGCCTATGTGTCGATTTCAAGGACCTAAACAAAGCTTGCCCTAAGGATCCCTTCCCCCTCCCCCGCATCGATCAAATTATCAATGCTACCGCAGGACATGACTCATTGTGCTTCCTCGACGCATACTCTGCATACCATCAAATTAAGATGGTGGAGCCTGATCAAGCCGCAACGGCATTCATCACTCCATGCCGCCCCTTCTGTTTCAACACCATGCCTTTCGGGCTCAAAAACGCCGGTGCAACTTATCAACGCATGATTCAGACATGACTGGAAACACAAATCGGCAAAACAGTGGAGGCATACGTAGACGATGTGGTCGTTAAAACAAGACACATCGAATCCTTAATAGACGACTTGAGGATCATGTTCGACAATCTCCGAACATATGACATCAAGCTCAATCCGGAAAAATGCGTTTTCGGCATGCCCGCCAGAAAGCTCTTGGGCTTCATCATCTCTAATAGAGGAATTGAAGCAAATCCGGCTAAAATCCGAGCTTTGTCACAGTTGGCTATCCCAACAGACCTCAAACAAATCCAGAAGTTAACTGGATGCATGGATGCCTTAAGCTTCTTCATCTCCCGATTAGGAGAAAACACACTACCTCTCTATCGCCTTCTTCGACGCACCGAACACTTCGAGTGGATGGATGCGACCACTGCTGGATTGGAAGAAATAAAGGCCGTATTGGCCACCAACCCAATCTTGGCCGCGCCAAATGTCAGTGAACCAATGCTGTTATATATAGCGGCAACACACCAAGTTGTAAGCACAACGCTTGTCGTCGAACGAGAGACGGACGGACATAAGTTCCCGCTTAAAAAGCCAGTATACTATGTATCCACCGTCCTCACTCCATGCCAATCACGGTACCCACATTACCAAAAGATAGCATACGCGGTCTTCATGGCATCCCGAAAACTATGACACTACTTTCAAGAGTGTTCAATCACGGTGGCCTCCGAAGTACCACTCAAGGGCATAACAAATAACCGCGATGCCACGGGCCGGATTGCTAAATGGGCTATCGAGCTCCTCCTGGTCGACATAATATATAAACCACGGCGAGCCATTAAGTCGCAGGTATTGATGACCCACAAGTATAGGGGATCTATCGTAGTCCTTTTGATAAGTAAGAGTGTCGAACCCAATGAGGAGCAGAAGGAAATGATAAGCGGTTACCAGCAAGGTATTCTCTACGAGTACTGAAATAAGTGGTAACAAATAGTTTTGTGATAGGATAATTTGTAACGAGCAACAAGTAACAAAAGTAAATAAAGTGCAGCAAGGTGGCCCAATCCTTTTTGTAGCAAAGGACAAGCCTGGACAAACTCTTATATAGGGAAAAGCGCTCCCGAGCACACATGGGAATATCGTCAAGCTAGTTTTCATCACGTTCATATGATTTGCCTTCGATACTTTGATAATTTGGTATGTGGGTGGACCAGTGCTTGGGTACTGTCCTTACTTGGACAAGCATCCCACTTATGATTAACCTCTATTGCAAGCATCCGCAACTACAACAAAACTATTAAGGTAAACCTAACCATAGCATGAAACATATGGATCCAAATCAGCCCCTTACAAAGCAACGCATAAACTAGGGTTTAAGCTTTTGTCACTCTAGCAACCAATCATCTACTTATTACTTCCCAATGCCTTCCTCTAGGCCCAAATAATGATGAAGTGTCATGTAGTCGACATTCACATAACACCACTAGAGGAGAGACAACATACATCTCATCAAAATATCGAACGAATACCAAATTCACATGACTACTAATAGCAAGACTTCTCCCAAGTCCTCAGGAAAAAATCTAACTACTCACGAAGCATATTCATGTTCATAATCAGAGGGGTATTAATATGCATATAGGATATGAACTTATGATATTCCACCAAATAAACCAACTAGCATCAACTACAAGGAGTAATTAACAGTACTAGCAACCCACAGGTACCAATCCCAGACTTGGAGACAAGAATTGGATACAAGAGATGAACTAGGGTTTTGAGAAGAGATGGTGCTGGTGAAGATGTTGATGGAGATTTCCCTCTCCCGATGACAGGAGCTTTGGTGATGACGATGACGATGATTTCCCCCTCCGAGAGGGAAGTTTCCCCGGCAGAACAGCTCCGCCAGAGCCCTAGATTGGTTCTGCCTCGTGGCGGCGGAGTTTCGTCCGAGAAGATGGCTTATGACTTTTTTCTCATTGAAAGACTCCATATAGCAGAAGATGGCCATCGAAGGGCTACCAGGGGGCCCACGAGGTAGTGGGGTGCGCTCCCACCCTCGTGGGCAGGGTGTGGCCCCCAGGTGAACTTCTTGCTCTTAGTATTTTTTATATATTGCAAAAATGTCTTCGTGAAGTTTCAGGACTTTTGGAGCTGTGAAGAATAGGTCTCTAATATTTGCTCCTTTACCAGCCCAGAATCCCAGCTGTCGGCATTCTCCCTCTTTATGTAAACCTTGTAAAATAAGAGATAATAGGCATAAGTATTGTGACATAATGTGTAATAACAGCCCATAATGCAATAAATATCGATATAATAGCATGATGCAAAATGGACATATCAACTCCCCCAACCTTAGACCTCTGATGTCCTCAAGCGAAAGCCGAAATCGAAAAATATGCCCACATGTTTAGAGATAGAGGTGTCGATAAAAGTAAAATACGAACATGAGGGCATCATGATCATTCTTAGAACAACAACTTATATAATTCTTGTCATATGATTTCTTATGCTAGAGTAATAATTCAATCACAATTTCAAGTATGAATTGTAAACTTCATTGAAAACTAACAAACTATAATCTCAGTCATTGGAGCAATTGCAATTTATCATAACATAGGAAAGAGTCAATATATAAGAGCTTTTCAGCAAGTCCACATACTCAACTATCATATGGTCTTTCCCAATTGATCACACTCACGCAATACTTATGGGTATGGAGTTTTAATCGGACACAGAGAAATATAGGGGCTTATAGTTTTGCCTCCCAATGTTTTACCTCAAGGGTAATGTCAACAATAATAGTTCATGAAAACTCACATCCAATTAGCCATATATAACAGGATCTTTCCAACATACTGTGCTTGCTACAGGATAAAATGTAAAAAGGAAGGGTGAAGATCACCATGAATCTTATGTAAGGTAGGAGATAAAAGTAAAATATAGACCCTTCGCAGAGGGAAGCAGAGGTTGTCATGCGCTTTTATGGTTGGATGCACAAAATCTTAATGCGAAAGAAAGTCACTTTATATTGCCACTTGTGATATGGACCTTTATTATGCAGTCTTTCGCTTTTATTTATTCCATATCACACGATCGTATAAAGCTTATTTTCTCCCACACTAATAAGTCATACATATTTAGAGAGAAATTTTTATTGCTTGCACCGATGACAACTTACTTGGAGGGTCTTACTCAATCCATAGGTAGGTATGGTGGACTCTCATGGCAAAACTTGTTTAAGGGTATTTGGAAGCCCAAGTAGTACCTCTACTTGGTGTGATGAATTTGGCTAGCATGAGGGGAAAAGGCAAGCTCAACCATGTTGGATGATCCATGACAATATAATTTATCTCAGATGTAAGAAAACATAACCCATTACGATGTCTTCCATGTCCAACGTCAACTCTTTAGCCTGTCATATTTTAATGAGTGCTCACAATCATAAAAGATGTCCAAGATACTATATTTATATGTGAAGACCTCTCTTTCTTTATTACTTCCTATTAATTGCAACAATGACCAAAACTATGTTTGTCAACTCTCAACAACTTTTATTCATCATACTTTTTCCATGTGAGCTCATTACTCTCCATAAGATCCATATGATCTCTTTGTTTCCTTTTTATTTCTCTATTCTTTTATTCACTTAGGGTCATGGCCTAATAATCAAGCCCTTGACTCAACACTAATCTTTATTATATAGCTCACGGACTCAATTACATAGAAGGATCATAAAGCAAAACTCACAACTAGATCATACTAAGAACTTTTATTCTACTAGATCAAGATATTACCAAAAGGATCGAACTAAGAAAAACGGTAAAGATAAAAGTGATGGTGATGCGATACTGGGGCACTCCCCCAAGCTTGGCAGTTGTCAAGGGGAGTGCCCATACCCATGTGATTATGTCTGCTTTGTTGGTGAAGGAGGTGAAGTTGTTGATGATGGATAGTCGCACATCGAACGTAGGAGGTCTTCTAACTTGCGGATAATGCCTTTGAATGCGATAATATGCTCCTTCAACAAAATATTTTCACGTGTGAGATACTTATTTTGTATATGACTTAACTCAATCATCTTGAAAGCTTCGATCTCCGTTGAGGTAAGAAGATTGTGATCAAGTTGAAGGGTGCCTTTTGTTGCCGGAACTTGGTCCTGCATGGCCTTCTTGATCCCTTCATCCTTGTTGATCTCCATGGGTTCTTCTCTCTTCAGCTCTATGTTCATTAGCCAAGCATCGTTGCCCTCATGGTTGGAGGAGGAGGGAGACCACATAGTGCCTGGCCTTGACAACCCTGGCAGAAAACAGCTCGAGACAAAGACAGGAGATTTTTGCGTGATACGAGAGTCAAAACCTCCGGGAGATTATATAATTAATTTTTACCGACCAAAATATGTGTCGTGTACGAAAACGGAGTCTGGAGAGCACACGAGGTACCCACGAGGTAGGGGCCGCCCAGTAGGGTAGGGCGCGCCCTCCACCCTCGTGGAGGCCTCGTGTCCTTCCCGGACTACTTCTTATTTTTCTCTTTTTCTAAATATTCCAAAACGGAGAAATATTGCCTTAAAAACTATTTTGGAGTCGGTTTACTTACCGTACCACATACCTATTCCTTTTCGGAGTCTGAAACGTTCCGAAAAGTGTCCCTTATGTATTCCTCTGGGCTTACAGTTTCAATAACATCGGTTTCAACATTTATGGGATAACCTAAGATATAATGTTTGATTCTTTGACCGTTCACCACCTTCGGATTGTGCCTTCGAAGTTGTTGATTTTTATGGCACCGGAACGATAGACCTCCTCGGTAATGTAAGGACCTTCCCATTTAGAGAGAATTTTTCCTGCAAAAAAACCTTAAACAAGAGTTGTATAGCAATACATAATCACCCACATTAAACTCACGCTTTTGTATCCTTTTATCACGCCATCTTTTAACTTTTTCTTTAAACAACTTGGCATTTTCGTAGGCTTGGGTTCTCCATTCATCGAGTAAGCTAATATCAAATAACCTCTTCTCACCGGCAAGTTTAAAATCATAATTGAACTCTTTAATAGCCCAATATGCCTTGTGTTCTAGTTCGAGATGTAAGTGACAAGCTTTTCCATAAACCATTTTATATGGAGACATACCCATAGGATTTTTATATGCAGTTCCATAGGCCCATAATGCATCATCAAGTTTCTTGGACCAATTCTTTCTAGACCTATTGAAAGTTTTTGTAAAATTAATTTGAGCTCTCTATTACTCAATTCTACTTGACCACTAGACTGAGGGTGATAAGGAGATGCAACTCTATGATTAACATCATACTTAGCAAGCATTTAACGGAAATCACCATGAATCAAATGTGAACCACCATCAGTCGTTAAATATCTAGGGACTCCAAATCTTGGAAAAATAACTTCTTTAAGAATTTTAATAGAAGTTTTATGATTAGAACTACTAGTTGGAATAGCTTCTACCCACTTAGTAACGTAATCAACAACAACTAAAGTATGTGTATAAGCATTAGAGGCAGGACAAGGTCCCATATAGTCAAAGCCCCAAACATCAAATGGTTCAATAACGAGTGAATAGTTCATAGGCATTTCTTGACATCTACTAATATTACCAATTCTTTGACATTCATCACAAGATAAGACGAACTTACGGGCATCTTTGAAGAGAGTAGGCCAATAAAAACCAGATTGCAATACCTTATGTGCAGTTCTATCTCCAGCATGGTGTCCTCCATAAGCTTCGGAGTGACACTTGCGCAGGATCTGTTCCTGTTCATTCTAAGGTACACAACGTCTAATAACACCATCTACTCCTTTATAAAGATGTGGGTCATCCCAAAAGTAATGTCTCAAATCATAGAAGAAAATTTTCTTTTGCTGGTATGTGAAACTAGGTCTTATGAATTTGGCAACAATGTAATTAGCATAATCAGCATACCATGGAGCAGTATGAAAATCACTTATGACATTTAGTTGCTCATCAGGAAAGCTACCGTCAATAGGTAGTGGGTCATCAAGCACATTTTCTAACCTAGACGAGTTGTCTGCAACGGGGTTCTTAGCACCCTTTCTATCAACAATATGTAAATCAAATTCCTGTAGCAAGAGAACCCATCTAATAAGTATAGGTTTAGCATATTTCTTTTCAATAAGATATTTAATAGCAGCATGATCATTGTGAAAAGTTACTTTAGAATCAACAATATATGGTCTGAACTTATCACAAGAAAATACAACTGCTAAGAATTCTTTTTCAGTAGTAGAAAAATTTCTTTGAGCATTGTTTAGGGTTTTACTAGCATATTGAATAAAATTTAGTTCCTTATCAACTCTTTGCCCTAGAACAGCACCTACAGCATAATCACTAGCATCACACGTAATTTCAAAGGGTAAATTCCAGTCAGGTGGCTGAACAATAGGTCCAGAGATCAATGCTTTCTTAAGTATTTCAAATGCTTCTACACAATCATCATCAAAGACAAATGGTATATCTTTTCACAAAAGTCAAAGAATATAGCCATCATGCATCTTTGAAAGGTAGCAGGTGCATTACATAAACCAAAAGGCATACGCCTATAAGCAAAAGTACCAAAAGGGCAAGTAAAAGTAGTCTTTGATTGATCAACAATATGTAAATCAAATTCCTGTAGCAAGAGAACCCATCTAATAAGTATAGGTTTAGCATATTTCTTTTCAATAAGATATTTAATAGCAGCATGATCATTGTGAATAGTTACTTTAGAATCAACAATATATGGTCTGAACTTATCACAAGAAAATACAACTGCTAAGAATTCTTTTTCAGTAGTAGAAAAATTTCTTTGAGCATTGTTTAGGGTTTTACTAGCATATTGAATAAAATTTAGTTCCTTATCAACTCTTTGCCCTAGAACAGCACCTACAGCATAATCACTAGCATCACACGTAATTTCAAAGGGTAAATTCCAGTCAGGTGGCTGAACAATAGGTCCAGAGATCAATGCTTTCTTAAGTATTTCAAATGCTTCTACACAATCATCATCAAAGAGAAATGGTATATCTTTTCACAAAAGTCAAAGAATATAGCCATCATGCATCTTTGAAAGGTAGCAGGTGCATTACATAAACCAAAAGGCATACGCCTATAAGCAAAAGTACCAAAAGGGCAAGTAAAAGTAGTCTTTGATTGATCCGTGGCAGACACAGGTATTTGAGAGAAAC
The DNA here is from genome assembly GCF_003073215.2 of Triticum urartu. Taxonomy (NCBI): domain Eukaryota; kingdom Viridiplantae; phylum Streptophyta; class Magnoliopsida; order Poales; family Poaceae; genus Triticum; species Triticum urartu. The sequence goes on along the minus strand of NC_053027.1, from coordinate 147,276,843 downwards.
CATAATAACCATCTAGAAAGCAAAAAAGTAATGTTTGGATAATCTTTCTAGCATTTGATCGATAAAAGGAAAGGGGTAATGATCCTTTTTAGTGCCCTTATTTAATTTGCAGAAATTAATTACCATCCTATAACCTGTAATAATTCTTTGAGGAATCAATTCATCTTTATCATTAGGAACGACAGTAATACCTCCCTTCTTAGGGACACAGTGGACAGGACTTACCCACTGACTATCAGCAACGGGATAGATTATACCTGCCTCAAGGAACTTTAGTATTTCCTTTCTTACCACTTCTTTCATTTTAGGATTTAGCCATCGTTGATGATCACGAACTGGTTTAGCATCTTCTTCCAAATTTATTTTATGTTAACATATAGTGGGACTAATGCCCTTAAGATCATCAAGAGTATACCCAATAGCAGCACGGTGCCTCTTCGGAGTTTTCAATAATCTCTCTTCCTCATGCTCTGAAAGGTTAGCACTAATAATAATAGGATATATCCTTTTCTCATCAAGATAAGCATATTTAAGAGTATCAGGCAGCGGTTTAAGCTGAAACATGGGATCACCCTTGGGTGGAGGAGGATCCCCTAGGATTTCAGCAGGCAAATTGTGTTTCAGAATTGGTTGCTGTTTAAAGAATACTTCATCTATTTCCCTTCTTTCATTCATAAACATATCATTTTCATGGTCTAGCAAATATTGTTCTAAAGGATCACTAGGAGGTACGGCAATAGAAGCAAGACCAATAATTTCATCCTTACTAGGTAATTCTTCTTCACAGTGTTGTCTACTAAATTTAGAGAAATTAAATTCATGAGACATATCATCTAAACCGATAGTAACAACATCCTTTTTGCAATCTCTCTTAGCATTAACAGTGTTCAAGAAGGGTCTACCAAATATAATGGGACAAAAGCTATCCTGTGGGGAACCAAGAACAAGAAAATCAGCAGGATATTTAGTTTTCCCACACAAGACTTCAACATCTCTAACAATTCCCATTGGTGAAATAATATCTCTATTGGCAAGTTTAATTGTGACACCAATATCTTCTATCTCAGCGGGTACAATATCATGCGTAATTTCTTTATATAAGTTGTAAGGTATTGCACTAGCACTAGCACCCATATCACATAAGCCATGATAACAATGATCTCCTATTTTAACGGAAATAACAGGCATGCCTACCACAGGTCTGTTTTTATCTTTAGCACAAGGTTTAGCAATTCTAGCAGTCTCATCAAGGAAATGAATAACATGCCCATCAATATTATCAGACAAGAGATCTTTAAAAATAGCAATATCAGGTTCAACTTTAATTTTCTCAGGAGGTGTATAAGTTTTAATATTGCTTTTACGAACCACAGTTGAAGCTTTAGCATGATCCTTTATCCTAACAGGGAAAGGTGGTTTCTCAACATAAGAAGTAGGAACAATAGGATCATTACAAGTGATAGTATTTTCTTCAACTTTAATAGGTGCAGCTACTTTTACTTCTATGGGAGGATGATATTTAAACCACTTCTCCTTGGGGAGATCAACATAAGTAGCAAAAGATTCACAGAAAGAAGCTACTATCTCAGAGTCAAGTCCATATTTAGACCTAAATTTACGGAAAACATCGATATCCATAAAAGATTTAACACAATCACACTTAGGTGTCATACCTGACTCCTTACCTTCGTCGAGGTCCCAATCTTCAAAGTTGTGTTTAATTCTTTCCAGTAAATCCCATTTGCATTCGATAGTCTTCGTCATAAGAGAGCTAACACAAGAAGTATCGAGCATGGTGCGATTGTTATCAGAAAGCCGAGCATATAAATTTTGAATAATCATTTCTCTTGAGAGCTCGTGATTGGGGCATTAATATAGCATTGATTTAAGCCTCCCCCAATCTAGAGCGATGCATTCTCCTTCGCGAGGCCAAAAATTATATATATAATTGCGATCACGATGAACAAGATGCATAGGATAAAACTTTTGATGAAATTTCAATTTCAATCGTTTTTAGTTCCATGACCCCGTATCATCACATAGACTATACCATGTCAATGCATCTTCCTTCAATGATAAAGGGAAGACCTTCTTCTTAACAACATCTCTGGGTACACCTGCAAGCTTAAATAATCCACAAACTTTATCCACATATATTAGGTGCTCATCAGGATGAGTTGTTCCTTCTCCTGCAAAAGGATTAGCTAGTAGTTTTTCTATCATACCCGAAGGAATTTCAAAGCAGACATTTTCATTTTAATTTTCAGTAGGTTGAGGAGCAACTCTTAGCTATACTGGTCGGGGTGAAGATACCCTGAACAAGCCCCTCAGGGGTTTACTTTCCATAGTAACAAGTGACAGTAAATTTCAGCACACTATATAAATTTTCCTTACCAAATTCCACCTACCAAAGGCGCTTCACTGCCCGGCAACGGCGCCAGAAAAGAGTCTTGATGACCCACAAGTATAGGGGATCTATCGTAGTCCTCTTGATAAGTAAGAGTGTCGAACCCAATGAGGAGCAGAAGGAAATGATAAGCGGTTTCCAGAAAGGTATTCTCTGCAAGTACTGAAATAAGTGGTAACAGATAGTTTTGTGATAGGATAATTTGTAACGAGAAAAATTAAATAAAGTGCAGTAATGTGGCCCAATCCTTTTTTTAGCAAAGGACAAGCCTGGACAAACTCCTATATAGAGAAAAGCGCTCCCGACGACACATGGGAATATCGTCAAGCTAGTTTTCATCATGTTCATATGATCCGCATTCAGTACTTTGATAATTTGGTATGTGGGTGGACCGGTGCTTGGATACTGTCCTTACATGGACAAGCATCCCACTTATGATTAACCTCTATTGCAAGCATCCGCAACTACAACAAAAGTATTAAGGTAAACCTAACCATAGCATGAAACATATGGATCCAAATCAGCCCCTTACGAAGCAATGCATAAACTAGGGTTTAAGCTTCTGTCACTCTAGCAACCCACCATCTACTTATTACTTCCCAATGCCTTCCTCTAGGCCCACATAACACCACTAGAGGAGAGACAACATACATCTCATCAAAATATCGAACGAATACCAAATTCACATGACTACTAATAGCAAGACGTCTCCCATGTCCTCAGGAACAAACGTAACTACTCACAAAGCATATTCATGTTCATAATCAGAGGGGTATTAATATGCATATAGGATCTGAACATATGATCTTCCACCAAATAAACCAACTAGCATCAACTACAAGGAGTAATTAACACTACTAGCAACCCAAAGGTACCAATCCCAGACTTGGAGAAAAGAATTGGATACAAGAGATGAACTAGGGTTTTGAGAAGAGATGGTGCTGGTGAAGATGTTGATGGAGATTGCCATCTCCCGATGACAGCAGCATTGGTGATGACGATGGCGATGATTTCCCCCTCCCGGAGGGAAGTTTCCCCAGCAGAACAGCTCCGCCAGAGCCCTAGATTGGTTCTGCCAAAGTTCCGCCTCGTGGCGGCAGAGTTTCGTCCGAAAAGATGGCTTATGAGTTTTTTCTCATCGAAAGACTCCATATAGCAAAAGATGGCCATCAGAGGGCCAACAGGGGGCCCATGAGGTTGGGGGCGCACCCAGGGGGGTAGGGCGCGCCCGCACCCTCGTGGGCAGGGTGTGCCCCCCGGTGAACTTCTTTCTCTCAGTATTTTTTATATATTCCGAAAATGTCTTCCGTGAAGTTTCAGGACTTTTGGAGCTGTGTAGAATAGGTCTCTAATATTTGCTCCTTTTCCAGCCCATAATCCCAGCTGCCGGCATTCTCCCTCTTTATGTAAACTTTGTAAAATAAGAGAGAATAGGCACAATTATTGTGACATAATGTGTAATAACAGCCCATAATGCAATAAATATCGATATAAAAGCATGATGCAAAATGGACGTATCAGGTACTGGCTGATTTCCTCGCCGAATGGACAGAAGACGAACTCCCTAAAGAGTACGACACGTACTCCAATTGGATCATGCACTTTGACGGCTCTAAGATGCTGGCTAGTCTGGGAGCAGGCATCGTCCTGACATCCCTCACCGGAGATACAGTCCAATACGTAGTCCAAATATTATACACATACTCCAACGATGCAGCAGAATATGAGGCCCTGTTGCATGGTCTTCGGATGGCAGTGTCCATGGGCATTCAACGTCTTGAGGTGCGGGGGGATTTGAACCTTGCAATATCTCAAATAAATGGGGACTTTGACGCCAAGGACCCAAAAATGGTGGCTTACCGCAACACCGTCCTCAAAATATCATCTCGGTTCAAGGGCCTCGAATTCCACCATGTGGTCCGTGAAAACAATCAAGCGGTGGATATCCTCGGACATATCGGCGCTAAGCGCGACCTGTCCCACCTAATATTTTCTTGGAAAGGCTGTTTAAGCCATCCATGGTGTGGGATGGGGAGTCCGGCAGTAACAGTCCGGATCCGGCCACAACACCAGACCCCGAACACTCTGACGTAACCAGAGCATCTGCCACCGAAATAACACCTTCGGCCCACGTGATTATGTCTGTCATCGCCCCGTGGACATACCCTTCTTGGCTAATCTAACTAGGCAAGAACTCCCTGATGACCCAAATGAGGCACATTGGATTGTGCGGCGGTCTAAAGCCTACAAGGACCACGAGGGAGAGCTTTATAAGAAAAGCGCTACCGGAGTACTTCAAAGGTGCATCTCCGAAGAGGAAGGACGACAACTTTTGGCAGAAATTCATGCTGGACTTGGCGGCCACCACGCCGCAGCTCGGGCCCTTGTAAGCAAGGCCTTCCGTACAGGTTTTTATTGGCCGACGGCCCGAGCGGACGCATAGGACCTCGTTCAACGTTGCGTCGGTTGCCAGCTTTTTGCAAACCAAAGCCATATGCCTCCTACTGCTCTCCAAACAATCCCCATTACTTGGCCCTTTGCGGTCTGGGGGCTTGATATGGTCGGACCCCTTAAAGGGGGAAGCCTTAAGAAAAAATACCTCTTGGTTATGGTGGATAAATTCACCAAATGGATAGAGGACAAACCAGTTAAAATGGCCGAGTCTGGACAAGTGACAGACTTCATATCCAGGGTTGTAAACCGTTGCGGTGTCCCCCACAGCATCATCACCGATAACGGCTCGAACTTTATAGCCGACGATGTAAAAACTTGGTGCAGCAAAATGGGCATTAAGCTCGATTATGCCTCTGTCTATCACCCGCAAACTAACGGTCAAGTCGAGCGAGCAAATGGTCTTATCATGAGCGGCATTAAACCCAGATTAGTGCGATCCTTGAAGGAATCATATACGCACTGGGTGGAGGAGCTTGACTCCATACTATGGGGGCTGCGGACCATGCTGAATCGCACTACTAGATACACACCGTTCTTTATGGTGTACGGTGCAGAGGCGGTATTGCCATGTGACATTATTCATGACTCACCTCGAGTGCGCATGTACGAAGAGAAAGAAGCCGAGCTTGATCGGCAGGACAGTTTGGATGCCCTGGAGGAGGAGCGTGACGTGGCAAAAGCCCGCTCCGCATTCTACCAGCAACAGGCTCGGCGGTATCAAAGCAGAGAAGTATGGGCCAAAACTTATAACGTTGGCGAACTCGTTCTACGCCTACTGGAGAAGAAAAAGGACAAGCTCAAGCCCAAATGGGAAGGTCCCTTCGTCATTGACAAAGTTCTGACCGGTGGAGCTTACCGTCTGCGGGATGCATTGGACAATCGAATCGAGCCATACCCATGGAACGCAGCCAGACTCCCAAGGTTCTACGCCTAGTGCCGGACTCTGTGTTCTTCTGCTTACCTCCATCAATTTTTTATCCGTTATCTGTCTTTTCTTTCTTTCTTTCTTTCTTTCTTTCTTCCCTTTTTCTTCACGGCCTTAAAAGGTTAAAATGTGTCTTGACTGCACAATCTTGACACGCTAAGCGTGCTTATTATACCTGGGGACTTCCTATACAGAAGCTTAATATAACTATGTTTCGGGCTCTATGCCCCCCGTACATGTGTTACTTTTCCACATGTACCTTTTCTTCACCATTATATGCATCGATATGACTTAAGTTTTGGCCAAGCTAGGTTGACTGTCTCTTGTGTTTATACCCAACGTTCCCGTTAATTCGGCTAGGGCATAAGGGGAGCACCTCTGCGATAGTTACTGTCGGGTCAGTCGGATGTGTACCTCAGACAGGGTGAGGCCGTAAGCTAGCATTCTTAAGGGAATATTCGGTCGGTGGACAAAAGATGACTTTTATTTATTGTAATACATGCCCCCAGATGTCTATATCCTGCGTCTCTTTTTGCAGTTCGGACATGTAATGCATGCTTACCCAGGGAAAGGAACCCTTAACGGAACTATTCTCCCTGGAAGATGTTTCTTACTATCCATGTAATATAACATAGCTAGTTGGGTACTTGTCTGTTCAAGCACTTATGACCCCTACGCCTGGTTTCCATGCATACCCTAGTTTTTACATAACCGAGCAGGTATTCGAATACAATCCGGACTGTCGGGTCCGGTGGTTGAAGCGAAAAGGTCCACCATGACAAATGATTTACAATCCGGCTAGGGACAATATATGTCAATTGAAGTACACAGTCAGTTAGACTGACTATATTCTTCTTCTATACCATCCAACAAACTGTCTAGCCTACAATCCTGTTGGGAATACATTGCGGCTAATTTAACCTGGTCATACACCAAACTGACGGGGATCTCTTTCCCATCTGACCCCACAGGTCCGACCTCGGCCATGTGGTTCGGATCTGCCTTGGTATATCGTGTCTTCACCATGGCCCAGGCTTCCCTTGCACCTTGTCGGCAGGCTGATGTATTCCATAATCGGAAGAGCCACCACACTCCCTTAAGCATCTCTACAAGCTCCCCCATGCCACCTGGCAGGGAGGCGGATGGACACAAGGCTAGGGCAATGCCCTGCATCACCTGCCGAACATGTTCTTGCAGTTGTGAGAGCTCTGGCAGAAGATCACCCGCCGACCTAGGCATCTCCTCTACGGGACGGCCCGTCAGCATACCTACAGATATAACTCTGTTAGCCGGTTCCTTAGCCGAACTCTATAAAAGTTCGTTCAAGCACTTACTAAAAATGCCGCGTCAAAGCCTCTTATTCTCCTTTACTAAGTCAGCAAGTTGGGCCCGAACATCGTTCAGTTCAACGCCCAGCCGAATATTGGCATCTTGGAGATCGTTTCTCTACTGCCTAACCTGCATAAGCACGCGCTCACAGCCTTTAGCTGTCGTTGAGCATGTTGCTCATCCCCTCGCACGACATCCGGATTCACTCCGGGATCATCTGCAGAATCTATTGTTAGATTTGCATGCATGCCGAATACTAACTGGTACATGTCATTCTTTTAGATAGAAACAAGTGTTACAAGATGGGGCCTTTCCGGACTCCTTCATTGCGGCAACCGCGGCCCGTAGCTGGGCTTTGCTCTCCTCCAGCTCTTGAGAAAATTGGGAATTCTTCTCCGTAAGAACCTACGCAAACAATGATCCTTAAATCAGTTGTGCCAACCATTTCAAGTCTCAGGGGCTACTGATATACATAAGTATTAGATTTTCTTACCCGTATAGCCTTCACATACTGGTTCGTGGCTCAGGCAAGACCATTTTGAGCAGCTCGGATATACGCATCTCTTGAGTTGAAGGCATCGAACGCCTCTTGAGAGAAACAAGCGTCGCGAAGTATGGCCCGGCGACGCCTTTGATTCATGGCGCTCTCCACTTCGGAATGCGTAGTGGACAACCTATCCGCATCCTCTGTAGGAGGAACATCCGATGTTGGCCCCATGTTAGCATCTGCATCTAAGTCCGGCTCTGGAGCCCAGCTGGTGGAAGCTTGGCCAACAGGCTCTCCGGATATGGTCCAGCGAGCGTTTTTCCTGCCAGGAACCATGGACGTTATTATATTTTACAAGGCGACAACCACGGAGCGGGGTTCTTTTTCATACCTTTGCGACAGCGTCTCAGTCCTGACCGCCTTCCTTTTAAGCCTACCCGGCAACGATGCCCCTTGTTGGTGAGTCACCGCTGGTTCGGCATGGCGTCCCGAGGGCCTTCCCTGTAAGACACCATATGTGTGCGGTAGGTGAAGTGCGGAAAAAAGGGGAATCCTTCTCGGAAGTTGGGACTTCAGTTTTACTTACATGCGATGCAGGGAGCAGTCTTGGATAATTGGCTATGATGGACACCAAGGCACCGTTGCAGCTTAATTGATAAAACGTCCTGTCGATGAGCTCCACAAATGTGTCCGGATCTTCTTTGAGTCCGGGGTCGAGGGCCCGGTCAGGGTCCTCTAGTTGTGGAGGCGGGTTGTGGGTCTCCCTTATAGCTTTTCGCACTTCCTGCTATGAAATAGCAAGGTAAATACTTATGACGAAGAATGCGGGAAGGTCTGGAGTAGAAAGTAGCTTCTCACTCAGTTTGTGGGTTTGTACATGGAGAACCCATCTCGTGGCTTGATGCGGATGAACTCCTCTTCCTCTCCCTTATATAGATCGGACAGTATTTTCGCTATAGCAGCGGCGGAGTCCGGTCCCTTACAACCGCAGCGGGTGGCATCATCTTCTCCATTGAAGTGCCACATGGGTTGTCCCCAATATTGAAGTGGCTGCACCCCCCGCATTAGACATACTGGCATATCCTCGATTATTGTGAATCTTGATTTGGCCAGCGTTTTTATTCGGCCCATCAGGTAAAGGACCTCTCTGTCATCTTCCTCCTGGGGGTCCCGAGGGCGCCAGCTGCGGCATTTCTTCAGAGGGGCGTTATTGAACTCAGGAAGGCACATCCGAATAGGATCTGGAAGAGGGACGGCCTCCATATAAAACCACTCCGAAGGCTAGTCTTCGGATGTCTTCTTCGGAGTACCGGACAGGTATCCGGTCCCGGTGATGCGCCATATCTCGGCTCCGCCCACTTGATATAGTGACCCCTCCTGTGTACAGGGTACAAGGCAGAATAGCCTCTTCCATAGCTCGAAATGAGCTTCGCAGCCCAAAAACAGCTCACAAAAGGTGACGTAGCCAGCGATGTGTAATATGGAGGCGGGAGTAAAGTTATGTAGCTGGAGGCCGTAGAACTCCAGGAGCCTGTAGAGGAACAGATGGATTAGAAATCCAAGCCCCCTTAGTAAGTAAGGTACAAGGCATACCCGCTCCCCCATGGATGGGTTGGGAAAGCTCCCCGCTTGCTCCCCACCGTTGTAAGTTGCATGTCCGGCTTGAACGGGGACCATATATGCTGGATGGAGAAACCCCTGGGTCTGTAATTCTACTATTTGACTATGGGGGATGGAACACTTCTTCCAATCACTTGGCTTAGGGCTACGGGAGCGAGAGGAGGAGCAGCGATGGCCGGCCATGATGGGATGGACTTTTTCCGGGCATGCTTCGATGGATACTCGCTGTGGGAAGATGGTGTGATCTAGATCTGAGGATCCCCGTCTCTTTAAATAGACGATTTACACGCATGGTTAGGGTGGCAAGTGTAAAAATGCCCCGACTTCTCGCATTCGCTCGACATGTGGAGGATAGCCATTATTAGGTGCAGAAGCCAAGGAGTGCAACATTCATGGGAAGCCAGTGTAACACCCCGAGAGTGATGTGCCAGGTGTCTTCCAGTTATTTGTTGTTGTTGCCTTGTCATTTGCTTGCGTGTTGCATCTTGTCATGTCATCATGTGCATTGCAACATCATGTTTTCAAAACTTGCATCCGTCCCGGCCTCCTCATTCTCTCCGTTGTCCGTTCTGAGCCCAGACACACTTGCACGCGCCCGCGGCACGTCCGAAATATTATTTTCTAAGTGGCTGGAAAATGTTCTTGGAATGGGATTAGAGTTGACGTGTGGTCTTATTATAGTGTAGATAGACCGCCTGTCAAGTTTCATCGCATTCGGAGTTCGTTTGACGCCCCAACGATTAACTATAGCGGCATTATAGCTGGTCTAACGTCGGACGTTTTCGGTCTCCGGAAACAGATGCCGGACCCTCTCTCTCTCTTCTCCCCCTCGCAGTCTCGCCACAGCCCACCTAGTCCATCCTTCTTCCCCTCTTTGCTTCCGGAGTTGTCCGATGCGACTGCACGGTCCGAAACCCTCTCTGCACAGTGCATCGAACCCCTCACGTGAGCGTTCGAAAGTTGTCCCGGAGCCGAACCGAGCAGTCATCACCGTCGTGTCCGGATCATCCCCAAACATCTACAAAACATCTCCTTCTTCCTATTTGGTCTTCCTATCTTTTATTTCTCGACCGTCCCATCAAAATCGGAGGAACCAAATACCCCTAACCAAAAATTATCGTTGCTACATAAATAGTGGACAACCCTAGAAACTAGTGATCCTGTCCCCTCCATCCATCCAATCACTCCGCCGCCGCCATTCCACCAAATCCCCTCGGGATCCCTCGCTCCTCGTTTTCCTCCACCCACCAACCAGGAGCCCGAGCTCCTTCTCCTACGCCCACGAGCACCGACGCCTCTGCTTCTCCTCGCACCGCATCAGCAGCCCCACGCGCCTGTGGATCCCCTTGACCTCGTCTGAGCTCGCCGGGGAGCAGAGCACGACGACGCTCGATTTCCCTGCCTCTGCTCGATCCATGCCTATAGCCGCAGCCACCCGAGCTCGTCTTCTCGCGCCTGTAGCCGTCTGAACCTCCCTGTCTCTTTTCCCCTGTTCCAACAGGAGCGCCCAACGCCTCCCATGGGGTTCCTTGCAGCCGCCTCGCTGCCTGGATCCACGCCGTCCCTAACCACTCTCTCATGCCCCGGTGCCTCTCCCTCTTGTCAAATGCAGGAGCAGCGGAAGCTCCGCTATGGCTGCCAAGGGCCTTCTCCTGCGTCGATCCGTCAAGTCCGCCGCCGGAACGGCCTCCACTGCCCGGATGCATGCCTCCCCAGCCGCAGTCAAGTTCGCGTCCGGCATGCCCGGATCTCATCTGCCTCCCCCGCCTTGGATCCGGGCTTCCCGCGCCAAGTTTGCCATCACCACTCCCCTGCATCGCCATGATCTGCAGCTGTGCCCGTCGTCGCTGCTGCCTTGCTTCGTCTGAACCTCCCTCCACGCCGCCAAGTCCATTGCTGCTTCCCCTGCGTCTGTGTGCGAGCGCGGAGGATGAGTACGACAGCGCCAAGTCCCGCCGCCAAGTTCCGGCCAGTTCCTGCCGATCTCGTCGCTGAACCTCGTGCGTCGCATCTTCTTGCTCGTTTTCAGCCTGTCGTTGTCGTTCTTCTTCAGAGCGAGCCGACTGCAGCGCCCCGCCCGCTCGCCCGCCAGCCACAGCGACCGCGCCCTGGGCCTCAAGCTAGGAGCAGCCCAGCAGCCGGCCTCATCCACCTCAGCGCCTGGCCCAGCCACGTGCGTTGACTGCGCCGCCAAGGCCCAGCGCGGCCGCATCTGTTCCGCCAACCCAAGATCCGCGCCGCCCCATCCGGCCTCCTCTGCTTCCTACTGGGCCGAGCCCATGGGTGAGAAGCCCTCCAGATCCCCTGTTCCATTGGGCCAGCCTGCAGATTCAGCCCGAGTGTGTTTTTTTCCTAGAGAGTGCAGTTTTACAATAAATAAAAGTCCTTCATCATCATGCATTTAATATCTCACAAACCGTGCATCGGATTAAAACAAGTTATATATGAAAGTTGCTTAGAATTTTGTGTAGTTTAATATGTCCAACTATCATCTATGTTTAAAATGTTGTTTGATTAAATTTGCTCCTATGTCATGTTAAAATGCTTAATTCATAACTAATTAACCGTAGCTCCAAATTTAATAATCTTTATATGTAAATGCGGTAGAATTTTTCCTAGTTTAACATGGTGGCATCATCTTGCATGTTTAATAACCATAAAATATGGTTTAGGGAAGAATAGTACCAAACCTAATATATGCATATGGGGATTTACCGGAATTGTTGTTCGTTGCTTCTAGCCTCATTTAAACTTGACTAGATAGGTAGTTTTACTTTGCTTCACCCTCTTGCCATGTTTAACAACATTTAATATTGTTGGGTACATAAACGAGATCGAACTAAATAATTGATGTGGTGTTCTGTCAATATGCAACCCGTTGCATATTGTGCTCCACTTAATTTGTAGGTTTGCTTGTGCACTTTGCCATGCCATGCCTCTTTAAACCGGACATGCATCATACTTGATTGTGCATCGTGCCATGATTATGTGATGGTTGTTTTACTATTTTGTTTGCTTTCTTTCCGGTGTTGCTTCTTCGGGTTGGTTCCGATAACGTTGCGTTTGTGAGGATCCGTTCGACTACGTCCGTTTGTCTTCTTCATGGACTTGTTCTTCTTCCTTGCGGGATTTTAGGCAAGATGATCATACCCTCGAAATCACTACTATCTTTGCTTGCTAGATGCTCGCTCTTTTGCTATGCCTATGCTGCGATACCTACCACTTGCTTATCATGCCTCCTATATTGTTGAACCAAGCCTCTAACCCACCTTGTCCTAGCAAACCATTGTTTGGCTATGTTACCGCTTTGCTCAGCCCCTCTTATAGCGTTTGTTAGTTGCAGGTGAAGATTGAAGTTTGTTCCTTGTTGGAACATGTTTACTTGTTGGGATATCACAATATATCTTATTTAATTAATGCATCTATATACTTGGTAAAGGTTGGAAGGCTCGGCCTTATGCCTGGTGTTTTGTTCCACTCTTGCCGCCCTAGTTTTCGTCATATCGGTGTTATGTTCCCGGATTTTGCGTTCCTTACGCGGTTGGGTAATAATGGGAACCCCTTGACAGTTTGCGTTGAATAAAACTCCTCCAGCAATGCCCAACCTTGGTTTTACCATTTGCACTAACAACCTACCACCTTCCCTTGGGTTCTGCAGACTCAAGGGTCATCTTTATTCTAACCCCCCCGGGCCAGTGCTCCTCTGAGTGTTGGTCCGACCGAGCAGACTGTGGGGCCACCTCGGGGCAACTTGAGGTTTGGTTTTACTCGTAGGATGTCTCATCTGAGTGTGCCCTGAGAAAGAGATATGTGCAGCTCCTATTGGGATTTGTCGGCACATTCGGGCGGTGTTGCTGTATTTGTTTTAACCTGTCGAAATGTCTTGAAGAACCGGGATACCGAGTCTGATCGGAATATCTCAGGAGGAGGTCTATTCCTTCGTTGACCGTGAGAGCTTGTCATGGGCTAAGTTGGGACACCCCTGCAGGGATTTGAACTTTTGAAAGTCATGCCCGCGGTTATGGGCAGATGGGAATTTGTTAATGTCCGGTTGTAGAAAACCTGAAGTTGACCTTAATTAAAATACATCAACCGCGTGTGTAACCGTGATGGTCTCTTTCCGGCGGAGTCCGGGAAGTGAACACGGTGTTGGAGTAATGCTTGACGTAGGTTGTTCTAGGATCCCTTCTTAATCATAGTTTCTCGATCGTGCTTTGCCTCCTCTTCTCGCTCTCTCTTTTGCAAATAGATTAGCCACCATATATGCTAGTCGCTTGCTGCAGCTCCACTTCATACCTTTACCTTACCCATAAGCTTAAATAGTCTTGATCGGGAGGGTGCGAGATTTTTGAGTCCCCGTGGCTCACAGATACTTCCAAAACCAGCTTGCAGGTGTCGATGAGTCCGTGCGGATGACGCAACCAAGCTCAAGGAGGAGCTCGATGAAGACCTTGTCCTTTGTGTTGTTTCGTTCTAGTTGATCAGTAGTGGAGCCCAGTCGGGACGATCGGGGATCTATGTAGCATTTGGGGTAGTCTTCTTTTATTTTGGTTCCGTAGTAGGACCTTGATTGTATTTGGATGTTGTAATGCTTTGTTCATGTATTTCTGAGAAGTGGCGATTGTAAGCCAACTATGTATGTCTTTCCCTTATGTATTACATGGGTTGTGTGAAGATTACCTCACTTGCGACATTGCTTTCAATGCAGTTATGCCTCTAAGTCGTGCTTCGACACGTGGGAGATATAGCCGCATCAAGGGCGTTACAGCCAGACACTACTCAACAGGTATTCGATATTTGCATAAGAACCCGCCTTGCAATGCCAATGACAACCTGCGCGCCGGACTCATCATCATTGAAGCCTAGTTCGGGGGCTACTAAGGGAGTCCTGGATTAGGGGGTCCTCGGACTATTGGACTATGAAGATAGAAGATTGAAGACTTCATCCCGTGTCCGGGTGGGACTTTCCTTTGTGTGGAAGGCAAGCTTGGCAAATCGGATATGTAGATATCCTCCCTAGTAACCGACTCTGTGTAACCCTAGCCCCCTCCGGTGTCTATATAAACCGGAGGGTTTAGTCCGTAGGACAACAACAATCATAATCAATGGCTAGCTTCTAGGGTTTAGCCTCTAAGATCTTGTGGTAGATCAACTCTTGTAATACTCATATCATCAAGATCAATCAAGCAGGACGTAGGGTTTTACCTCCATCGAGAGGGCCCAAACCTGGGTAAACATTGTGTCCCCTGCCTCATGTTACCATCTGCCTTAGACGCACAGTTTGGGACCCCCTACCCGAGATCCGCCGGTTTTGACACCCACAGGGCCAGCAACGTGGCGTAGCTCCCGTACCGCCTCTAGACATGGCGATCATGGTGAGCGACACGCTCATCGTTGGTTGACACGATCGGCTTCAGGGTGCCGTTAGCATTGTGGCACGACAAGCAGATCAACACCCCGCTCGTCGAGGATGCATGGGGCGCCGAAGTGCGCGCGCACCATGATGCGTCCGCGGAGTGTTCTAGCACGGCCAACTGCATCCCCAGGACCTGAGACCATGCTGGGATGTCTTGATTTTTCAATGACATGTGGGGATCACATGTGAGCAAAGGGCATCTCCAACATTGCCATGACCGCAGCTGAGTACCATGGCACACCAAAAACCCTCATCCCTCGCGCAGTCGGGTGATGCATTCCCAGCCGGCGCTAGCTGCCCACATTCATGTCGTCCATCCATATGCCATCATTCAGAGGCTCGGTGCCCGAGGAACCAACTCCCGCGACTTAGTGACGCACCCGGACGCTTGGCCTCATCGGAATGCGCTACTTAAAGTGGCAACGCCCAGCTAAACTCCACACCATAGCGCCTCCTCCTACTACCTGGCAACACATCCGCCATGAGCGCGAGCATGAACGCTCAACGGGAGAGCTTGTCTTCGGGGATGAAGCTTGAGGTTGCCGCCCTCGCTCAAGTCGCCGCTCGCAACACAATAGCGGCGTAGCCGAATGGGGATGCGACCACACAAGCGGTGGGCATGCTGGCGGCCGTTGACGGGAGCACCGTCAGCCACGCGTCCTACTTGCAACTGTCCAACATCCGGTGGCGCATGTGGCAGGTGAAGCGATGGACCGTCCATGTCCATCATCATTAACCTCACGTCCACCGGCACTGCCGAGGTCAAGGACTCCTCCGAGGATGAGTAGGGCATGGGAGGCGGCAAGGGATGGTGTGCCAACTGGCCGGTCCCTCTCCCGTGTTCTACTCTTCCTCGTCAGAGACCGCACCTTCACTTCACGGGTCTTGAACCCCACTCCCGTACATGGAGATCGCTGATGGAGGACGTCGTTCGCTGCTGTAGAATAGGTTTAGCGTTGGTTTTCTTTTATTTTTCTGTCTGTCATGAAAATCTGTCATGTTTGCATGAGTCTCGTCCGGTGTGTATGAACTTTCACAATAATAGTAAGATATATTGTAGGAGTATGAAAATATATGGAATGATGATTCGTTTTTGTGTGTATAAACTTAGAAGGTTTGACACATGACAAAGCTAACACGCGAAGTAAATAAACACATAGGGTCTACATACACAAGTTATCTTAGGCACTCCAAAAGTACGTCCACTACACATTCACGCATTTCACATCTTTCGACATCTACGGGAACCTACGAAAGGGTTAACATAAATTGCCTCTCTCTCCCCCTGATTTTCATGGTGGTGGGCCCCTCCCTCCCACCAAATTCATATCAACAGCCCACATGTTTCACATTACGTTCATTACATAACTGGGATTACGTAGGTGTAGCATTACTCATCCTAAAAAACCAACTAAGCCAACCTCACAACATATCGCGCGAGAAAAGACCCGGCCGTGCCGTTTTAGTCGAGATTACCGGATTACTAGTAGTAGTATCAATGGATAGCGTGAAGCACCAAGTTTAAAAGGAAAAAAGTCACATTCATAGCACGCCTGTCGTAGTCGCATTACACCCCTCAGACGATCGGTCCTGCACACGGCTCACGCAAATGGAATGCACTTCGGCTTGCCTCTATTGTGGAACACAGTAATTTCAAAAAAATTCCTACGCACACGGAAGATCTATCTAGGTGATGCATAGCAATGGGAGGGAAGCATGTAGTCCACGTACCCTCGTAGACCGTAAGCGGAAGCGTTATGACAACGCGGTTGATGTAGTCGTACGTCTTCACGATCCGACCGATCCTAGTACCGAAAATACGGCACCTCCGTGATCTGCACACGTTCGTCTCGGTGACGTCCCACGAACTCTCGATCCAGCTGAGTGTCGAGGGAGACCTTCGTCAGCACGACGGCATGATGACGGTGATGATGAAGCTACCGGCGCAGGGCTTCGCCTAAGCACTACGACGATATGACCGAGGTGGATTATGGTGGAGGGGGGCACTGCACACGGCTAAGATAGTTGTCTGTTGTGTGTTCTAGGGTTCCCCCTGCCCCCGTATAAAAGGAGCAAGGGGGAGGCCGGCCGGCCCTAGGGTGCGCCAAGGAGGGGAGGAATCCTCCTCCTAGTAGGAGTAGGATTCCTCCTTTCCTAGTTCTACTAGGAGGGGGAAGGAAGGAGTGGTTGAGGGAAGGAAAGAGGGGGGGCGCCACCCCCCTCCTAGTCCAATTCGGACTCAAGGGGGAGGGGGCTCGTGGCCTGCCCTGGCAGCCCCTCTCTCTCTGTCCACTATGGCCCATCTAGGCCCACTAGTTCCCCGGGAGGGAGGGGGGTTCCGGTAACCCTAATATAGCCATCCAATATATCAATCTTTATGTCTCAACCATTTCTAGACTCCTCGTCATGTCCGTGATCACATCCGGGACTCTGAAATACCTTCGGTACATCAAAACTCATAAACTCATAGTACCGATCGACACCGAACGTTAAGCGTGCGGACCCTACGGGCTTGAGAACTATGTAGCCATGACCGAGACTCATCTCTGGTCAATAACCAATAGCGGAACATGGATGCTCGTATTGGTTCATACATATTCTACGAAGATCTTTATCGGTCAAACAGCATAACAACATACATTGTTCCCATTGTCATCGGTATGGTACTTGCCCGAGATTCGATCATAGGTATCGTCATACCTAGTCTCTTTACTCGTTCCGTAATGCAACATCCCGTAACTAACGCATTAGTCACATCGCTTGCAAGGCTTATAGTGATGTGCATTACCTAGAGGGCCCAGATATACCTCTCCGATACACGGAGTGACAAATCCTAATCACGATCTATGCCAACTCAACAAACACCATCGGAGACACCTATGGAGCACCTTTATAGTCACCCAGTTACGTTGTGACATTTAATAGAACACTAAGTATTCCTACGGTATTCGAGAGTTGCATAATCTCATAGTCATAGGAACATGTATAAGTTATGGAGAAAGCAATAGCAACAAACTAAACGATCATAGTGCTAAGATAATGGATGGGTCAAGTCAATCACATCATTCTCTAATGATGTGATCCCGTTTATCAAATGACAACTCTTTGTCCATGGCTAGGAAACTTAACCATCTTTGATCAACGAGCTAGTCAAGTATAGGCATACTAGTGACACTCTGTTTGTCTATATATGTATTCACACATGTACTAAGTTTTCGGTTAATACAATTCTAGCATGAATAATAAACATTTATCATGATATAAGGAAATATAAATAACAACTTTATTATTGCCTCTAGGGCATATTTCCTTCAGCCTCTTCACAGACACGTTAGACCGCACTTGGAGAAACCGACCATGCGCCAAACTCCCCCGCCCACCGCACAAAAATTCCCCCCAAATCCCAAATTCAGCCACCCATCGGCCAACTAGGCAATAATATTCCCCAAACCCCCTCCCCCCGACCCCCTCCACTCCATTCTCTCCGCCAAAGCCACCCTCCCCGCCGCGCCATACATTTGCGCCACGGATCGTCGAGGGGACGCACGACAATCCTCTCACTCGCACAGTACGCTCTTGTAGACAGCCATCATCTAGCCGTGCCGCCACCGCTGGCAACGTTCTTGTGGAGACGCACGGCGCTTAGCTTCTCCCACGGTATGTGCATTCCAGACTAAGGCCCCATGCATGTCGGAGTAGTGTTGAATGTTAGCTGGTAGACGTTCTTAATCTCACTGTTTGCCGAAGTAGTGTACAGTTAATATGCTCTGCTTAAGAAGCATCCTTCCCCTATTCTGCACTCAATCTTCTTAGCTGAGATGGCATGTGCTACTTATTGAGCTTGCATTGGTTTTTCCCTTGAAGAGGAAGGGGTGATGCAGCAAAGTAGAGATAAGTATTTCCCGCAGTTAGAGAACCAAGCTATCAATCTAGTAGGAGACAACGCACAAATCACCAATACCTGCGCAAACAATCAAACACTTGCACCCAATGCAATAAAGGGGTTGTCAATCCCTTTACCGTCACTTGCAAAAGTGAGATCTGATAGAGATAGAATAAACTAAACAAAAGATAAAGTAAATTTTTTTGGGGTTTTTGGTATATAGATCTGAAAGTAAAAGATTGCAAAATAGTAGATCAGAAACTTATATGATGGAAAATAGACCCCGGGGGCCATGGGTTTCACTAGAGGCTTCTCTCAAGATAACAAATAATACAGTGGGTGAACAAATTACTGTCAAGCAATTGATAGAAAAGCACAAATTTATGACGATATCTAAGGCAATAGTTATGAAATATAGGCATCACGTCCATGTCATGTAGACCGACTCCTGCCTACACCTACTACTATTACTGCACACATTGACGAACTCCTGCCTGCATCTAGAGTATTAAGTTCATGAAGAACAGAGTAATGCTTTAAGTAAGATGACATGATGTAGAGGAATAAACCCCTTCTTTTAACCACAATAGCAACAATAGAATACATTCCCCGCTACTATCACTGGGTGAGGACACCGCAAGATTTAACCCAAAGGTAAGCACTTCTCCCATTGCAAGAAAAACCCAATCTAGTTTGCCAAACTAAACCGATAGTTCGAAGGGAATTAGAAAGATATCAAATCA